>NC_065550.1:25975153-26324118 GCF_022605725.1 Anthonomus grandis grandis | reverse complement strand
ACACATCTCGTGAGAGTATGCGAAAAATCGATTTTCTTTAAACCCGAAAATAGCTATAGAAACCCCTATCAGCGGCTTATTCCCATCACCTACATTACGAAAACACCGGATTATAACGGAATTCGACCAGAACAAGTGGAATTATAGCACTTTGAAAATTCGTAAAAAAGTCAATTTTCGACCCCCGTTTTTTAAGCCCAAAAATGGGCCACAAAAATGCGAGATCTCAAATAATATGGGAGCTACCGACCTTGCGGATGGTCTTGTTGGATTCAGAAGGACGAAACTAAGGCAAAATTGTTGGAATTTTCCCGATAGTGCCCATAGAAGCCGAGATATGGACCTCCAAAGTTAAGAATTTTTCATTTTTAGGGTATACCCCCCCGTATCGAATTTTTCACTAAAAATTGATTTTTTTTCGAATTTAAACTAACTATACCAGCGGCTTGTTCCCATCACTTACAACACGAAAACACCGGGTTATAATGAGTTTCGAGAAAAACTAAGGGAATTATAGCACTTTGAAAATGCGAAAAATCGATTTTCTTTAAAACCGAAAATAGCTATAGAAACCCCTATCAGCGGCTTATTCCCATCACCTACATTACGAAAACACCGGATTATAACGGAATTCGACCAGAACAAGTGGAATTATAGCACTTTGAAAATTCGTAAAAAAGTCAATTTTCGACCCCGTTTTTGAGCCCAAAAATGGGCCACAAAAAAGCGAGATCTCAGCTAATATGGGAGCTACGACCTTGCGGATGGTCTCGTTGGATTCAGAAGGACGAAACTAAGTCAAAACCGTTGGAATTTTCCCGATAGTGCCCATAGAAGCCGAGATATGGACCTCTAAAGTTAAGAATTTTTCATTTTTAGGGTATACCCCCCCCGTATCGAATTTTTCACTAAAAATTGATTTTTTTCGAATTTGAACTAACTATACCAGCGGCTTGTTCCCATCACCTACAACACGAAAACACCGGGTTATAATGAGTTTCGAGAAAAACTAAGGGAATTATAGCACTTTGAAAATGCGAAAAATCGATTTTCTTTAAACCCGAAAATAGCTACAGAAACCCCTATCAGCGGCTTATTCCCATCACCTACATTACGAAAACACCGGATTATAATGGAATTCGACCAGAACAAGTGGAATTATAGCACTTTGAAAATTCGTAAAAAAGTCAATTTTCGACCCCCGTTTTTGAGCCCAAAAATGGGCCACAAAAAAGCGAGATCTCAGCTAATATGGGAGCTACGACCTTGCGGATGGTCTCGTTGGATTCAGAAGGACGAAACTAAGTCAAAACCGTTGGAATTTTCCCGATAGTGCCCATAGAAGCCGAGATATGGACCTCCAAATTTAAGAATTTTTAATTTTTAGGGTATACCCCCCCGTATCGAATTTTTCACTAAAATTGATTTTTTTCGAATTTGAACTAACTATACCAGCGGCTTGTTCCCATCACCTACAACACGAAAACACCGGGTTATAATAAGTTTCGAGAAAAACTAAGGGAATTATAGCACTTTGAAAATGCGAAAAATCGATTTTCTTTAAACCCGAAAATAGCTACAGAAACCCCTATCAGCGGCTTATTCCCATCACCTACATTACGAAAACACCGGATTATAACGGAATTCGACCAGAACAAGTGGAATTATAGCACTTTGAAAATTCGTAAAAAAGTCAATTTTCGACCCCGTTTTTGAGCCCAAAAATGGGCCACAAAAAAGCGAGATCTCAGCTAATATGGGAGCTACGACCTCGCGGATGGTCTCGTTGGATTCAGAAGGACGAAACTAAGTCAAAACCGTTGGAATTTTCCCGATAGTGCCCATAGAAGCCGAGATATGGACCTCCAAAGTTTGGGATTTTTCATTTTCAGGGTATACCCCCCCGTATCGAATTTATCACTTAAAATTGATTTTTTTCGAATTTGAACTAACTATACCAGCGGCTTGTTCCCATCACCTACAACACGAAAACACCGGGTTATAATAAGTTTCGAGAAAAACTAAGGGAATTATAGCACTTTGAAAATGCGAAAAAATCGATTTTCCTTAAACCCGAAAATAGCTATAGAAACCCCTATCAGCGGCTTATTCCCATCACCTACATTACGAAAACACCGGATTATAACGGAATTCGACCAGAACAAGTGGAATTATAGCACTTTGAAAATTCGTAAAAAAGTCAATTTTCGACCCCCCGTTTTTGAGCCCAAAAATGGGCCACAAAAATGCGAGATCTCAGCTAATATGAGAGCTACGACCTTGCGGATGGTCTCGTTGGATTCAGAAGGACGAAACTAAGTCAAAACCGTTGAAATTTTCCCGATAGTGCCCATAGAAGCCGAGATATGGACTTCCAAAGTTTGGGATTTTTCATTTTCAGGGTATACCCCCCCGTATCGAATTTATCACTAAAAATTGATTTTTTTCGAATTTGAACTAACTATACCAGCGGCTTGTTCCCATCACCTACAATACGAAAACACCGGGTTATAATAAGTTTCGAGAAAAACTAAGGGAATTATAGCACTTTGAAAATGCGAAAAATCGATTTTCCTTAAACCCGAAAATAGCTATAGAAACCCCTATCAGCGGCTTATTACCATCACCTACATTACGAAAACACCGGATTATAACGGAATTCGACCAGAACAAGTGGAATTATAGCACTTTGAAAATTCGTAAAAAAGTCAATTTTCGACCCCGTTTTTGAGCCCAAAAGTGGGCCACAAAAATGCGAGATCTCTGCTAATATGGGAGCTACGACCTTGCGGATGGTCTCGTTGGATTCAGAAGGACGAAACTAAGTCAAAAACCGTTGGAATTTTTTCGATAGTGCCCATAGAAGCCGAGATATGGACCTCCAAAGTTAAGAATTTTTCATTTTTAGGGTATACCCCCCCTTATCGAATTTTTCACTAAAAATTGATTTTTTTCGAATTTGAACTAACTATACCAGCGGCTTGTTCCCATCACCTACAACACGAAAACACCGGGTTATAATGAGTTTCGAGAAAAACTAAGGGAATTATAGCACTTTGAAAATGCGAAAAATCGATTTTCTTTAAACCTGAAAATAGCTACAGAAACCCCTATCAGCGGCTTATTCCCATCACCTACATTACGAAAACACCGGATTATAACGGAATTCGACCAGAACAAGTGGAATTATAGCACTTTGAAAATTCGTAAAAAAGTCAATTTTCGACCCCCGTTTTTGAGCCCAAAAATGGGCCACAAAAAAGCGAGATCTCAGCTAATATGGGAGCTACGACCTTGCGGATGATCTCGTTAGATTCAGAAGGACGAAACTAAGTCAAAACCGTTGAAATTTTCCCGATAGTGCCCATAGAAGCCGAGATATGGACTTCCAAAGTTTGGGATTTTTCATTTTCAAGGTATACCCCACCGTATCGAATTTTTCACTAAAAATTGATTTTTTTCGAATTTGAACTAACTATACCAGCGGCTTGTTCCCATCACCTACAACACGAAAACACCGGGTTATAATGAGTTTCGAGAAAAACTAAGGGAATTATAGCACTTTGAAAATGCGAAAAATCGATTTTCTTTAAACCTGAAAATAGCTACAGAAACCCCTATCAGCGGCTTATTCCCATCACCTACATTACGAAAACACCGGATTATAACGGAATTCGACCAGAACAAGTGGAATTATAGCACTTTGAAAATTCGTAAAAAAGTCAATTTTCGACCCCGTTTTTGAGCCCAAAAATGGGCCACAAAAATGCGAGATCTCAGCTAATATGGGAGCTACGACCTTGCGGATGATCTCGTTAGATTCAGAAGGACGAAACTAAGTCAAAACCGTTGAAATTTTCCCGATAGTGCCCATAGAAGCCGAGATATGGACTTCCAAAGTTTGGGATTTTTCATTTTCAGGGTATACCCCCCCGTATCGAATTTATCACTAAAAATTGATTTTTTTCGAATTTGAACTAACTATACCAGCGGCTTGTTCCCATCACCTACAATACGAAAACACCGGGTTATAATAAGTTTCGAGAAAAACTAAGGGAATTATAGCACTTTGAAAATGCGAAAAATCGATTTTCCTTAAACCCGAAAATAGCTATAGAAACCCCTATCAGCGGCTTATTCCCATCACCTACATTACGAAAACACCGGATTATAACGGAATTCGACCAGAACAAGTGGAATTATAGCACTTTGAAAATTCGTAAAAAAGTCAATTTTCGACCCCGTTTTTGAGCCCAAAAATGGGCCACAAAAATGCGAGATCTCAGCTAATATGAGAGCTACGACCTTGCGGATGGTCTCGTTGGATTCAGAAGGACGAAACTAAGTCAAAACCGTTAGAATTTTCCCGATAGTGCCCATAGAAGCCGAGATATGGACTTCCAAAGTTTGGGATTTTTCATTTTTAGGGTATACCCCCCCGTATCGAATTTTTCACTAAAAATTGATTTTTTTCGAATTTGAACTAACTATACCAGCGGCTTGTTCCCATCACCTACAATACGAAAACACCGGGTTATAATAAGTTTCGAGAAAAACTAAGGGAATTATAGCACTTTGAAAATGCGAAAAATCGATTTTCCTTAAACCCGAAAATAGCTATAGAAACCCCTATCAGCGGCTTATTACCATCACCTACATTACGAAAACACCGGATTATAACGGAATTCGACCAGAACAAGTGGAATTATAGCACTTTGAAAATTCGTAAAAAAGTCAATTTTCGACCCCGTTTTTGAGCCCAAAAGTGGGCCACAAAAACGCGAGATCTCTGCTAATATGGGAGCTACGACCTTGCGGATGGTCTCGTTGGATTCAGAAGGACGAAACTAAGTCAAAACCGTTGGAATTTTCCCGATAGTGCCCATAGAAGCCGAGATATGGACCTCCAAAGTTAAGAATTTTTCATTTTTAGGGTATACCCCCCCGTATCGAATTTTTCACTAAAAATTGATTTTTTTCGAATTTGAACTAACTATACCAGCGGCTTGTTCCCATCACCTACAACACGAAAACACCGGGTTATAATAAGTTTCGAGAAAAACTAAGGGAATTATAGCACTTTGAAAATGCGAAAAATCGATTTTCCTTAAACCCGAAAATAGCTATAGAAACCCCTATCAGCGGCTTATTACCATCACCTACATTACGAAAACACCGGATTATAACGGAATTCGACCAGAACAAGTGGAATTATAGCACTTTGAAAATTCGTAAAAAAGTCAATTTTCGACCCCGTTTTTGAGCCCAAAAGTGGGCCACAAAAACGCGAGATCTCTGCTAATATGGGAGCTACGACCTTGCGGATGGTCTCGTTGGATTCAGAAGGACGAAACTAAGTCAAAACCGTTGGAATTTTCCCGATAGTGCCCATAGAAGCCGAGATATGGACCTCCAAAGTTAAGAATTTTTCATTTTTAGGGTATACCCCCCCGTATCGAATTTTTCACTAAAAATTGATTTTTTTCGAATTTGAACTAACTATACCAGCGGCTTGTTCCCATCACCTACAACACGAAAACACCGGGTTATAATGAGTTTCGAGAAAAACTAAGGGAATTATAGCACTTTGAAAATGCGAAAAATCGATTTTCTTTAAACCCGAAAATAGCTACAGGAACCCCTATCAGCGGCTTATTCCCATCACCTACATTACGAAAACACCGGATTATAACGGAATTCGACCAGAACAAGTGGAATTATAGCACTTTGAAAATTCGTATAAAAGTCAATTTTCGACCCCGTTTTTGAGCCCAAAAATGGGCCACAAAAAAGCGAGATCTCAGCTAATATGGGAGCTACGACCTTGCGGATGGTCTCGTTGGATTCAGAAGGACGAAACTAAGTCAAAACCGTTGGAATTTTCCCGATAGTGCCCATAGAATCCGAGATATGGACCTCCAAAGTTAAGAATTTTTCATTTTTAGGGTATACCTCCCCGTATCGAATTTTTCACTAAAAATTGATTTTTTTCGAATTTGAACTAACTATACCAGCGGCTTGTTCCCATCACCTACAACACGAAAACACCGGGTTATAATGAGTTTCGAGAAAAACTAAGGGAATTATAGCACTTTGAAAATGCGAAAAATCGATTTTCTTTAAACCCGAAAATAGCTATAGAAACCCCTATCAGCGGCTTATTCCCATCACCTACATTACGAAAACACCGGATTATAACGGAATTCGACCAGAACAAGTGGAATTATAGCACTTTGAAAATTCGTAAAAAAGTCAATTTTCGACCCCGTTTTTAAGCCCAAAAATGGGCCACAAAAATGCGAGATCTCAAATAATATGGGAGCTACCGACCTTGCGGATGGTCTTGTTGGATTCAGAAGGACGAAACTAAGGCAAAATTGTTGGAATTTTCCCGATAGTGCCCATAGAAGCCGAGATATGGACCTCCAAAGTTAAGAATTTTTCATTTTTAGGGTATACCCCCCCCGTATCGAATTTTTCACTAAAAATTGATTTTTTTCGAATTTAAACTAACTATACCAGCGGCTTGTTCCCATCACTTACAACACGAAAACACCGGGTTATAATGAGTTTCGAGAAAAACTAAGGGAATTATAGCACTTTGAAAATGCGAAAAATCGATTTTCTTTAAAACCGAAAATAGCTATAGAAACCCCTATCAGCGGCTTATTCCCATCACCTACATTACGAAAACACCGGATTATAACGGAATTCGACCAGACCAAGTGGAATTATAGCACTTTGAAAATTCGTAAAAAAGTCAATTTTCGACCCCGTTTTTGAGCCCAAAAATGGGCCACAAAAAAGCGAGATCTCAGCTAATATGGGAGCTACGACCTTGCGGATGGTCTCGTTGGATTCAGAAGGACGAAACTAAGTCAAAACCGTTGGAATTTTCCCGATAGTGCCCATAGAAGCCGAGATATGGACCTCTAAAGTTAAGAATTTTTCATTTTTAGGGTATACCCCCCCCGTATCGAATTTTTCACTAAAAATTGATTTTTTTCGAATTTGAACTAACTATACCAGCGGCTTGTTCCCATCACCTACAACACGAAAACACCGGGTTATAATGAGTTTCGAGAAAAACTAAGGGAATTATAGCACTTTGAAAATGCGAAAAATCGATTTTCTTTAAACCCGAAAATAGCTACAGAAACCCCTATCAGCGGCTTATTCCCATCACCTACATTACGAAAACACCGGATTATAATGGAATTCGACCAGAACAAGTGGAATTATAGCACTTTGAAAATTCGTAAAAAAGTCAATTTTCGACCCCGTTTTTGAGCCCAAAAATGGGCCACAAAAAAGCGAGATCTCAGCTAATATGGGAGCTACGACCTTGCGGATGGTCTCGTTGGATTCAGAAGGACGAAACTAAGTCAAAACCGTTGGAATTTTCCCGATAGTGCCCATAGAAGCCGAGATATGGACCTCCAAATTTAAGAATTTTTAATTTTTAGGGTATACCCCCCCGTATCGAATTTTTCACTAAAACTTGATTTTTTTCGAATTTGAACTAACTATACCAGCGGCTTGTTCCCATCACCTACAACACGAAAACACCGGGTTATAATAAGTTTCGAGAAAAACTAAGGGAATTATAGCACTTTGAAAATGCGAAAAATCGATTTTCTTTAAACCCGAAAATAGCTACAGAAACCCCTATCAGCGGCTTATTCCCATCACCTACATTACGAAAACACCGGATTATAACGGAATTCGACCAGAACAAGTGGAATTATAGCACTTTGAAAATTCGTAAAAAAGTCAATTTTCGACCCCGTTTTTGAGCCCAAAAATGGGCCACAAAAAAGCGAGATCTCAGCTAATATGGGAGCTACGACCTCGTGGATGGTCTCGTTGGATTTAGAAGGACGAAACTAAGTCAAAACCGTTGGAATTTTCCCGATAGTGCCCATAGAAGCCGAGATATGGACCTCCAAAGTTTGGGATTTTTCATTTTCAGGGTATACCCCCCCGTATCGAATTTATCACTTAAAATTGATTTTTTTCGAATTTGAACTAACTATACCAGCGGCTTGTTCCCATCACCTACAACACGAAAACACCGGGTTATAATAAGTTTCGAGAAAAACTAAGGGAATTATAGCACTTTGAAAATGCGAAAAATCGATTTTCCTTAAACCCGAAAATAGCTATAGAAACCCCTATCAGCGGCTTATTCCCATCACCTACATTACGAAAACACCGGATTATAACGGAATTCGACCAGAACAAGTGGAATTATAGCACTTTGAAAATTCGTAAAAAAGTCAATTTTCGACCCCGTTTTTGAGCCCAAAAATGGGCCACAAAAATGCGAGATCTCAGCTAATATGAGAGCTACGACCTTGCGGATGGTCTCGTTGGATTCAGAAGGACGAAACTAAGTCAAAACCGTTAGAATTTTCCCGATAGTGCCCATAGAAGCCGAGATATGGACTTCCAAAGTTTGGGATTTTTCATTTTCAGGGTATACCCCCCCGTATCGAATTTATCACTAAAAATTGATTTTTTTCGAATTTGAACTAACTATACCAGCGGCTTGTTCCCATCACCTACAATACGAAAACACCGGGTTATAATAAGTTTCGAGAAAAACTAAGGGAATTATAGCACTTTGAAAATGCGAAAAATCGATTTTCCTTAAACCCGAAAATAGCTATAGAAACCCCTATCAGCGGCTTATTACCATCACCTACATTACGAAAACACCGGATTATAACGGAATTCGACCAGAACAAGTGGAATTATAGCACTTTGAAAATTCGTAAAAAAGTCAATTTTCGACCCCGTTTTTGAGCCCAAAAGTGGGCCACAAAAATGCGAGATCTCTGCTAATATGGGAGCTACGACCTTGCGGATGGTCTCGTTGGATTCAGAAGGACGAAACTAAGTCAAAACCGTTGGAATTTTTTCGATAGTGCCCATAGAAGCCGAGATATGGACCTCCAAAGTTAAGAATTTTTCATTTTTAGGGTATACCCCCCCTTATCGAATTTTTCACTAAAAATTGATTTTTTTCGAATTTGAACTAACTATACCAGCGGCTTGTTCCCATCACCTACAACACGAAAACACCGGGTTATAATGAGTTTCGAGAAAAACTAAGGGAATTATAGCACTTTGAAAATGCGAAAAATCGATTTTCTTTAAACCTGAAAATAGCTACAGAAACCCCTATCAGCGGCTTATTCCCATCACCTACATTACGAAAACACCGGATTATAACGGAATTCGACCAGAACAAGTGGAATTATAGCACTTTGAAAATTCGTAAAAAAGTCAATTTTCGACCCCGTTTTTGAGCCCAAAAATGGGCCACAAAAAAGCGAGATCTCAGCTAATATGGGAGCTACGACCTTGCGGATGGTCTCGTCGGATTCAGAACGACGAAACTAAGACAAAACCCGGAATTTTCCCGGTAGCTCCCATAGAAGCCGAGATATCGGCCTTCAAAATTTGGGTTTTTTCATTATTCGGGTATACCCCCCCGTTTGGATTTTTTTCAGAAAAAATTTTTTTTTTTCGAATTTGAACTAACTATACCAGCAGATTGTTCTCATCAAGTAGATCACGAAAATACCGGGTTATAACAGAATTCGATCAGAAATAAGGGAATAAGAGCACTTTGAAAATTCGGAAATTGTCACTTTTTGACTTCGTTTTTGAGGCCAAAAATGGCGAACTAACTATACCAGCGGATTTTTCTCATCAAGTAGATCACGAAAATACCGGGTTATAACAGGATTCGATCAGAAATAGGGCAATGAGAGCACTTTGAAAATTGGGAAATTGTCGCTTTTTGACCTCGTTTTTGAAGCCAAAAATGGGCATCAAAAATGCAATATCTCGGCTATCGTATAAGCTACGACCTTGCGGATGGTCTCGTCGGATTCAGAACGATGAAACTAAGACAAAACCGTTGGAATTTTCCCGATTGCTTCTATCGAAGCCGATATATCAGTATTCAAAGTTTGGGTTTTTTAATTTTTTGGGTATACCCCACCGTATCGATTTTTTTCAGAAAAATATATCTTTTTCGAATTCAAACAAACTATACCAGCGGATTGTTCGCATCAAATAGATCACGAAAATACCGGGTTATAAGAGAATCCGAGCAGAACTAAGAAATCAGTATTTATTCGACGTCGTTTTGAGGCCAAAAATGGGCATCAAAAATGCCATATCTCGGCTATTATAAAGCTACCTTGCGGATGGTCTCATTCAAATTCAAAATGACGAAACTAAGACAAAACCGTTGGAATTTTCCCGATAGCTCCCATAGAAGCCGAGATATCAGCGTTCAAAATTAAAAAAAAAGAAAGATATAAAAAAAGAAAAATATCCACAGACATCTTCGTAGAACTAGCGCTATTCGTGATATTCGAGTAGTATAAGGACATGCGTTTTCGTGATATGTCAAAAAATATAACATGGATTAAGTCCATTGTTTAGTGGTTTGTTCCAGTCCTTCATTGTGGTTTCCTAGATGGATTCATCTGGGGTGTTTTATTATATAGCGTACGACAATATTCATATACATTTAAATAAATAAATTAAAGTCTAAGTAACAAATTTTCTTACCTTTGGTCCGGAGTCCATCAATTCCAGGCCCAGGTTCGCCCCTCTCACCTGCTGGTCCAAGGTTCCCTGGCATTCCTTGCCTTCCATCGTGTCCCAAGGGACCCTCGCGACCTGAAGGACCCGGTGGGCCTGGAGGACCTGGCTCTCCAAGCTCTCCCTTTAAAATGAAAATGTTTTATGTCGCGGTTTATATTCTCAAAAAGGAAAAAGGGTAAAAGTATGCTCAAGAAGTGTAAAATACGTAAAGAAAGTATTAATATAATAAGTTAATTACATGCAATTTATTTAGGTAATAATATAGCTATAACATGCATTTTACCAACATTAAAACATATATTTAGGCGCAAAAGCGAAGAAAGTACACTGTCGCTTATTTTTGAATAATTTTATTGAATAATTAATTCATTTAAATCATTTAGAAAAAGAAAATTATGAAGATTAAAATAATAGCAAATTAAACCAACTCACTTTGAGTGTAATGAGAGTTTCCCCGGTAATATTATATATAATGTATTATATATATTTATATAATGTATATACCGCCCCTTTCTTACAGCCCCTAAAAATACACTAATTATAAATTAAAAAACCAAGACATAATTTACCATAAATTATAATAAAGGATTAATCATAAATAAACTGCTAAGCTCCCAAAACCTAAAACAAAATAAACATGCGAAAACAACATATAAAACTAGTATGTCTGTTTTTCAGGAATAGTGAACTGCTGTATACTCAGTTTCCAGTAGGAGGGTATTAAAATAGACATTCTTGGTTAATATCTACACCACAAACACACAAACTACGCCACTCATTGGGAGGATTGCTGACAATTTACCTTGACAGCTACGATCTCGGCGTAGCCTAGCGTCCCTCCTCGTAGAGTTGTCACTGATTTTTTAAAACCCTAGATGGAAATTTATTTGTTTTACTTAATTTAAAATGAATATTCTAAGGAAAAATTATATTTTAAGCGGGCGAAATTTATTGAATTTTGTTTTTTATTTAACAACTAATGAAAAACCTAACTTGCAACATAAATAAGATCTTCGATATTTTAGGTGTAAGAAATAAAATCAAATGAAAATAAGCATAGACAGTAATTGTCTTTTCAAAATATATTTCTAAGCTACTACAGGAAGAAATTGAACCTGAATCACCTGGTAGACCCTAAAATTTGTTTGTGTACATTATTTTTACTTTGAAAATAAAATTTACAGTAATGTTAACTTATTATGTGGGACCTTCAATGGGAAATTTCCATGCGCAGTTGCTAAATGCCATCTAGTTGATTGTAGAAACAGTGGGAGCGTATAGTTTAGGTGAAGTTACTTGGTCAAGCTCCAAAATTCAGTATGTACAAAATACAATGAACATACTACATATACGCATTAAAATAAACTGCAAAAATTAAGGGGTAAGCAAGGGGTATCGAGTAATAGCTTGTTTAAAAGGTCTTTCGAAGTCTTTTATTTTGATTTTTTTAAATCGGTCGATTCGTTTTCGAGAAAATTAGAAATATCTTCGTTTATCGTAACTCGTTTAGATAGAAAACAAAAACATGAAAATATCAGTTTTTATTTCAATAAGTGTTCAAAATGTTGCCCGTTAGGGTTTGCCAAATCTACAATTCGTTTATAATTTAAAACGGAAACTGAAGACTGATTTTGATGGATTGCGACTTAAATAATCCACATACGACATCTGATTACCCGTCCTATGCTCAATAATAAAATTGAAGTCCTGTAGGTTAATCCATCAACGACTTACTCGCGAAACTACATCACGCTTATACCGAGAGCTTTTTAATGAGTTGCAATCTGTGACCAATTTGAATGGAATACCTACAAAATAGTGTCTAAACTGTTTCAGTGCGTAAATCCAATAACACCTCTACAAAAGGACAAAGCGCTCCAAAAAATTTTGCTCGTGACGTTAGGCGTTTCACGCGGTCATGCACTTCGGGTTGATTTTCGGGTGAATTCAGCTGTTGACGCTGCCGTTGTTCGTCCACGGAAGGCTGCCTGCAACGCTGCTAGATCTTGCAGATTGCTATCTTATTACTATCTCTATTACTATCTTAAAATAATTAAATCTATATCTTTAACTGCTCTTACTTTACAATTTAGTTAAAAAAAAGAGTGCATCCTTATTTTTCTTTTTATAATTTAAACTTCCATTTCTTCAAATTTTATCATTTATCTAATACCTTGTTACTAGGAGTTCTTTCTATATAAATCTGACAACGGCGATCTACTAGTTGTGCCACCTGATGAAACGAGAGGTTAGGTTGTTTATATTTATGTTCTGTGGTTGCCGCTATTTCTGACGAGATCCGCAGTAAACATTAGCTAATTTTTGTGTTTTTTTCTAAAATCGGAACTGTTTATTTTCGCGAAACGTGTATGTTATCTATTTTCCTGAAGGTAGTATAATAAAGAGTACTCAAGTTCAAGATTCCAACACAGGTAAAATTTTTACAATAGAATTACTAAAACCACGGCTAAAAGAAGACTGTACACCATCTTTTTTTTTAAATTGCCCTAGTTAATTGTCAAAAACTATAAAAATACGGCCAAGTAAAGATGAAAGGTTTAAAAATATTGACGAGTTGAATTTAGCAAAAGCCCTTGAATTAAGCAAAATTGACTTTGGCGAGTATGACACAGTGACTCTCAAGACAGCAAAAAGTTAACAATTTTTAAAATTGAATACACACCTGGTCCATGCATTAATTGGGCAATTGTTTTTAATTTTAATTTAAATGTTGAAACTTTATATAAAGAAGTTTCAACATCCATCATGCAAGCCAGTTTGCGTTTTAACATCAAAATTTAAAACTCCATATACTTCCCATAGTTTAGATGATTTATATGCAATACTTGAAACAATAGACCTTACTATTATTACCCTGCCTTTGGAGGAAAATTTTACCAATAATGACAACCCCGACTGTGACTTAAATCCAAATACTGCTACCGAGACTGCTACCAATACTCTTGGCAATACTATTCTCGATCATGTAAAACCATCAAATGACATAAATAAAATGAAAAGTGTGTTCGATATGGTGTCAAACATACTAAAAAGTTTTAAAAATATTGAAAACAACAAAATAGTGCATGCTTTAGATTTTATTTGTGAACAATTAGCTTTGCTTACAACTGCAAAGGAAAGGTACAGATATTCAAGTAGTACAATAATTTTGACTTCTATAATCTATACTATTAGTCCTCATGCATACAAGTATTTAAAAGATTATGGATCCCTAATTTTACCACATCCTCAAACTATAATGGATATTTGTAACAAACACATGACCGATCCCCACATAGATGAAAAAAAAATGTTTTTAACTTATGCCCGAAATGTGTTTAGTTTACTAAAGGATCATGCAAGATTTGTGACACTACTTTTTGATGAAATTCGTATTAACCCTTACATGGACTATAAAGGCGGTAATATCACTGGAACATCAGTCAATAATAAGTCTCTAGCTTCCTCAGCATTTACTTTTATGATTGCAAGTGTGTGTTCCAGCTTTAAGGAAGTAGTAGTTCACATAGCTCCCATCTCCAAAATTACATCAGACATACTTCACCATTTTATTAAGATAATTATTGAAAATTTAGAGGAGATTGGGTATATAATAATGCCATTAACGGGAAAGCCATGAGTCATTTTTCAACTGCAGACCAACTTAGTTTATCCTCATCCCATAGATAATCAGAGACCATTATTTTGCCTATTTGACACAGTTCACTTATTTAAATGTGTATTTAATAATTGGCTTAACTCTAAACCAGACCAAAAATTTTATTTTCCTGATTTTGACACTTCGAAGAAAAAATTTGCTTCTTTTTCTGCAATTAAAAAATTACATGGAGTATGATGAGCTTTTTAAGCTTTTAAAGTCAATATATGTATATATGTGTATATTATAACATTTTTTACTACTTGATTGTATAAAAAAATTATTATAAATACCTAAATACATATGTTGAATTTTGGCGCAGATGTAGGGGAGTTGGGAGTCTGCATTTAATATTACACCATAATATTTAACCTGACATTCAACCAGAACTAAAACATACCCTTGAATGTTTCCTGAACTCTATTCTATTCCTAGCATTTTTTAAAATAAGCCAAATATTGAGATATTAGCATATGAAATCCTTTGGTTTTTAAAAGTCGGTAGCCCACATCGATGACGTCACGCGCCAAGTACTAAGGCCTTGTCTTTGAGTGGGTGTTGGTAAACCACGGCCAACGTGTCCAACTCGTATGAGTGGTAACGTGACTTGGCATCAGATGTGGCTTTACTGAAATATGCAACAACACGCTTAATCCCATCATGGATTTGTAGGATAATGGCTCCAAAACCATGAGTACTGGCATCCGTATGCTGCTCTATAGGAAGATTGAGAACAAATATGGCTAAAACCGGGTTATTTGACAAAATATTAATGACATAATATTCAAATATACCAGGGCAGTTAGCTCAAAAAATGGCCTTTAGGAGAAGTTTTTGTAATCAAGCTGAATTTTTCACAGATGGTAGTACCACAGATATAACTAGCTAACGCAAGTTGCGTTAGCTAGTTATATCTGTGATAGTACTTTGTAAAAAAAAGTTACACCTTCTAGGAGGCTTGCTTTTTCCGCCATGTTGAATTAAAGATGGCGGATGGTACTATTTTTTAAAATATCGTAACTTTCTCATTTATTAACCGATTTTTGTCAAGTAAAAAACATTATATTTGCTTCTCACT
Source organism: Anthonomus grandis grandis (assembly GCF_022605725.1). NCBI lineage: Eukaryota > Metazoa > Arthropoda > Insecta > Coleoptera > Curculionidae > Anthonomus > Anthonomus grandis. The sequence continues at coordinate 26,308,753 of NC_065550.1, read as the reverse complement.
AAAGAATGAAATAAAAATATATAAAACTATTTTGACAGGTTATATTTCTGTCAAAAAAAGTTAAAAAAAAATTACACTTTTCTTTTTTTATCATCTTATTTTACAGGCTCAAAATTTTTCTCCAAAAATTGAGATGGCAAAAAAGTACAGCAAAATACAAAGTAAAAAAATCCAGTTGACGTAAATCTCCAACAGTTCTCTAATAGAGTATTGCTCACTATGAGAAACGAAAATGATGTGAAGACGTTTTTCGAACATGAACTAAGTACCTATCCTCCGTATTTCTTTAGCCAAGGAAAACTTCGCAAAAGGAACAAGTCTGTTCTGATTTCCCATCTTTGTAAAGATAATTTTCAATTTAAGAAACCCGACACACTAAAAAATCCACTTTCAGTCATTGATGGTGGTTGCTTACTACATAAAATTTTCTGGCCCAAATTAGTAACATTTGGCGATATATTTAAAATCTATTGCCATTATGTTATTGAAAATTTTGGTTTCAACTCTTGGGTAGTTTTTGATGGTTATAGTTAAAAGTCCACCAAGGACGAGGAACATCGTAGACGTCAATCAAAAATTACGCCTAGGGTTGAGTTTCAGGAAAACACATCGCTGGTCTTCTCGCAAGCAGACTTCCCATCAAATTCTTTGAACAAAGAAAGGTTTATTTCTTGCCTAGCCGAGAAGTTGAAAGAAAAGGGTTTAAAAGTCACACATACGAAATCTGATTGTGACAGAGTTGTTGCCTTAACCGCAATAACAGAATGTCAATCGCAAGATGTAGTAGTCTTTGGTAATGATACAGATCTAATTGTAATTTTAATTTCCTTAGCAAATAAGTCCAACCACCAGCTATATGTTTGGGCACCCAGCACCAGTAAAGCTCTTGATAAATTTCTAAATATTTTTAAAATTCAAACTTTGTTCTCAGAACAGATCCGTGAAAACCTTTTATTCATTCATGCATTTACAGGATGTGATACTACCTCGTATCCATATAAAATGGGCACAAAAAGAATATTTGACGTATTAAAAAATAATCCCGAAATGTATGATTTTATCAAAAGTTTTAATGCCCCTTATATGAATAAGGCTGTCCTAAGTGAAGTTGGACAAAACCTTATATTAAAATTTTTTCCCGTCCAAAACTGTGAAAATCTTAATCAGTCAAGACTTTATTGCTATAAACAAATCACCTCTACACAAGGTTTAGGATCTAATTTTGATTTAGCAAATCTTCCTCCCACAGAAGACTCCTGTAAGCAACATGTATTTACAGTTACAAAGCTGGAGAGGAAACGAGTTGGACCCACTTGAGTGGGGGTGGTTTTCCAATGGCAATGAGCTTTTCCCAGTAACCTACACAAAACCCCCGGGGCCCGAACACCTAATGGCTACTTTTTTTTCCAAATGCAAAGATCTATGCACAGCAAACTGTATTTGTGCTTCGTATAATCGAAAATGCGGCATTTTATGTAAAAAATGCAATTTAGCTTATATGAATGCACCCAGAATTGATTTGGATGAAGTGGAAATAGATGATGAAGTTTAAGTAAAATGTAACCGAATAAGTCGTTATAACTTTTAATGATAAATAGTTATATATTATTGTTAGTTGAAAGCTATTAAAAGCTTCGTTTGTAATTTTTTGGCACAAAAAAGAATATCTACCAATATATAATGTTCCTTATTATTAAGAATAACAATGTTTTTTTTTTTATTTTTTTTTAATGTTTATATTTCTTTTATAAGTTAAAACCAAACTGTTTTTGTTATAAACATATTTTTGTTTTAAGTGTATTTGTTACAAAATATTTTGGTACATAAATCAAACAAGAAGTTAAAGTTACATCCTGCAGAAGTTTTATTATTTTTTTTTTTGATATTTTGTAAGCGCTTTTTAACTCCTAAAGTACCTTTCATAAATTTGGCGACTGTTTTAAAATTAAAACAAAAACGCATAAAAGACTCCACATATTTTAACTTTTTTTGGTAAAGAGTACGGTTAGCTAAAAGTTGAAGAAAAGCTTTTCGATTTTTTTATTTCCTTATTTTGGCAGAAATATGACCTGTCAAAGTAGTTTTATATTTTCGTTTTATTCTCTAGTTAAAAATAAAGATAATGTTTTTTACTTGACGAAAATCTGGTAATAAATAAGAAAGTTACAATTTTTTTAAGAATAGCACCAGCCGCCATCTTTAATTTAACATGGCGGAAAAAGCAAGCCTCCGAGAAGGTGTAACCTTTTTTTACAAAGTACTCTTGATGAGTACTAGCATCTGTAAAAAATTCAGCTTGATTGCGAAAACTTCTCCTATTTTTGCTAACTGCCCTGGCGTAAAAAGCCTTAGATTGTTTATCACCCCAGCACCAAGGTTCATATTTCTTTAGTAAATGTGATATTGGTTTGGTTTTAACTAAAAATTCGGAACAAACTCTAAGACCTAAAAACTGGCGCACTTCTTTAACATTTGTCGGGGGTGACAGAGACTTTAGAGCCAATGTTTTTGAAGGGCTGGGTTTCACCTCACCTTTGCAAATTAATCTACCTAAATACTCAATTTCTTCTTTTAAGAAACTACATTTATTCAAATTTATGGAAAATCCGTGAGATCTTAAAGTCACAAAAACTTTTCGTAGATTTGTTAAGCCTTCTTCAAGGGTAGTAGACAGAATCAGAATATCGCCTAAATACACCAAAACAAGACCTTTTGTAATTTCATCCAGTAAAGTAAGATTTATCGCCCTTTGAAAAATGGAGGGGGCATTCGCGAGGCCAAATGGCATACGCAAATACTCGTACTGGCCGTCGGGTGTAATAAATGCTAATTTTTCTACTGATTCAGGATGAACTTTAATTTGATGGAAGCCAGCGGCCATGTCTAAAGTAGTAAAATACCTACAGCCACTTAAACGATCAATTTGATCATCGATGCGGGGAATGGGGAAATCGATCTTTCACAGTGATACGATTTAAAGCCCTAAAATCACAAACTAGGCGCGGCTCACCATTTTTTTTCTTCACCAAAAGTATGGGACTGGCATATGGTGAAAGAGATGGTTGAATCAAAGTATATAGATTTCAACTTAGTTACAACGTTTCAACTTTTGTTAGACTGTGGTTGAATTATGGAATTATTCAAAAGACCTTGAACTATATTTTGCACTGTCTCTCTTTCAGTGACTGATAGACGGTAAGGTCGATATTTGATTTCCTTATCTGATGTAAGGCGTATTTTGAATTCCCCAGTGGTGATTAATGAAGATATTTCCACTAGAAAAAAAATATCTTGAAATTCATCAAATAATAAATCAAGTTGATTTTGAACTAAATCCAAACCCAATTCAGGGGACTGAAAACGTAAAGACGGTACACACTGATTGTACGTAAATATTATGCCTGGAATGCTCAAAAAATCTAATCATATTATAATATCACAACATATTACGTCATTCGGAACAATAAATATTTTCAGCACAAAAACTTCTTTATTTAAAAATATTTTAGTTTCGATAGCATATTTGGAATACAAGGAATTATCATTGCCTACTCCCTTGATTAATTTTTGTTTCAAAATATGCAACGAAGATATTTCCTTAGCTTTATCTTCGCGAATAAGCGAAATCTGAGCATCTAATAATACTTCATAAAAAGTCCCGCTGATATTATGAGAATATAAACAAAACTAGGTATCAGTATTTTTATTTTGTGTAGGTGATGACTCACAAACATTACTGTGTTTGGATTCGTCACTTTTTTTCTATCCTGGCGCAATCTTTTAAAACAATTTTTAAAAGAATGTCCAGTTTTCTTGCAAAAACTACAACTATTTATTGGATCATTAAAGGATTTCGAAGTACTGGGAGTTGGAGTGATATCCCGTTCACGTTTTACACCTCGCTCTCGGACAAGATATTTTTCGGTGGCCTAGTTTTAAGCATTTGATATTATTTATATTACCAGATGAGACATTATCGTTATTATGAGCAATATTAACACCTTCGTTTTGGTTATCACGTCGATTATTTGGTTTAGACTGAATACGTGATAAATGAGCAATCAAGTCGTATTTTCATGACCTGACTGTGTTAATTGTGCCTGCAAAACATAATCTTTTACCCCAAAACAAATTAAACTTATCAGCTGTTCTTGAGAAAAAGTTACACGCAAAAAATTTATTTTCTGTAGTTTCATGCGACCATAAAAGCCACAAGATGGACATCCATCAGAAGTAAACATTATTGCGTCATGTGCTAATTTTCCAAAATTAGTACAACCCGCAAAACTTTCACATAAATCTCGCTTTAGGTTAACCCAAGAACGGCGATCTATAGGAGCCCAATTAGAAAACCACTCACCTGCCTCCCCTTAAAAACAGTTTGCAATTCTGCTCATAAGAATACCATCATTTCAACATAAATCAGAAGCCAACTCAGAAATATCATCAATCCATCTTTGCGGTTCGTCCCTTCCAGGCACAAAAGTAGGTAACTTTATAGAGTCACTAGCATAAGACACAGAGGGCACATTACCAGGAACGCTATTATTTGCTCACGAATCCACTCGGTCCAATAATCCACGTAATAAAGTCTCTAAAGTGGACGCAACCGATTTTTCTTCCCCCATTTTAGTACACACTATAATTTTAACGTTTGGGACGCCACACAAAAATTAAATAACACATAAATAAATTATGTTAGGGATAACTGCACAATGCACAATATAAACAGCAAAACGGCACATATATTTGGGATTCTTTATTCCACTTCTGATGTTAGTGAAAAATATTATTTTTACAGGAGACGCACAACAACCGATTAAAAAAAAACACGTAGTCATTCTTTACTGATCGCTGGTAAATATTTCTGTTATTTTTACCAACGCATCGCATTGCTTAGAATCACTACCTGGACTTGCATTTTTTAGACAGACCCATATTATTATTAATATAATAATAAGCTTGTATATTTATCTCAGTATTCTCAGTATTATAATAAATCAAATAATAACATAGAACTACAAGATTATTAACAAAAATATCGCTTGACGCTAACAGTCACTCTGAACATTTTTAGTGTTGCAAAAAAAAACATAATAAATAACGGTAATGAAGTTGACGACGCTGACGTTTTACATGTGAGTATAGAGGATTGCCTAGTTTTTGGCGATTTGTAAACGACTTGCTTGGGTATATGGTCTGCTTCAGGAGATATGGTTTCCTTTGTTATTTAATGCATGAGTTTAATGCAAATTTTATGCAAAGACATTGCAATAAATAATTGTAAATGTTTAACTCAGAAGATCGAAAATAGATCCGAAAAAAGAGAGAACAGAACTCTTAATATTTTACTAAGTGTGGAAAAATAAAATAAAATAAAATAAAATACAATAACTTTTTTAAAAATAATAGAGAATTACATAGAAACATCAATTAATCAAATGTTCAAACAACCCCCCTTTAACATCTAAACAATATCATAACCGATCATAAAATTTATTTCTAACGTTACTAAGTTGATATTGGGAAATTTTTGTAACTGGTTTAGATTCTCAAATTTTACACTTTTATAAATGACACTTTTTGAATGACCCTACAAAAAGAAGTTATTCGGTGAAAGATCAGATGACCTGGCTGGCCAAAGTGTCCGGTACCGTGGACCAATGATATTGCCGTTAAAAGCATTTTCCAAGCACTCTCTAACCATACGGGCATTATGGGCCGGGCAACCATCCATTTGGTACCAGATCATCTGATGTTCCTGAACAACTTCTTCCAAGGCGGGTCCAATTTGATTTTCAAATAAGTCCAAATATGTTTCAGCTGTTAGGTTATAATTCATCAAAAAGGGTCCAATGATATGGTGACCGATAATTCCCATGAATACATTTGTTTTTTGGGGATATTGTGTCCGAGTATGAACAAAGCGATGTTCATTTTCTTGGCTCTAATACCGGCAATTCTGAACATTTGGTTTATTGTTGAGGGTAAATGTACATTTATCGGTAAAACAAATATTTCTTAAAAAAATCATTATTTGCTCTTTCCAACATTTCAAAACAAAATGCCATTCTTCGCTCTTCATCTCCTTCCTGCAGCTCTTGATGTTTTTCGAATTTATATGCATAATATTTGCGTTTTTTTAAAGTGCGCAATATCGTTGTATGATGTTTATTTACCTCTTGCCCAAGAACCCTCGTACTAACCATCTTATTTTCCTCCACACTCAGTAGAATATTAAGATCTCTGTTCTCTCTTTCTTCGGCTCTATTTTCGATATCCTGAGTTGAACATTTACAATTATTTATTACGGTACTTTTGGACTCGAACTTATTGACAATATGTTTAATAGTTGAAATGGACGGAATGGGTTTTGTGGGGAAATATACCGAAAACATTTCAGATACTGCTCTAAAACTGTTTCCCGCATAATGCCACTTGAAGGCCACAGGGGTAAAAGGGGCTCATTGAAATTTTACTCAAATCTGTGATATCAGGATTGATAGTATTTCATATGTACTTTTACCTCCCATTTTCCAAACTAGATAAAACGTGCTCATTGAAGAGAAAATCTGCTTTAAAAAAAAAAGCTATACACGGGTAGAACGAGCTCATTTATCGTGTAAACCGAGCAAAAACGGGCTCATTGTAGAAATGAGCGCGTTTTTGCATGCAATGCGTTTCAACCATGCTATTATTAAAATTAATTTGTTCCAATGTTTAGTATAATTGCGTCAGTTGGTCGGTCTACTAGACGAGAGCGTGCTTGTTTGTTTTCTTTTTTTTTGTTTTATCCTTAAAACTCAAAAAGTTCTCATTATGGAAAGTGGTGAACATAGAAGTGATAAAGAACTAAACCAGAAAAATAGTGTAATGTAGCCTAGGAGCAAAAAAAGAAAATCTTACGGCAGATTAAGGGACGTTAATAAGAAAATGAGACTCCAAAGTCATGAAATGGGCCCTGATTGCAACTGTTTAAAAAAGTGTTTTGATGTTGTACCTAGTGATACAAGATGTAACATACTAAAGCATTTTAACATGCTTAGTTCGACTAATGCTCAAAATTCATACCTTAGTGGCTTAATATCAGTACTTCTGGTTCAACGTAAGACATTGAGAGAAGGTGCTAAGCACTACAGTGCATCCTACAAGTACAGGGTGCGAGCTGTGGTAGCAGGTAGCACGGAGGAATTTGACGTGTGCCGTAAAGCATTTATTGCTATACATGGCATATCAAGAAAAAAAGTGGATATTTTGGTAGCAAGCATGAAGGAAACAGGATATGCTCCTGAAGATAAACGAGGTAGGCACCCAAACCATTCTAATAAGCTTCCAGTAGAAACTATAAGCCTAGTCAGGCAGCATATCAATTCATTTAAAGGTCGTGGAAGTCATTATGGCCTGAAGGATTCAAAAATATACCTTTCTGAAGAGCTAAACATAAAGAAAATGCATAAAATGTTTAAGGAACTTCACCCTGGCAATAAAATATCGTACGAGTCGTACAGGCAGGTGTTTTGCCGTGATTTCAATATCTCCTTTGGTTATCCACGAACGGATACTTGTAGCAGCTGTGATGAGTTCACAATAAAAATTAAAAACTTAGAATCTGAAAAACTGGTGAAAAACTCATCTGAGGAGATCTTACGGATATCTAGGGAGGTGAAGAGATTAACTACAGAAAACGAGTTACATAAGAAAAAAGCGGAAACTTTTTATAGTAGGAAGAGGATGGCTAAGATAAACAGTAAAAAAAATCTAATTTAGAGGCAATTTGTATGGATTTTGCCAAGAATCTTCTAGCGCCAAATATACCAACAAATGATACCTATTACAAAAGGCAGCTATCAACATACGCATTTAATGTTCACGTATGTCTACCTCTGAGAACTATTTTTACGTCTATCCAGAAACCCAAGGGAAAAAGGGTTCAGATGATGTGTGCTCACTGCTTCATAACATCATATATAACCATCTAGATCGAGAAATAAAGGACCTACAAATATTTTGTGATTCATGCAGTGGCCAACAAAAAAAAATTACCCTTTTTCGTTTTGTTCATAACTTAGTCAACAACGAGAAAAGGTTAGAATCAGCTTCTATCACGTTCCCCATTCGAGGACATTCCTATATGGAATGTGATAAGAATTTTGGCCTCGTAAACCAAAAAAGCAGAGCAGATCTTCCCAAAGACTGGTTGAAAATATTGGAAGAATCCCGCCATTCCCTAACTCCATTTACGGTTATCGAGGTCAGTCACACCTTTTTCCGCAGCTGGGGAAATTTTCTTGACAATAGTTACGCGCAAAAGTCGCCATTCCCATCTAGACCAATCAGAGAAATTAAGATAAATAGAGGACCTTTGATACAGTATCGCACTACATATAATGGATGTTGGGAGTCAGCTTCGCTGCAAGGAAAAAACCGAAAGTCTTCGCGATTAGCTGTTCGTCATCTTCAAGACAACGAATTTATTCTACCTGAGTTAAGTTATGAAGGTACATTTTTTTTTATTATTATTAAATCTGTTTTTTACGTATTTTATTTATATATTTAGGGCAGCTTCCAATATCTGCTGAGAAGTTTCGGGACCTGCAGCATTTAAAAAAGTTTTGCAACAAAGCAGTGCAAGACTTTTTTTCAAACCTGCCGCATCACTAATTAACGAATTGGTAAATTTTAAGGATAAGGTCGGTTTTATAGATCTACAATAGTAATATCTATTATTTTTTTAGGAATATTGTTTGGAGCCTTTCGCACTAACGACGATCGAGGTTATGATTACTGAGAAAGAACAGGCTCATTTCAATAAAATGGACCTCTTTTTCCCCTGTCACTTTTGTACCTGTATGCGATTTTATTATTTTTTTGTTCTGAACGGAAATACAAACAGTCTCAAAACACTTAGGGAGTTTGTTTATTGTTTTATCTTAACAAAAAAAAGTTAATTGATTGAAAAAAGCAACATAGCGTTCGTAAGCTAGAATTTCAACCTTAAAATCGCTCTGCTGAAAAATCACAAAAATGCTCATGAGCTCCTTTTACCCCTGTGTCCTTCACTTAATTATGGCTATTTTTTCGTCGATTGAATAATTCATACTTGTTTTCAAATATCGACTCTCACTGATTTATTGACACTTTTCCTCACGTCAGTGACAATATTCATTTTACTGGTGCCCGTTTGGTTTCACCTGAACCAAAAATTTGTTAATTTTGCAATTACATTTAAATGAATAATTTAAGATTTGCTTATTAAAATTTTTTGAAACTTTGCACAAGGGTTTGCCAGATTGGTCTCTTCAAAAAGTTATCTTATATTTTTTCTATAAAATGTACAGGGAAGCCAATAATTGACCCCCTTGAAATTAACCATTTATTTTATTTAATTTTGTTTCTTATATTGAGTTCGAGGTTATTTTTTTGGAATATTAGCTAAGTTTAAAAATATTATTATTAGATTTTTTGAGAACTAAGAAAGTTATGCTAAAAACAAAGTGCTAATAGTTTATTTTCTAAAATATTAATTTATTCTTGTTTTATGTCTTTTGTTTTTATTCAACTGTTTTCATTTTTGGGATTTTTTTAAATTTCTGAAATTTATTGCCTAATAAATCAAAATTTAAAAATGTAAAAATAAATTTAAATCATTAAGCTTTCTTGCAATATCTTGAAAAACCTTATTATTTTTTTTAAAAGTGTTTATTAATTTAAAGTAAAAATATTGTTTTTTAAATAAAAAAAATATTTTTTTTTTATGATTTAGAGAACTTATCGAGTAAGTATATTAAACGTCACCATCATTTAATAAATAATATTAAAAAGGAATAAATAAAATATAAGTATTTTAATGTTTTAAATTAAAAGTAAGTCCCTGTAAAATATTAAAATTCAAAAAAAAATTATATTTTTTTATATTTCAATATTTTATTTTTTTTGGGGTTGCTTTAGGGCCTTATTTTAATATCCTTAGATTTTGGTAATTCTTTGCAATTAAAAAATATGCGTAAATGTTAAAATAATTGAAGAAGTGTACACTTTACAATTATGACTAAATAATTTTGAAATTCTCTGCAGCTTTAAATATTGAAATAAATATATAATTTTTTTTCTTAAATATTAGTACTGTTTTTTTTTTTATAATTTTAAAGATATTATTAAAATGCCTAATATTAATTACAATTTGTACAAGATAGTTCAAATTTGAAAAACATTATTTAAACATCGAACTTTTAATGGAATTAATGGTCGTACAATATTTTAATATTGTCAATTTAATTACATATATATATCTTAAATTTTATTAAAATTTTCTGTAGTAAGTACGTTAAATTACTAGTAAAATAATTAATGCCATAAAAAGGTCTAATATATTTCTTAAAATATTACTCAATTATTAATAAAATGTTAGGAATGTCGTTCTGATTTTTTGGAATATTCTTCTAACTAAACATTATAATTTACATACATAATTAACCATATTATTCAAATCAAATTTGCTGCATTTTATAAATAATTGATGCCGCACTAAATAAAGGCTAAGATTCTAAGGTGTAATGCAAGGTTTAATTGGCCCTATTTTTTACCGTATATTTTATTACTATTGGAGTATAAAATTATAAAACCATTTCTATATGTAACAAAAATCAATATTAATCTGAAAAACAGCTACCTCACTTATCTGGTAGTTTAATAATTTAAAATAATATAAATAGATTACCAAAATGTAATCTAATTTAAGTCATAGAAAGTAACTAAGTTAGAAACACAGATTGTTTTCCCAATAATTTTTTTTTAAATTGTGCACCAAGAGCACTAAAATAATCACTGACTCACTCTAGCACAGTTAAACTTGATATACACGTATAACCGGACTACATATTTTTATAAGAACAACTTTAATTTAACCCTTGCAAATAAAAAGGGATCACCGTTAGCAGAAAACCAGTTTTTCGCACGTGCTTGGATCAATTTGAAACTTGTTTTTCATGCAGGTAAAACTCGCAAAGAAAAGACGCGATACTGGATGATGTCCAGTTTGCAAATGAGGTCAGCTCTGTTTATTATGTGGTGGTTACGTGATTTAAACTGAATTCGTGGACTTAAAAATTGCATTTGTTTAAGTAGCAGTGTTTTTTTGGTATAATATAGTAGTGTAGTGGGTCAATAACGTACTAATTATACAGTGAATGGTAATAATATGGAACGATTTCAATAAAAAATAAATGAGATCGTGTTCGAAAAAACGCTCGAACACGTCAATTAGTATTTTTGGATGCGCTTTTTTTTACAAAAATTTTGTATACAGGGTGTGTCATGTAGCGGTGGTCAATACACATTTTCGGATTCTTCACAAAATTATAAACATTTTATTTAATTTATGGCTTTTAGCCTAATATTGATCTAATAAAAGATTTAGTTAACGTAATACTACTAATAACGAAGTTGTGTCCCATCAATACTCCAACTCTTTATAATGTTTTAAAAGCAAAATGAAAAATAAACCCTAATTTTTTTATGATATAAAGAGAAATTTACTGATATCCTTTAAAATTATGCTACAAAACCAATTTATTTGTTTTTTAATCGTTGAACTAATACAAAATATTTTACAACAATTTTATTTGTAAAACTAAAAACGTTTAAAATATATCGAACAACAATGGTAGCTTTGAGGTTCATATAATAAATAATAACACATTTATTTAATGATTTATTTTAATTTTTACATTCATAATAATTCCTATAGCATACAAACACGATATACAAGGTGTTATTATATTCTATCAGCCTGTCAGTGATACATGGACAATTTTAATTTTTTTTGTCTCATTTTTCGTAAAATTAATTGAATAAATTAAAATTTTAAGCTTTTTTCTATTAAACTATAAGAAAGGTGATTTTTTTTACAATTTAGCCTTTCTTTAAATGAACAAATCCTTTATTTCCTATCATTTCGAAAATTTCATAATATTATTGATTTTTTGAGCAGGTTTAAGAATTTATTAACATTTTAATTATTTATTTGTCCTTTAAATAATGTCCAAATATCATTAATTTATGTAATTAATTTAAAAATTCCATACTTTCTAATAAATGTTTGAAAATTTTGGTATGACAAAGCATGAAAAATCTAAGATAATTTTCTTTATATCTTAACACAAATAACTTTTCATAATGTGTGAAAATAATTGAAGTCGCTTTATATTATTTTTAATTTTTAAGGTTAATTTTTAGGAGTTTTCAATATACAGATTGCCTTTATTTTTATCTTCATTTTACAACTTATCTTTTAATAAGACATAAAAATAGGGTATTACATTGGCCGCATGATCAACTCTTCTAATGCATCAGATAAATTTAACAGATTCCTATGTGGTATAGTCCAGAGCCCTTAACATCACCTTAATTGTACTTTTGACTCTGTTAGTCTCTTGCCACTATTTAAAGGCATTCTTTTTTTTTCCCACAGATCTGATTGAACTGAGAAAATATTATCTCTAATAAAAAACAAAAAAAGGTTGAGTTCAGTGAGGACTTTTTTGAACCTGCTTGATATTACATTAGAAATATTAGTTCAGGCAATAAACACAACCCGGACAACGACTACATTTCGTGCCAAAATGATTCCAATTCGTAAAAGTGGAAGTTATAGTGATCTTACAAACCTTTTAAACTTATATCCTTACAATTTTTGTCATAACGTCTACAGCTAAATAAATGCTGCTTTGAACACTATAACTTCAGAGGAGTGTATCTGTGGGCTCTTACTTTAAGAATCACTTTTAGGCCCAATACTTTTCTTCCTCTACATCAATGATAACACAGCAATTCTCTGGCACAGTGCAGATGCTTAGATAGGAGACATTATTTGCAACAATATGGGATGATCTCTGGAGAATAAAACAGTGGTTTGACTCAAATCTTCTCGGTCTTAATTTCGAAAAGACTACATTTTTGTGCTTTAAAGAAGTACTAGCGTGTGTCACTGCTGACAATCAGCTGACAGAACATTATGCAAGCAATAATTTCTTTAGAATCACTAGTGAACTGAAGTTTGAGGTGCACGTAACTAATCTTGCCAGCAAATTATCTTCTGGTTGTTATGCTGTGAGGTTGATTTGTAAGGAGATTGGAGAGATCTGAATATTTTGCTCTTATCAAGTCACATCTCCGTCATGGCATTTGATTTTGAGGCAATGCAAGCACTACCTTATTCAGTTGCATAACATACAGAAGCGTTTTTCAAGATACATCTGCAAGGCATCTTTATTCAATAAAACTGACCTGTTTCTATATACTTAAAATCACTAGATTAATTCTGTACTTTGGTAGAATAAAGACCAATGTCCATTTCAGCTGTTTTGAGAAAAACAGGGTTAATGAGATGGATTGACTTTATATTGTTATAAATTGTGACCCTTTTTTCCTACTTTACTTATTTTTGGGATTTTAAATATTAAGAAGGGATTCTTTTAAAAAATGTATTGTTAGTCTTCTAAATTGCAAAAAAAATGGACATTGGCCAAGGCGGTATTAAAGAGCTAATGGACATCGGCCTTTTTGTTACAATAAAACAATCCCAATTACGAAATCAATCTTTATTTATACATGAAATTCGTATTTTTTAGCATTAGAAAATTAATTTTCTGTGGCCATAAATCTTTACTGCTTATGATACCTACACTAAAATAACAGAGAAAGTTAGTTATTTTCTTTATGCTCAGGGTCTTGTATATCTTCAACATTTAAGTCGGAAGATCTTTTTAAGTTCTGATAAAATGGTTTGTTATAATCGCTAATGTAAGGCAGCAAATCTTTGATTTTAAGATCTGCCAATGGTAAAGGTTCTTGATTTATAGGTTTAGGCACATCAATATCCAGAATCGCAGGCCGGTTTCGTACAGAACCTCTTCTCAGGTCAACAACCTTATACTCTTCACTATCGTTAAAGCTCGTTTTGTAGAAAATCTGAAACTGGTGTTCAACGGAGAATTTCATCCATTTAATCCGCATCCACGGAACAACTTCACCAATCTCATATTTTTTTCTATGAACCAATTTTTCCGTCAAAAGGCTGTTAAAATTTAGGAAGTCTTTTTGTAATATTTCCTTAACTTGTAGGGGTGGATTTCGGCGCACAGTTCTTATAAAATTAGTCGAGTCATGGGGGACTTCTATTTCAGCAGTCGTTTTTTTCTTGCATATTTCGATTGCTGCATGGATTGTGTCGGCCTCCATATGAGTATGACCAGGCTCCATAAATTTGCTGTTGATTTCTTGCAAATTATGTCCTAGATCTTGACATTCTTTTAAGACATAGCTCATCATAGTACACATAAAAATATTTCTGTTTTGCCCCGAACATGAATCACTATAAAGATTTAAAACTTCCGTTTCCTTTGGTAATGAAAAGATGTATTTTCGGACGCATGAAGCAATTTCTTGACCTCCACGAGCAGCAATTGTCTCATTCCATGAAAAGCAAATTCCCAAATTCCCGGCAGTTGAAGTCTGATGAACAGTTAAATTATAAGTCCAGAGTTGTCTTTTATAAAAAAAAACGCCATTACGCAAATATGGTGTAGGTAAGCACTTTTGTAGGTCGAATGATGCATCAACAAATTTCATGTCTTTCTTGCTGTTTTCTTTATCTAGTGACTTAAGTTTGAAAGCCATTTCAGAGAGGTTTAAGTGAGCGTTTCTTTGTTCCAAAACTTCAATTTTAGTTATTTCTTCTTCTTCTGTAAGATTTTTACCAATCAAATGTCTTTTACTTTACATTTAAACTGTCACATTTAGAGCAAGTGTCGTTCGCAGGGGCATGAAATGAAAAGTTGAATTCTTCGTTAAAAATCTGTCTGTAAAGTGACTCTTTTTCGGGGCTTATGTTTTGTTCCTCGCAATACTGAATGTAAAGTCGATATATTTGGGCAATTTAAAGATTAGGACTTTTAATATTTTTTTAAAACTAGGTACGCATTAAAATCTTAAGGCCAATCTCCTAAATAAAATAATACAAAAGGGCCAATGTCCATATTATGGACTTTGGCCATTTAATTTATTCTTCTAATATATTGAAAAGGCCAGAGATTGGCCTTTTTTCTATTAACTAGAAGTGGACATAGGCCTTTGTGTATTTTGTTTATTTCGCTAAAACACAAGTATTTTGGACTTTGGCCTTTTCAATAATGTTAAGTCACTAATAAACTAACTTCCTATGCCTATAACTCAAATATGGGAAATTTGGATATTGGCCCTTTTTCTACCAAGGTACACCAAGGTACTAAATACGTCATATTCTAATAATATAAAATTACTGATATTAGACTCATCAGAAGACCGATCTGCATCCGCACATCAATATTGATCATGAAATGTATTTTTTTAAGGGTTTAAGGAATTTTAACAAATTTTTACGCAACATTAAAGATCTGCAATTATAGAAACAATTGGTCTATGGAGCATACTACAATCTTTCGGAGTTTTACAGTAACTCTTTTTAGTAAATGTATTTTGTATATTTGTATTTTGTATAAATGTGTTTTGCACTCACTTATTCACACAGTTGACAGTTTTCACTTATTTTGACAGGTATAAAACAATACGTCGATAACGAAATATCAAGCATTTTTTTGAAATAAAATATGATAAGATACTATATAAAGAAGTCAATATTCAAAGTTAAATAAATGCAGATAACGTATATTAGAGAAAAAGGCAACAACATCGCAATGCCGCTCGATCGCATTAGGGGAGGATGGGGCAAGTGAGACACCTTAAGGCTCTGCGGCGTATAACTTACTAAGTTTTAGAAACAAAAAAACTTTCATCGTTTGTAACACGAGTTTAATTAGTTTCAAACTAACATAACCTTAAAAATAAACTAAACATTAACTCTTTGGAAAAATATCAAACTTAAAACAAAAAAAGAAAAATGACTCTCTTGCGTCACCCACATGGGGCAAGTGAGTCCGAATGCTAATTAATCAACGACATTTATCACAAACATAATTATTAGTACCTGGCTCATTATCGGAACAATCCTCATGTAACCAGGCACCACATTGCATGCACATTATCCATTCTTTATAACAAGTGTCTTCGTAGGTCGCATGACAGTAAATGCATAATGTGTTTTTCTCTTCGTCCGGCATTGTTTTTATGTTGTGTTGTTTCTCTTCTGCTCTTGACGTGGCACTTTGCTTCTTTTGCTTAGAAATTCCTTCTTTTAATTTTTTTCTATTACTAGTACTTGTCCCTGCTTTGTCGTCTAGTTTCTTTTTTACTTGCTTAGCTTTCACTGATTTTAATTTTTCTTCCAATTGATCTTTGTAAGGAGAACTGGTTATTATTTTAGATCCTTCTATGCTCCTAGATTTGGATATGGCATTTTCTTTCTTTTGAGAGGGTTTTGGAACTAGGCTTAAAGTTGAAACTGAAACATAACTACATGATGGTTGCTCTTGTTCAAAATTGTTTACTAATTCTTCAGAAGTACTCTGGATATCATGTTTTCTCAACAAGACTTCATCACTTATTACGGGACCCTCGACGGGATTAATGTTTTCTGTCCTACATTCCTTTTAAAGAATGTTCTCGGCTGGCGCAAAGTCACTGTCTTGAAACATATCTGGATTATATGGGTAGATTCCTGTTTTTTCAAAACCCTTAATAATATTTATTGGTGTAAAAGCCTTAATAAGCGCATTTTTAATAAAAGGAGCCATATCATATTCTGTGATCCTAGAGCCTGGATGATTTGTAAGCCAGTGATCCATTTCTCCTGCCAGATAGGTTTTAAATGGTCCAAAGACACTTACGTCCAGCGGTTAGAACTTATTTGATGTGTGAGGAGGTAAGGTTATAATAGAAACTCCTGATTTTCTAGCCAGGTTTACTAAATTAATGGATTTATGTCTTGAATGTCCAGTCCATCTAGTATCAGTAGACTTGGACAATCTGTTGTTGTTTTGGTGCAGCCTATAAAATAATTTAAAAATTTGATAAATACGTCAGCCAGCATCCATCCAGCCTGAAGGAGCAGGAAATCCTACTGCTCCAGGAAATGAACCGCTCAAAAAACCAGGATTCATTCGACCATGCGGGAAGACCATAAATGGTGATATAAACGTACCTGTAGCGCTGTCACAAGCTAATAAAGTTGTGTTTTTTCCTCTTTCTAAAGAAGTTAACCTTCCCACTTTTTCAGCTAAAATTTTTCCCGGTTTTTGAACGCAGGTAATTTTCGTCTCATCACAGTTAAAAATCTGATGCGGCGGAAAATTAAACTTGTCCAAGGTCTTTTTTAAGTTTTGAAAAAAATCATTAACCCTAGATAGGAAAATCCTGTTACTCTTGCAATG
Source organism: Anthonomus grandis grandis (assembly GCF_022605725.1). NCBI lineage: Eukaryota > Metazoa > Arthropoda > Insecta > Coleoptera > Curculionidae > Anthonomus > Anthonomus grandis. The sequence goes on along the minus strand of NC_065550.1, from coordinate 26,291,390 downwards.
CTGGTTGCTTCAGGTCTTCGAATGGAGACGATTTTCTGACGATTTAAAAATGAGCTTACCCAGTTTTTTCCTGCAAGTTTTCGATCTTTATTAAAAGGATGGCATATTTGATTGGCTTCAGCAAATTGAAATACAATCCTTCGACGATCTGTGGTCGAAAGTCCATAAAACAGTTTTTCCAACAAAATTATGTGTTCACATAATTTCTTCTCCATTTTTTCAGTGAATACGGGTTTGAACCTGCCGTGGTTTATAAGTGGAGTGAGCTGTCGACGCTCTAATCGTGATTGTAAGGTGGTTCTCGGAATACTAAAAACTACACTAGCTTTTTTAATTGACATCTCTTTATTTTGAATCGCTTCTAAGGCACCACGAATGGCATCTTCTGAGGATGATCCTTTTTGGATTTTGCGCACGCAGTTACGCACCATTTTTCCTCTGCAATATATAAAATATATTTATAAAAACTTTTTATACTATAGTGGGGTAAGTGAGTCATGCCTTAATCACTTACCCCAATCGTTCTTAAAATATAAAAATTTAAATCTTGAAAAGACAGATAAATGTGGAAACATTCTAAGCATAACGCGGTATTAAGCAAATATAAGTTTATGGTATGCACTTCATACGACATTAAGAAAATGCCTTTAAATTGGGGAAAGTCCTTATTGATTTCGCTTAAAATATTATAAAACAACACGCAAAATTTAAAATTTTTTAATTTTTACCTTAATTTTAGTAATTTTCAGCTAAATGCTTAAGGACACAATACGCGCTAATATACATTTACAGTCATTGTACACTACACTGATCATTGTCGTGCTATGATGATGGTTGCTCGACATATTTCTAGAAACGCACTTGCCCCCTATGATTCACTTGCCCCACTCTCCCCTATTAATTCCACCGACACAAGAAATATTTACCAGTGACGTCGTCAAAAAATATTTACATGATAAATATTTAATATTAATAGATTATGCTTTAAAATATAAACAAGATTACCGTTTATAAACTCATTATGCGTTTTTTAACGTAATTCATTAATGTAACGGTCTAATAAAGAGATTTTTTATAGAAATTAAATATTTTATAATAATTGTTATAAATTTTTGAATATATTCCATGATTCCCTATTCTACGTTTATGATGACGGTTGACATGATGTTATAACAGTATCGGTACTTACTTGTGAAAAGATCGGTTTGAATCGCCTTTTTCTTATATTCCGGCACAAACAGCACTAAACACACGTAATTTACTAATTCTATATTCCAAGGAATTTTTATTATAAAACTTTACAATTATTTGCTAAAGATTGATTGAATACATAAAAAAGAAATAAAAAAATTAAATACGACAATTAAACGCCTATCACATTTAAAAAAATAAGCCTCACTGTAAAGCTAAATAATTTTTTATTAATTCTGAGCGTTTAGTAAAAGCTAGCATTTGTCTAATCTGAGATCAACTCATCTAAATGTTATGCGCTCATGAAATATGAAAATATTTAAAAAATGGGTAGAAGTACATATAGCAGCGTACTTCTCATAACGTTTTAATCTCTTAGCACCGAATAAATTTTAAAATACAGTAGCTTCTCTTAAAATGCGCGGAGAATTACCGTATATGTTTTAATAGCTTCGTACCTCCATCCCGAAATGAAACTGCATTTTAAGCCGTAGCCTCTATATTCGCAAAACACTTATTTCTGTATTAAACCTGCACTAAAGCGGCGACCGCCATAAATAACACATAAAACTCTTTTAAATGCGACAAAATGCGCGGCATAAATTCCTGACTCTTAGATAAGGACAGTTTCTGCACGTCCGCCACGGTTACCGAAAAGGGAATAAAAACTTTAATTTTTAGTCGTAAAACCTTGTGAAATATTGCTTTAATCTCTGGAAAATACGAAAAAACTCTCGCCTTACATGAATTTAAATTACTTTGCATATTCCCCAGAAAGGGGGACTGGAGTCGGGAGTTACAAACGTACTTTATTCCTGGCGCGGACCAATATAGAAAGTTAGTTTTATCCTGCTCTCTGGATGAAATGCTGCGACTTTAAAATAATTTATTGCGTTCACTGGGTGGAGTAAAAATATGACTTTTTCAGATTGCCAGATAATGAATTCGAGATTTTATTATTCCTTTGGAAAAAAATTACGTTAGTCTAGTAACTATGAAATAAAGCATTAATTATTATTTTTACAGTATACAACCTTTTTCAGAATAAGTGAAAGAGAAGGAAAGTATCCTATAACCTTTGAACAACTCTTCTAAGTATTATTAACATAGAGTACCTTTTTTTTTGCAATAAGTTAAATTCTGGTAAAAAATGTATATCTTTCTCATCATACTAAACATTAATAAAATAATTCAAAGCGTTTAGGTTATAACACAAAAACCCAATTTGAATCCCATAGTAATAACCTATCAATAATTAACACACAATAATTTGAGCGATTTTAAAATACGACTCAATGAAAATCTAATGCCTGCAATAAAGTGTCCAATAACATAGATCTGCGTTTAGCCAACGGTTCTCCATTAAATTTTTGTTATGGAGCGATGCCACTTTTTTAACGAATTATGACCGTATCATCATACAGTTATAGGTTAATCTGTTCCATGATAATTGATTGTTAATTTAATTAGCTTTAAGCTGAAACAAATTAAGGTATTTTTTTATGTAAGTCGATAATTAATGGATACCGTTTGAAAATATATCAAATCTAATGATTAATGAGTGTTATTAATGAAAAAGTGTTTTTTTTTGGAAGAAAACATTTAGCAGCATTATTTAAAGAAGTTGGGGTAAGTAAAATAAATGATTAACGCAAAACCTAAAATGAGGTTCAAGATAAAGATACAAATCGCTTACAAACTCTAGACTCCACGTTTACAAAACCCCTGAAAATTAGAATTTTTATAAGGTAGGGCACAATTTCGCCCTTGCTTTAGTAAGAAAAATAAAAGCTGGTAAAAAGCTTTATAGGGGCCTAAATAATCTAAATATTAGAGCAACCACTAATTCAGAATTGCCTGCTAATCTGTGTGATTCTAATTTGATTAATTATTACTTAAGTTAAATGCATATACGGACAAAATTAATTATTATCGTATTACTCAGTATTATCGTATACTCAGTAATAAAAAGTTTTGTTTTTCTTTTATGGACAGAATAACTAGCCAAGTAATAATTAATAATATAAAATTTAATGCTGGTGATGAGGGTATAACTTTTGGATCTTTACTTGCCCCTGATCTTAAGCCATATTATGCATATTGTAAATAGTTGCTTGGAAGTAGGTTACTTTCCAAGGTCATGGCGTAGTAATATTTATGTGTCCTATTCCTATTATACCTAATCAAGCAGATCTTTAGGTCAAGTGTTTTATCTTTACTTTCAAAAGTGTTGGAAAGAGTATTTCACGTACAATTAAGCCAATATTTATCTAAAATTATTGCCTTGCCTGCTCAGCAATGCATTTTCAGTTAAAGTCATAGAACCACAGGTGTTTTTTTGAACATTACTGATCATATACCTAGAGCCTTAGATAAAAAACTAGTAGAGGTCTTATTTGCGTTAGACTACTCTAAAGTTGTTGATGTAATCGATAATTTTCAATTAAGCTTATTTTGGTTATGATTATCTATCATTTTTTTTCAAATCTTATGTGGCAACGAATTCAACTTGTACCGATTGATCATGATTATTCTGATCCAAAATATATACCTAATATGAGAGGTGCCTCAGGGTTCTATACTCAAATCACTTTTGGTTCTAGTTAACACATAACTTTGAAATATATTCATGTGCTGACAATTAGGTTGTACATTTTTTTGATCTTCAAAATACTGAGTTAGCTGAAGAATGTATAAATTCAGATCTTGAGCAGTTATAAAATTTTTTAAGTGGTACAACTTGCAGATTAATCCGAATAAGAGAAAAGGTTTGCTCTTTACAGGACAACTTCAACGGGTTAACATTCAAAACAATCTAACTGATAAGCTTTTTGACATTTACTTATTTACATACCCTTGCTTATTTAGACAGTGTAAGAAAAAATATAATAATTGATACTTTTCTTCGATTCAGAGACCCATGATACTCCAAAAATTTCATTTTCGTATATTGTATATGTACCCTTGCCTGGATCAAAACTTTCAATTTAGATTACAACGAGTGCAAAATACATGCTGTTGGTTTGTTAATAATCTAAGGAAATCTGATCATGCATCGAAATCCATACACAGGCTTAAATGGTTAAAGGCGTCTGAGACATTCAAATTTAAAGCTCTAAGTTTTTACAACTGTTTTAAACCAAGTTTTATTATTTATATTTATGGCTATTGAAACATGTACAGGGAGCTGTTTTTGGATTAATAAATTGCAATTTAGCCTGTATTGATTTTTTACCGACATACTTTGGTTCGCACTTTTTTTATGATGTTATTAGGTAGCATTAATTTTCCAGAGTTTTCTTTTTTTTCTCTATTTGGTTTAGTTTTCCTTAACTAAATTTGTTATTTTTTTTTGGTTTTTAGATCTGTAAACTAGAAAGGTTAAGAATTAAAAAATAGCTCAATAGAAACATTTTTGCCTTTCTGGAGCAAATATTGTAATTTGCTGAATAAAGACGATTTATAATATAATTACTATTATTATTAATTGCAAGATTTATTTTCAAATTAGTTAATCTTTTATATCAAAACTCTTAGTATTTTTGGGTGCTGACGTTTATCAACTATGAGATTATCTCACCAGTGAATTTAAAAATTAAAAAACCAGAAATCAGTAAAAAAATAATTTCCTTCAACGTTTAATGGTCCGAGACTATTAAAAATAGTATGTTCCTCTATAGAATTAAAAAGGAATATTTATTACATATAGAATAAATATTAATTTGGATAGTAAATAATTTTTAACACAGCAGTGATTTTACGGGTACAATAGTGACAAACTTTAAAATTATAGTATACTTTGGAAGTAACATAGATTGTTAATATTTCTTAAATGAAGTGGATGCGTTTTGCGAAATTAACGTGAAAATAATTTTATGTTTTTATTTACATATGTAGCATATTTTTGATAAATAAATATACATTGTTACCTATCCAATATGTCCAGTATATCCAAACATACCAAATTTTAATTAAATATTTAAAGTAGTTTTGAAAGTATAATAAGATTGAAATTTAATTAAAAATGTTGACACCCTGTATCTCTGTCACGAAGTATTTTTCGAATATAATTTATAGACTGATATTATGTTGAAGTTTTGTATCTTCCATTTAAGTTTCTGCTTTCGAAATGATTATATTATTATATTTTAAAAATTCGCAATGATTTTATAGGTTACTTAGCGCCAAACTTTAAAAATATAGTACTTTCCTCTAAAGTAATGTAAAAGTCATAATATTTATCAAAGCAATAATATTTTTTTAAATGTTTTAACAGTTAGAAAAATACCTCGTTTACTTTATCGCCTTGGGAAGAAACAATTATTTATCTCAATAGGAAAAAATATACAGTGACCGCCTAAAGTTCGATAAAAATTAGAGACATGATTTTTTGAGAAAACTCTCGGACCCGTCGATTTTTATTTTAAGTTGCGTAATATTTCACATAAATTTTTGTATACAGGGTAGAACAAAAATCATGACGAGAAACAATCGCATATGCGATCATGTAGGCGTGATTATAACAATGAGTGGCAGTTAGTAAATAAAAATGAGTACCTAGTTCAACTGTAGACTTTTGGAACAAAAAATTGAACTAAAAAAAGGGGAAGACCTACACCAAAAATTAATTTAACACAGACTACAAAGTGTAAATCTAGAGACTCTATTAGAAAGTTTAAAATGAAAATATATCAAAAAAATAATTGGATTTGTGGATGCAGCACGACTAACTGTTTATTTTGTTTGTCCTGTTTGTTGTTTGGTCGTGGGGTTGTAGAGCCTGATTGGACAAAAAATGGAATAGCCGACAAGGGGAGTTTGGCACAAAAAATTAAGAAGCATGAAAATACGCGAGCTCATATCAATGCGCAATTAGAAATACAGCTTTTGGGAAAAGTAGATATACGACAGCAGTTGGACAGTGCATATAGGCGGAATATCCAGCAGCAAAACGAACAAGTTAGAAAAAACAGGTAGGTGCTTTCAAAAATTATTGATTGCATAAAATTTTGCGGAGCTTTTGAATTAGCCCTTCGAGGTCACGACGAAAAAGATGGTACATCAAATCCTGGTATTTTTAGAGGATTAATAAATTTTACTGCCGATTTAGACATAGCACTTAAAGAATATTTTGAAAAATCTACAGTCTTTAAAGGGATCTCAAAAATCATTCAAAATTAATTGTTAGATTGTATGTTACAACTGACCAAAAGACTAAAGAAAGTGATCCAAGAAAATATAAAAAAATAAATTTTTCAAGCTGAATTTGTTGCTGTTATGGCCGATGAAACGACCGATGCAGCTAACTGTTACCAAATGGCTACAGTATTTAGGTATGTTTTACCAGATGGAAGACCGGTTGAACGTTTTTGGAACTTTGTCAACCCACCTGACCATGACGCAGTTAATCTTTTAGAATGTATCAAAACTCATTTAGTACGTGTAGATAAAGCAGGGAAACTTATAGCGCAAAGTTATGATGGCGCCAGTGTAATGAGTGGTCGTGTTGGAGGTGTTCAAGCCTTTATTCAACGTGATTATATTTATGCTTTTTTTGTTCACTGTTATGCACAGCACTCCACTTAAATTTTTTTCTCAAGCTACTAGATAAAATCAGGAAGTGCGGGTATTTTTTTAAAATTTAAGTGATATTTCAAATTTTTTCTCTCATTCTCCACAACGAGTTGCAGTTTTGGATGAAATTGTCGGTACAAAAATTCCCAGATCATCTGCTACAAGATGGAATTTTTAAAAGAGATCGATAAATACTGTATTGGAATATCGCGAACTGTTAATAAAATGTATGGAAAAAATAGAAGCCACTTCAAAACAGACTCTTATTATAAATCAAGCTACTGGTATTGGCCGTATGTTACAGGACTCTAAGCTTATGTTCTGGCTGAGTGTATTTCAAAGAATATTGCCACATGCTGATGTTTTATTTAATCAGTTACAAAAAACGGGGCTGACCCAGTGCAAATTCACACAGCCATAAAGTGTTTTAAAACCTGCATTCAAAAAGAGAGTGTAGAAACAGTTGAAAATGAGATTTCTGATGATACAACTATACTATAACTGAAACTAAAAGGCGACGTACAAAGGAAGACCCTCATATTAGCAGAACCGTAGTAGCCAAGGAAGTGTGTGATACGATAATTACACACGTAAAAGACAGATTTTCTTTTAAAAATAATTTAAATGCGGCTATTCTTTTTTCCTGTGACAAATTTCCACAATTTGAGAGGCATTTTCCTTTGCAATGTTTGGAAAATGTAGTAGAAGCATATTCGTTTTTAGATAAAGTTCGCCTACAGACTGATTTAGAATTCATTTACCGAAGAACTGATTTCAGAAATATAAGTAGTGCTATTAGTTTGCTGCAGTTTTTTATAGAAAATAATCTTTAAAGCATATTTTCTGTTACCTTTACACTTTTACAAATAATTATTATCATACCAATGACTACGGCCGAAGGTGAACGATGCTTTTATACACTGAAGAGAATAAAAACTTTTTTGTGAAGTTCTATGAATGAAGAGAGACTGTCAGCCTTAGCAATGCTATATATTGAAAAAAGTTTATAGAGAATATTTCAAACTTTAATGATAAAATTTCTGAAAATAAAAATAGAAGAATGGACTTTACGTTTAAGCACATTAATGTGTTTTTTTTTAATAAATTGATATTTTTCTGTAAAGTTAAAAAATAAAAAAATTCTTACTTGATGCTTTTTTTAGTTTTTCTTTTGTACGATGCCTACAAAATTTTTTGATAGAAGAAAAAATATATATATTTTACACCTTTTTGTGAACCTCCTTTAGCATATGCCACGAGCCGCCACTGGACGAAGTTCCAAGCAAGTTTCGTATAAAACGCCTTATCTTTAATTTCAACTGTTTCCGAAATATTTATATTTAAATAACAAGAAAACAAATAAGTACGTCTATTTACAAATTAAGATAAAATCGAGGATAAAAATAATGTTATAAACACTGCCAATTGTTTCTATTTCCATGGTTGCACTTGTAAAGAATTTCCATTTTCGAATGTCACTGTCAGTTCGAAAATTAATAGTTTTTATCAAAATAAATTATGGTCAATTTAGCGGAAACCCCATTAATTAAAATTTTGATAATGCTAGGGTACAGGGATAGAGTGCGCACGCAAAAAGAAGTAAGTGAACTGTTTAATGCCAAATACCCAAACCATCCTATTTCTCAGTCAATAGTTAGAATAGAGCACAAATTCATAACTTCAGGTCATGTTAGGGATTTGCCAAGATCAGGTCGTCCCAAAAATTTCTTTTGTTTTGTTTTTGGATGAAGCAACTTTTTGTTTAAACGGTGTCGTAAATCGGCAAAATTGTCGGCACTGGTCAGTGTCAAATCCACACTGGGCAACTGAGGCTCATACACAGTACCGTAAATCTATTAATGTTTAGGCTGATATCGTGGAAAATAAAGTAATAGGGCCATACTTTTTCAAAGAAAACTCAACAGGACAACGCTATTTGAATTTTCTTCAAGAAGATCTTATCCCTGCTTTGGCTGCCCTATACTCAGACGAACAAGACCCTGCTGTCCCGACAGATAATTTGTGGTTTCAGCAGAACGGCGCATCGCCGTTCCCAGGAAGATGGATAGGACGAAGAGGGCCAATAGAGTGGCCGGCCAGGTCACCAGACCTAAATCCCTGCGACTATTTTCTATGGAGGTACCTGAAAAGTAAAGTTTATATTGAGAAGCCAAACAACGTAGAAGAATTTAAAAATAGAATTAGATATGAAATTAGACGTATATCACCCGAAATAATTGATAGTGTTTTACATGAGTTTGTAAACCGTTTTGCTTTTTGCCAAGAAGTAAATGGGGATCAGTTTAAACACTTGATACATTAATAAGAGTTTTCACAGTTTATAACATTTTAGCCTCCGTTTTATCTTAGTTTGTAAATAGACGTAAGTACTTACTTGCTTTCTTGTTGGTTAAATGTATATATTTCTAAAACAGTTGAGTTTTGAGATAAGGTGTGTTATACGAAACTTGCTTGAAATTTCGCCTATATTTCATAAATGCAATAAAAAATGTAGTATTCGATTTAAAAAAATGACCGATGACGTCATATCTTTATATATGTCATATATCTTTATATACGTCATATATGTTTCTAATTTTTATCGAATTTATGCGGAACTTTAGGCGGTCACTGAATATATATATAGAGTATAGCAGTGATTTTCAAAAATTCGCAGTAATTTTACCCATTTGTTCCAAAGACTATTATAAATTAGTTTAATAAGTTTAATAAAGTTATTTTTTGCGATATGTCTGAAAAAAGCACAATATTTATTACAGTAATGAGCTTAAGGTTCGTTTACATAGGTGCATAAAAAATTTTATTTACTTTATCGACTTGGCAAGAAATAATTATTTATCTCAATAGAAAAAAATATATATAAGTTAGCAGTGAATTTAAGAATTCGAAACTATATAAAATTGTATTCTCCTCTATAGAAATGAAAATGGTCATATGGAAAATAGATAAACATTATCATTGCAGTTATTTTTAAGGTTCATTTACAGAGAACAGTAAAATATATATTTTGTTTATTTTATCGATTTAGCAGGAAAAAAAAATTACAACACAGCTGTAGTTTAGTAAAAATTCGCAATGATTTTACCGGACTATTAAAAATTATATTTTTCGCTATATGGATGAAGAGGGCACAACATTTATCACAGTAATAATTTTTAAAGCTCAATAACAGAGAACTAGTAACAAAATTATTTTGTTTAATAATAATAATAATAATAATAATAATAATAATAATAATAATAATAATAATAATAATAATAATAATAATAATAATAATAATAATAAATGTCTTTTATTTAACAAACAAATAATTTACAGTTGTGATTATCATACATATATTTCTATAGGGATATAAGAGAGACGAAGTCTAGCCATGTGGCTACTCTTACTAAACCTAGAATACTACCTAATCTACCTAATCCCTCTGAAGTGAAAATAAAACAATATCATGCAACTTATTAGCGAATAGCTCTTTAAATGTACGCACACATTGTAGAAAAAAAAAGTTACTTAAAGAATTATTATACATAACGACAAACTGTGCGATACAAAAGATCGTAATATAGCTTTATCCAGTAGCAGGTAGAGATTTTCTTTAAAAAGTAGATAGTAATATTTTGAAATAATTTCAAAGCCTAGTCCAGTTCAGCATGCAATGCCAATACCTGTTTATATATTCTTCTAATATATTAAAAGGTTGGTTTATTACACAAGTTAGATATACTTTTCCTGGTTATTCTCCCATTTTTTTTATTTATTTTTTTATTAAGTATTGCCCCAACATGCTCATTTTAAGTGTCTTTTTGTCTTTAATAAGAAAGAAAAAAAAATCCTTTCTTATTTATGGTGAGTTTGTTGATTAAATAAAAACAAACGCATTTTGTATTTAAATTTATTAATATTAAATATTTTAAAATTATCAGGTATGGAATTATATAAGGTGATTGCATTATATGAAAAGGATCTTTTATACATAGATGTTTTATGTAAAGGGATGGAGAATTTGTTTTTGTTTCTAATATTTTGTCCATGCATGCTTGTCCTTGGCAGAAATTTATTTTAAAGTGTATTCGAGGTGTTAGTGGTATTGAGAAGCTTATGCAAAATTTGAAAGATGTAGTTTTCTACGGCTTTCCATATTTAGCCAGTTAGATTCTACAATTTTTTGAGTAATATGGTCAGGCTTCCTGATATCATATATCAATCGACATCGTGCGTTCTGTACCCTTTGTATTTTTTGTTTATCGAGAGTTGTAAGACATGGACCGTATATAAAGTCACCATAGTTGAAATGTGAGAGTACTAATGTGTCGCATAAACTTTTTATTTTATTGATTTACCAATAAAAACATACCTATAACATATCTTAAAAATTCGCAGTCATTTTACTGGAGTGTTGGCTCGATATAATTAAAAATTGTATTTTTCGCTATACAGATGAAAAGTGTACAATGTTGACATTGTACACTGATTTTTAGGGCTCCTTAACAGAGAACTAGGAAAAAATATATTTTGTATACTTTATATACTTGACAAAGAATAATTATTTATCTCAATAGAAAAAATGTATATAACTTAGCAATGATTTTAAAAATTCGAAGTGATTTTACGGATTTCTTGATTCGAAACTATTATTATGATATTTTACTTATCTTATTGAAAGGAGCATAAGATTTATCACAGTAATGATTTTTAGGATTCGTTTACAGAGAACCAGTAAAAATATATTTTGTTTATCGACTTGGCAAGAGATAGTTATTTATGTAAATGTAAACAAAATAACTTAGTAGTGATTTTGTGATCCAAAAGTATTAAAACTTTTATTTTTTTCTTTATACAAATCAAAAGAGCACAATATTTATTATATATGATAATTTAAAAAAAATATATTTTATTTGCTTTAGTCGCTTGACAAAGAACAAATATTTATTTAAATAGAAAAAAAAATATCATTATAATATATTAATAGAAATTTTTGAAGAGAAGAAAATATATCAGATTTAATTTTATAGATTTATTAACTAAACTTCAAAAAAAAAGCATGTTTTCTCCATAAAATTGAAAAAGATACATTATTTATTACAGCAATGATTTTTAAAATTCCTCATTGGAAAATTTGTCAAAAAATATATTTTCTTTACTTTAATGACTCGACAAAAAACAAATATTTATCATAATAGTAAAAAATATTTGAGTGAGCTATGATTTTAACAATTTAAGAGTAATTTTACAGGTTCATTGGTCTCAAACTATTAAAAATAGTTGTTTTTTCTATATAATTTAACAGGATACTATCACATCAATGATTTTTAAAGTAAGTTAACAGAAAATATTAAAAAGATATTTTAGTACTACCACTTGCCAAGGAGTACCGCTTACTAACGGCAGGCTAACTTTATTTTGTCGACTTGGCAGCAAATGACTACTTATCTGAAGAAAAATTAACAATGATTACTTTACTTAGCAATGATTTTAAAAAATCACAGTGACTTTACAGTTTATAGGTCCGAAACTATTAGAAATGGAATTTTCCTTTAAAGAATTGAAAGAGGTACAATATTTATCACAGCAATGATTTTTAAGGTTTGTTAACAGAGAACAAGTAAAAAATAAGTTTAGGTATAGTCAAAGGAAATTAACTCAGCAGTGATTGTATAATTGATAAAACTTTTAAGTTATTTTACTTTCATTAGCTTGAAACTTAAGAAAATTGTAGTTTTCTCATTGCATTAAATTTATAGGATATATGGACCCGAAACTATTAAAAAATATGATAAAAAAGGAAAATTGTCACACGCGGAATTATTAACGTTCGACGAGGTTTTTAATAAAAATTTTCAGTTCGATGAGTTTGATAACAATATTAAAAAATATACGGACTCTGTACAACTTTTTTTTTATATTCTTTTCTCCAGCTTCATCATTCAGATATTAAGCGTCTTTTCCAGAAATCTGTTCAAAATGGCCGACAATTCTTCCAGGTTTTCAAAAGGTTCTCCTATAATTTGGGCTTCATCCTTACAACTTTTAACGACTTCAATCCTAAGCAAATAAAAACTTCTATAGAACGGTTGAAGAGATGAACCAAACTTTTGGAAGTTAGAATACAATAGGGTTACTTGAGAAGGATTTTGAGTTCGGAAAAGCAAAAAAACTACCTATTGAAAATATAATCATTCAAAATGCTGAAAATTCTAAGCCACTTATTCAATTTTAGTAACCATTTGTTTTTCTTATAAAAATTCTAGAAGGCGCAAGTTGTAATATCGGGTTTTCTTACATTACCCTTTCATTTTTTCTCTAGTTTAAAGTTTCCATTTGAAAGAATAAGTTAAGTCTTTATATCACAAATACTGTTTGGTGTTATATTATGCATGGCGTTCATACCTTTTTAGTTAGGGTTCGCCCTAAAGTAACAAAAAAATTCAAACGATGAAGAATTGGTTCTTTATCGATGGTGCGAACATAATTCCATTGGCAATGTTATTTCCATATATACTTTTCTTTAAATGTTGATTGAATTCCCTTTTATTATTTCATACTACATATAGACTTATGTTGAATATAATGTTGAATTGACTATCAAAATCCATTGAACAATTTCATGTATTAAACTCTGTTGAAACTAATGATGTTCATAGTAACAATCATAATTATATTAAAAAAAATTATGAATAAGATCCTAATTGGTATGTGCAGTGTTGGTATGGAAAAGAAAGAAACCATTTTTACAACTGATTCTTCTTTTTAGATCCACTAATGATAAAGAATTCCAATAAGATCATTTTAGTTGGCTGTAATGAGAATAATTATATAAAAAAATTTAATGAATCTACTAAGTTTGTAATGGAAATTTAAATATAAGGTGTTTTTTTATTTACTAAACCTCTACGCTTTTTTGAAAAATATATTCCAATCTATCGTTTTTAAGATCTTTTTTATGCCACGGCGTGCCCACAATCTCGTCATTAAAAAGTACCCTTCCACGCCAAAAACATATTTAAAATTTCCACGAGATTACCATTTAATCCTTCCGAAACATTAAGTAATATAAAACCCGCAGTATATTTACCTCATCCTCAAGTTTTTTATCGATCCAGGAGTGGGCCGGGGCGTTACATTATTCATTTTCGCTAATCCGGGGGACCCGTCACGGCGCCTTTATTTTAACGACGGTTCGTGTTTGTTATTATCGCAAGGATGAGATCAGCATATATCTGCTCATCAGTTACAAGAAAGACAAGACAGCTTTTGATGCTCCGCTATTAATTACTTGAACATTTTCATAAAAGCTATTAGGGAGCTATTAAAGGACTGTTTGTTGCGTCATTAAAATGGCGGCGTTTACTAAGTTTGCATGTAATAAGTTTTATTTTAACCTTAATGAGCTTGAAGAGACTTTCGATATAATATTTCTTTAGTCAATAGTAAGCACTACAAAAGGTTAGTGGAATTAGATGGAGAGCCACAAGGGTTTGTTTATATATTCCAAGTACGAAAAAAAATTATAGATATGGTTAATTTGAATCTTAATGGTCTTAAAGGTGCTTTTAATCATATACTTTTTGAAATAGCAGCAAGACGAAGATTTCAAAGTAAATATGTAAATATTAATATATTAAAATTGGCTTAAGAAATATGAGTACTCACTTTAGAGCATAAGGTTAATACATTTAAAATGAAAAATTTTATTTTCATTTATGTCATCTAACTCCTTAATAATATATTAATGAGAATATAGGCTCTAAATATAACAGGATATGCCTAAAAATGGGTTAAATATATTTTACCCTTCCATTTTCCAATCATAGGCGACAGTATTAATGTTCTTATTATTTAAATTAATTTAATCTAATTTCTGTTTAAATTTCCATTACGATTTCTAGTAGTCTCATTTTTAAAGCATATTATGGGATTTATTGGGAGGTTATCGGCTATTATTAGTCCTTTTAAAAGCACCCTAAAAAAATATATTGTAATTATTAATGCATATCGTGAATTAATTTTTTGTGGGCTTTTTACTTGCTTTCCTTTTATTTTTCTTTAATATTTTATTCATATATTTTCTATAAATTCTCTATCAAAATTATGCTTAATTAAATATATTTAAATATTTATTCGGAGTGTTCATTTATGGACACGTTGACGGATGGTCCATTTATATCCAAAGTAACATTTGGAAAAGTACGCGAAGAATTTGAAAGGAGCCTTTATTATTGTCTTCAAAGTCATGGAAATCATTTTCAACATTTTATTAAATAATGATAAAAAATTCTAAATAGGGCTTTCATTTAGTGTTTTCCTAAATAAACAAAGAAAAACTTTCTTTCTTGAAATGTGGATTCATTTCATTTAAAATCCAGGTATTTTTTTATTCTTATATCTTTTGGACACATCGATTAGTAATTTCACTTTCGCGCTTTTTGAAATAAAAAATTTCTACACAAACATTCAAGATAAGCAGAATGAAGTTATGTTTTAATTTTGAATTTGAGAGTATTTATATATACTACTCCCTGTATATTATGTTTAAATATTCTATGATATATTCTGAATACATTTCGTATCGTAAACCATATGCCTTAAGTCAATAGTTTGTCAAATATGACGTAACATACGAACATGAATTTAAAACATAAATATTTATTCTAGATTCAATGCGTCTTTTGCGGTGAAAATTTTGGTTAAAAGGTGTGTCAAGTAGAAACTAGGACGCCAACATTAATTTTTTATGTAATTTTTTAGAAAGTAAGTAGATAGATCTTATTATTTTCGAACAGTTTCCAATTTTAGAACCTACTTAATAATGGTTTATCATACATTTGTGAGTATAATTGAATCGTTCATTTTAAAAACCACGTAAGTCAAAAAAGTATAATTTTCAGGAAACATAAAACTGATTATTTAAAAAAGTATGTTTTTTTAGTAGAAATAAATAATTTTTATTTAAAGGGATTAGTTACTAAAAACAAGCGCATCGAGAAAAATTGCAAAAAACTAGAATTTGTTGTTAAAAAAAATTAAATAAAAATTTTGACTTATGTTGTTTTTGCACGGAGAAAATTTGTTAAATTCTTTTTTGCATTTTTAGGAAGATATAAACTAAAAATTACATGTTCAAAATATTTATTCAAAAATAATTATAAATTCAAGCAAAAAAAAAACAGGTAGGTTAAATAATATTTAGGGTACATAGTCAAAATCTTCGTCATTTTCGATATTCTCTTGGAAATCTTGCTCTTCTCCTGTTGGCCATCGAAAAATTTCCTTATAAAATGGCATATGCTGTTGAAGTATGCTATTTCTGACTTGTTTGATGTTTTCAATTTTTTTGGGATTTATGGGAACGTGGCCCAATGGATAAGCCTGCTTATCTGGTAAAGATATTTCCATAACTTTGTTTCTAACCAACTGGAACGTATGTCTACTTAAGCCATCAATGAACTGTCTGGAAACAATGGCTCCTTTTTTATTTCTATCATATTCAAAGGACATATACGTGGATGGAGAAAATGACTGCTTATTTTCTTTTGGAACGTGTCTTCCAAAACTCTCATCTGATAGGCATGTTCTCTTATAGTAGGTAGGCCACCATTTTGAAAAATTCATGACTTCACGCGTTGACAACAAAAATACGGAAAAGCTTGGGTTTGCCTTTGACATTATGTCATAATACTCTCCAGGAACATATATACGGTCACATTTCTTTATTTTTCTCTTCATAATGCCAAAGTCATTGGGAAGAAATGAATGACCGCGTATGAGAAAAATAATGTGTTATTTTCGAAAAACGTTTTGTGTCAGTTAGAGATAATAAGAATCTTATCATTGTATTATTCTTATTTTGACCTGGACAGTTGTCTGAGAAAAGGTGAAGTTCTTGGATATTTTCCCCCAAAAAAATATCCAAATAGTGATGGATCATGGAACAAACCTCGTTGGCACCTTTATTTGCCACTCCTTCATGGTAAACGTAAAACACGGATTCATTAGTTTTGAGATTCTTGATCCCAAAATAGTTGACCCATAGTTGTCTAAGGTAAAATATCTCCTGTATTGGTATATTTGGGAGTGGCAAATTTTGCATATAATCAAACGTTAAAGCAGCCAGATCGTCCCGATTCTGACAAATTTCTTTTACAGCTGCAATCTTGTTATGAAATTTTTTCGTTCGTCTTTTATGAACCGCTCTGCGTCGGCTACCATTTTCGCACTATGTCCTAAAGTGGGGCTCCTGATTTTGACCCCTAATTCTTCCCAAGTAATGCATGTGTCGACCTGTGGTCTTCCAAACCGTAAAGAAAAATGTTTTTGAAATAATTGGCGTAGAACGCATAGGTAACTTTTAAATTCGGATGTTTTCTTCTGAACAAATCATGCATGGTTTTAACATCCAATCTTGCATCTAAATATTCAATATCTTTGCCTGAGTAATGAGTTCTCTTTCGAGGGAAATCCATAATATGATCGTGTATTTCTTTTAAAATTTCAGGCCGTGTAGTATTGGCCTTGGGATGTTGGCCTCGTTTGTCATAAGGAGTTTTCGATCTAACTAGTAGGTCGCATAGGCGTCTTACTCGGTTTTCTGTTATGCCAAAAATGGAGATAAAAGCTTTCTTGCATACGACTTCATTTTTCAATTTTGTAACGATGAAATATTTGAAAGCATAATCTCTAGGTACAGCTCCTTCTTTACGTGGTCGGTGTGTCTTTACTGTTTTTTTTTTCAATAAGCTGTTGCATGAAAATATCCTGTTCATTCTTAGTTTGAAAAGAATTGATTTTACTAATACAAAATGCCAAATCAATTAAAATATCTCACTAATGATTCATGCCAATTAGAACGAAAAACTTAAGTGCAACGGGGTCCGGTAGCACGTGGCGGCAAAACTTTTCCTTTCCAGTTGATATGTTTAAGCCCCTTAACTTTTGATTTTTTGATAATATTCCTTTTGCATGATTCTGGTCGCCGTTGCCTCTTTTTCAGAGGTTCTGGTCGATCTTCTATTTCACAACTTGAACTATCGGACATTTTTCGACGATATTTACGTACCAAAATAAAAAAAAATAAACAGTCAACGACAAACTGAGAATGTAAACAACTAAGAATAGCCACACAGAAGAAACGTCCTGATGACGCCCCCACTCTTGATAAGATAATCGTTGCAAAAACAGCATAAGTCATTGACTAATGTGGTTTTTGCAGTGAATTCTGAAATTGGAGTCGGTTTATTTCTATATCGGTATATTTGACTTGCGTGGTTTTTGCCTATAACGTGTAGGAACACATGACAAGCTGTTTCATGGCAAAAACGACATATTGGAAAAAATTGACTTATGTGGTTTTTGAAATGAGCGATTCAATTATCATATTAGTTGTCATTTCACGCATTATTTCTTAATAAAATTTATTTATCTGGTAAACAACTGTGGCAAAAATACTTCGTGTAAATAAACATCATGTACAACTGATACATAAAATATTAGACGACGATTTTGACCGCTAACTGCAGTTTTGTGAGCAGATTCTTGAGGCTACCAATGACAATGGAAATTTTATTTAAAGTATATTTTTCTTTGATGATGCCAGCTTTACTTTAAATGAACACGTTAACAGGTAAAATTACAGATATTGGATAATAGAAAATCCTAATTGAACCGAAGAATATTACAAACTTACACAGCGGCCTCAAAAAATTAGTGTGTGAGTAGGTATTGTGAAAAATCGAATCCTTGCACTCTTCTTTTCCACGAAACATTAAACGCAGAGCGCTACTTGGACTTTCAATAGTTTGAACTTTTGCCTGCTTTAAATGTTTTATTTCCTGGTTCACAAGGGGCCGCCATACCTAGTAACGAGATATAGTTTCCTCACTTTGCCATCGCCGTTTGACAACTTCTTGATGCAGTTTTTCTTAACAGATGAATTGGATGAAGAGGGCTGATTGGCCACCAAAGAAATAACCTCATTGGATTTTTTTTATAGGGCTATTTGAAGTCCGAAGTTTATGTGAATAGAACAAATAATGTTTATGATTTAAAGCAAAGATTTCGACAAGAAATTAAACAAATCGATCCGAAAGTGAGTAAAAATGTGCAATTATACGCTATCCGTTGGAATAAATATTGGATGCCATTATATTTTTTAATGACAAATGTTTTATTAGTTTATTACCTCAAATGTGACTGTTGCTGACGTTAGGCATATAGTATGCTATACAAAAAGTATTTAGAATATATCGTAGAATTGTAAAATGTGTGGTATACAAGGTGTTTTATTAAAAAAAAATTTAACGCCATAGTTCCTACTTCACTGAGGTACCCTGAATAGAAAATTTTTATTGCAAAAAACGCGCAATGTTTCAGAAAAATAAAAGAAGAAAAAACACTGGATC
Source organism: Anthonomus grandis grandis (assembly GCF_022605725.1). Lineage (NCBI taxonomy): Eukaryota > Metazoa > Arthropoda > Insecta > Coleoptera > Curculionidae > Anthonomus > Anthonomus grandis. The sequence goes on along the minus strand of NC_065550.1, from coordinate 26,272,209 downwards.
GAAAATATTTTGAAGTTCTAACTGACCACCAGAGGACGTAACTGGCCTCTGGTGGTTTTTAGGGAAAGTTTTAAGGGAAAATTTTAAAACAATATTTTCCCTAAATTTCGCATAACTGATTTTTTTTTACATTTTTATAGAGAACCAGTTTATCTATCATATCTGTAGTGGGCATTTAATTGTTTTTGCAATAACCTGCTTTAGCTTCTTAACGGTTTGACTGATTTTAATAAGTTTGGTATCATTGAAAAGAGCATTCCTTGGGCAATTATAATCGAACAAAATATAGTCAATTTAGTTGAATTCTTCTCCGCCAGGAAACTAGTTTTGAGACCATGACCCATAATCCTAAAATCAAAAAAATCAAATGGTATGATATGACTTTTTCTTTATGAAAAAGCATAAAGAAAAAAGACTTTTTCTTTATGCCAAGTAACATCCAAAGAAGTCATTGAAAACCGTTTTTTAAAATCTTAAAAGGCCAAGGATTTCGCGGTAAATTTCCTAAAACTACTATAAATTTAACAACATAATGAATAGGTTGTTAAAGAGGCAATTGTGAGTCTAAAAAGTCATATCAGAGGATCTAGGTTGCTCCAAAGGGATTAGATGCATCCTGAACTTATTCAGTCACTTTAATATTAATCTCGGAATTCTTACCTTTAGTTTAAAAAGTAACTGTAAAAACCCAAATAGGTATATTATTTGTAAATTCAATCAAAATTAGATAAAAATGCTTAAATTGTATCCTAAATTTATCTTAAATACGAGTTATAATCAAATCAGCCCAATAGCAGGGATAACAATGACAACCTAACTTAACAACTAACATTTACTAGAAACATAATCTCAAAAAACTTATGTCAAAATTCATTAACTATATCTTAAACAAACCCTAATTACCAAGTATCAATGAAATCACACCAATGATAAAAAAGTGAACCCTTTCGCTGCGCAAAGCGGATATAGGCGCAAAAAAATCCTGCTGTCCATGCAGATGACTGATATATACGCAAGCATGGAGGCAAGGTTTACTGCGGAAAGCGACCATATACGCACTTAAAAATCCGTTAATATACATGTTAATAGTTTATTCTTAGAACATTAAAAGGCCTTTTAATGTTCTAAGAGTCTATTTATTATAACAGGTACAGGTCAAATATTTTATATAAAATATAGTCAAATATGTTTAAATAAATTAAATCTACTTTTACTATATCTCGTTAGACGCATATACTGTTCACTTCAGCATATAGAGCACGTCTTTTAAAAACCAACTTAGCAGTGAAAGGGTTAATGAAACATAACCTCACAAAATCGTCCCTACACAACAATTCTCTGATCATAAAAACCAATAAATCTTGTCTTTATGACGTAAAAACCGCACACTCATGTCAATAACCTTAACAAAAATATCTTAAATAAAATCGCATATTACTTGTAAGTAAAATCAATAGTGCCCGCTGGTACTTTGTCCCAATATTATTCAGTTCTGAAACCCGTGTGTGAACAAATAGCTCGGCCTATTTCTCGCCTAGTCCCTTGACCTCCAAGGCAACTATTTAACGCAATAATCCTTAGATGTCGCCTTTTGGAATGATTCTGTTTATAATTGCGCACATATTAAGACATCATGAATATTTCTAGGTCTCCTGATTTAACCTGCCTGGATTTTTATCTCTTGGGAAGGATTAAAGATATAGTCTTTGCATCAAGGCCAACTTACCGCGAGGATATGATTGCAAGAATTAGGAATATCCTCTAGGAACATCCCAAGAGCGGTAATTAATACTGCTTTTCTTTCAACTCATGCTGAACACCTGGGTTGCAATTAGATCACCTTCTTTTTTTTTCATGGTTTTTATTAAAAAACGGTTCGTCGTAAAGCCACATACCATATCAGAAAAAGAATTCAGTAAACTAACTATAATATACCCTCGATTATACCCGCATAGTAATAAAGCGACCTAATAAGTTCAGCATGCTGTTAATCCCTTTGGAGCAACATGAATGTCTTGATAATTTTTTTTAAAAGATTTACAGTGTGTCCCACTTAGGGTTAGCCACCCCTCTAAAATATTTGTTTCTTGACCAATTTTCAAAAACTTTTTTTTGTTGGATAGATGGTCAAAAATGGCACTTATGAGCCAAGTTCGACATTTAGAGAAAGCAGGTCATGATGGCCTACTTACTGTATTCAAGTGCGAAAAATCGAGAAGTAGTATTAGCGATATTTATTTTTGAAAAATGGTACTGGATTATTGTTCAGGACCACAAATTTAAAACATAAATGTAACAAATTTGGTAAAAAATAGTATACAGGGTGTTGAAATAAATTGGAGTCAAATTTTTAAAAGGCGTAATAACATTCTTAATCAGATACGAATATTTTTAAAATTTTTGGCTAATTGGCATGCGACTTGAGAACACAAAGGTTGGAAATATCCTTCAATAAACAACAATCGATCATATTATCATACTATCTTGTGCTCAATTTGTTTGTTTTTTTATGAGTTGGTTTATTAAATTCCAAAGATATGATTGTGTCTGGTTGAAAAATTATTTTGTGGGAATTTTAGCCAAGTATGCTATGAAAGAAAATGTTCCTGACAGTTTGTCAAAGTTTTCATGCATTTAGTTCATTTTGACTGCTTGTCGAACAATTATGATGGGTGATTATAATTTAAACGAAAGAGTTGAAGTAGTGCGGCTAGTTGGCGATGGAGTTAGAACATTTCGTGAAGCTGCGGCGGAATTTAACAAAAGACATCCTGGTAAAAACATCCACCATTCAACAATAGCCAGAATAAACTACGGGTTTGATCAATCTGGTTCAGTAGGCGGAGTATGTCCTCATTTACATCGTAATCGAGCAAATAATAATAACCGAATAATTCTTGAATACTTTAATGCTAATCCGCAATCTAGCATTAGAGTTGCTAGTGCCAACTTAGATATTTCCAAAAATTGCATATGGAGGTGTTTAAAGAAAAATAACAAGAAGCCTTTCAAGCCTATATTCCTTCACACTTTGGAACACGGGGATGAAGAACGTAGGATGAAATATTGTTTGTGGTTACAAGGCGAGTATTTGGCTAACCCTACATTTTTGAAAAATATTTTATACACCGATTGAGGCAACATTTACTACAAACGGCATTGTGTCATCTCAAAATATTAGAATGTGGAGTAACGTAAATCCCCATTGGGTGATACAATGTAAAAGGCAGTATTCGCAGAAAATTAACGTGTGGTGCGGTATCGTGAACGAACGTATAATCGGGCCGTTTTTCTTTAATGAAAATCTAAATGCACTTAATTTTCTTCGTTTCCTGGAAGGTGATTTTAGTGACGTAATCGATGATTTGCCGTTAGCCGAAACAAGAAACTTACACATACAATTTGACGGTGCGCCTATCCACAATGCAGTGGTAGTGCGGAATTGGCTAAATCAGAATTATCCGAATCGATGGATAGGACGAAACAGTCCATTAATTCAGTGGCCAGCACGTTCCCCCGACCTTTCTCTACATGATCTTTGTGAGCGCATTAGACAAGAGTGTAATGAAATAAGCAGGGTACAGTTAAGAAGGGTGGTAGTAAACAACAGGAGACGCATAGAAAAATGTATAAGAATTAATGGAGGACATATTGAAGGAACTAATATTTAGTTTTGTGGCATTAATTTTTAAATTTGAGTGTTAGCAAAGATAAAATACTAGTAGTATTATTATCTTTGGTGTTAGGTAATTCCTTAAGGTAATTATTTTCAGTTTTTACTGCTTAGCCTACATTACATTATTAAGTAACTAGTGAAGTGTGAATTGCAACCTAACAATGAAATAAATCTAAAAAATTTATAAATGAAGTTGTATTAATGTGAAGCCCAAAATAGTATGATAATATGAACGATTGTTGTTTATTGAAGGATATTTCCAATATTTGTGTTCTCAAGACGCACGCGAATTAGCCAAAAATTTTAAAAATATTCGTATTTGATAAAGAATGTTATTGCGCCTTTTAAAAATTTGACTCCAATTTATTTCAACACCCTGTATACTATCATAACCAAATTTGGTACACTTATGTTTTAAGTGATCCTGAACAATAATCCAGTACAATTTTTCAAAAATAAATATCGCTAATTCTACTTCTCGATTTTTCGCACTTCAAACTTAAATACAGTAGGCCATGACCTGCTTTTTCTAAATGTCGAACTTGCCTCATAAGTGCCATTTTTGACCATCTATCTAACAAAAAAAAGTTTTTGAAAATTGGTCAAGAAACAAATATTTTAGAGGGGTGGCTAACCCTTAAGTGGGACACACTGTATATCGTTTAGTCTCACAATTGTCTCTTTAACATCTTATTTATCTTCTAGTAAAATTTTTAGTTTTAGGAAGTTTACCGCGCGACCCTTGGCTTCAAAGATCCATTAATCTCATTTTCTCAATATTTGAGGTTAGGAACGAGATTTTGAAAAATAGTTCTCACTGGCTTCTTTAGATGTTATTTGGCTATTTCATGAAGAAAAAGTCATATCCTTCCATTTTCCTTGATTTTTTTAGGGATAGGGTCATGGTGTCAAAACTAGCTATCTGGTGGAAAAGGATTCAACTGAATTGTCATATTTTGCTTGATTATTATTGACCAAGGAATGTTCTTTTCAGCGATACCAAATTTGTTAAGTTCGGTCAAACCGTTAAGAAGTTAAAGCACGTTATTGCAAAAATGATAGGATATACTCGTTTTTATTAAAAATGTAAAAAAAAAATAATTAAAAAGAATAAATTAAAAGTTATTATGCAAATTTTAAAGGGAATGCAATTTTACAATTCAAGACGACAGTTACGCCCTTTGGTGGTAATTTTTACTTTTTAGAACTTGAAAATATTTTCCAGCGAGTCATCATGACCGATTTACCCAATAATCTTTTTAATCCATAAGTGATACGACAAACGGCTCTCGAGATGTGGCGAAGGAACAGTCCTTCTATTGGGTCACTCGGTATATTAAATGTGCTTCCTTTCCTGCGCTTTCCTGATTCAGTCACCGTCGTGCGCTCCTGCCCTCTATATCCATTATAAATAATTTTTTTTTAAATTCAAGCTCTCATAAATCAAAATGATTTTAAGGGAATGTTTCTACGTAAGGTTCTTGCTTTGTTTTTATTTTGTTTGCTTTTGTTTGTTTTTAAGGATGTATTACTTAAAAATGCCTCTTGCTTGAAATACTTTCATTTTGTTTTATTCTTAGTCCAGGATCGTAGTCGAGCAATGTTTCGAAACGTTGATTATCCATAAGGAAGAAAATGATACATCGAAGAGTAGTAAAAGACCGCCAACGCCGCCGCCACCACCGCCGTAGCCGATCACTCTCTCCCTCGGCACTCGCTCCAACGAGTAAACCGCGACCGCCGCCGATGCCGCCGCCACCGCCGCCGGTCCAGTTTCCCCATACCCCCGGCCTGCTTGATTTATAGGGCCGCTGGAAATTCGAGCGGCGGTAAAACTCTAAAGTCTCCTTAATGAGATGCGGTGCTACGAACTTTTTCCAACCAATGGGAGAGAGGTGGGCGGCGCCTCGCAAGGCCGTTTTTTCGAGTGGGGAGAGGGCTTAAAAGGCCCTCTTGATCCGGCTTTAAAAATACATTGGGTTTCCAATGGCCGCTTCTATACTACGGAACGCATGAGTTTCACATCACGCCGAACGGGGTTGCTTTTTTACTTGGGAGAACGAAACGTCCGTTTTGGAGTTTTTGCCGGGTGAAGAAGAGGACGGTGGATTTTTGCGGTTTTTGGGTCCGTTTGTAACTGGGGGAGCGCGATGGGATCTGTTTTCTAAAGGGTTTTTCGGGTGCTCTTTGTCCCTTCTTATTTACAGCTTGGGTGTGGGGGGAAATTGCAAATTAAGCAAAAAACTCTTACGGAGCGAATTACCCTGGATTTTCTCGAGCGTAACGAGAGCTGACGGGGAATAAATAAGGACTGCTTTGCGATCTTGTTTTTAGATAAGTAAATAGAGGGTCATACCAGTTTAAAGAAATTTAATAACGACTTTCAAGAATATTTAAATATCGTCGTTTTATATGTATTGTTTATATTTCAACATCCTTATAAAAATTTCGTGAAATATTTTAATAGTACTTTATTATACCGGGTGACACAGGAAAAAAGGAACACTTAATAACTGTTTTACTTTTTAAGATAAACAAATGAAATTTGGCATATCGATAGAATAGTTATAAGACCATCTTTAGACATATTCTGTTGTTTTTTGTTACTTACGATTTAACAGGAAGGGACACTAACTTTTTTATTTTACATATGACAATTGGTATATATTATTACGTATTTTGATAGAAAATTATATTCTGAGAATAATGATACTGCATTTGCTATTTTTTGTTTTATACTTATAAAAAAAATCAATTTCTTAAATTTTAAAATAGGGTGCCATAAATGCGTTAAAAGTTTTAATTTCTAATCAAGTTATCACGGACAAATAATATTTATAGTGTTTTATTACTTAAATCAGTTTTTTAAAAATACAGTCAGTAAACATTTCAAATATTAGTAAACACAAGCATTCTTTTAAAAAACTGCATCAAATATATTTAAATGGCAAATAATAATTGAACATGATACGATTTTATGTGTTATGCCAATCGAAAAATAATTCGAGAGCGCGTCAAAACGCAACCTCCTATTCAATTTATATTTTTTAAATTTTTTAATATTTATATAAATAACATCTTTAAAATGTCTATGTAAAATATAAACGAATGTGGATGTAAATACACTGGACAAACGGATAAATAAATACAACAAAATCGAATAAATAAATAAATCTAAAGTCTATATACAATGCTTGTATATATCAATGATCTGAATAACAAAATATGTGTCTTCTTTAATTTGTTTTCAAATCTTTAAGTATATTTTTGTTTTTTTTAGAAAGGAGATGATTATTTCATTGTATTTAGGGCTAGGTAAAGTTTTGATGTTGTTAGATAAGTTATATTTACGCCAATCAATTAGTATATGGACTGACAGAGGTAAATTGCATGTTTCACATATTGGCTGGTTACCTTTTTGTAGTAGGTATTCGTGGGTAATTTTTGTGTGGCCTATTCTAAGTCTAGTTATTACTACTCTGTCTTTTTTTGTGAGGTTTAATATTTTATTTCCCTCGAAAAATTTTTCTTTGCTTCTGTATAATTTATTGTTCTCTTCTTGAAGGTCCTAATTAAGTTGTATTAGATTTTTAATAATATTAAGGGAGAAATTATTTATATCTTGTCAAAAAATCACAGCCTTCTATGATATTTCTATTAATTAAATACGTTTATTTATATGACCTAATTTTTTTTATGGGCTTATTTATCCACCGATGTAAAAAATAATCCTACTAAATTATTGAGAAAAAAAACTTATTTCAAAAGTGGATGTTCCGAATAATGTGCTATTTAAAAAAATTAAGTAAATGCCAAAATTATACTATGTAATTATACTTGTATATTAAAATATACCAAGTGTCTCATTTAAAATAAGAAAGTTAGTGTCACTTCCGGAAAAAAAACTGACTATGTCAAAAGATATTCTAACTTTACTCTACTTTTAACTTGAATCATCCTAAATTTACTTATTTAAGTAAGCACAATCATTACAAACGATGAGTATGAATTTATGCTAATTTTTTATTATTGTTTTATTTAAAATTTATAATCATCGATAATAATGCATTATTTTAAAGTTTTCTATCGTATTTCTAAGTCACCACAAAATATAGTTTTTTTATGTAATTATACTCACCACTGATACTGCTTTACTAAAGAAAATGTAACTAAGTGACATTTTATAGGGATTAGTAATGATCCTTAGATCAGAGGTGGATAATAATGAGTATAAATTACATAAATATAAGTTTTTATCGTTCTTAGTTTTTTTACAATGTTTTTAACAAAACCGACTTATTCAAGGCAGAACAATACAAGCGCCTTTTTACAAATCTAGCAAGCGCACAAGAAACTCTATAAAATTGTTGGTTGCTTATTATTTGTACAAATTTCTTTATCTGAATTAATAATACAGGGTCCTGCAACAGTGCGCCGGTCTTCCATAAAGCCTAAAAAAATAAGGTTAAAAATTTCTAACCTCTTAAAAAAATGTTGGGACTGAGCGCATATCTGGAAAATATTTTGAAGTATACAGGATGCTTCAAAAAAGTAGGGCGATATAAGCAGCATTTTTTTTAAATGAAATGCCATTCTTTTTATTTTATTTTTAAGACCCCGCCTTAGGCTACCTAGTATATGCGCTAAATATGGCTGCTTTGTCATGCGCAGTTTGACTGCAATAATTTTTTTTATAAAAAAAATCTAAAAATCATTACATCATTTAATTTCATCTTGATACTAGAAATGTTAATTTAGCAATCATATTTTACGAATTTCAAAGCTCCATTTCTCGCTTTTTTTAAATGGAACACCCTGTATATTTTTTATCCATTTAATACATGAACATTTTTTATTATGTAAACATATTAGCTATCTTTAGTCGTTTTTAAAATATTCACGATAATTACCCGTAGATAATAAAATGTTTAAATAAGAACCAGGAAATCTGCATTCTTAACAAAATAGGTATTTTAATACCTTTTTTGTTGCCAAGCAAAATATTTCACCTGTTTCTTTAAATAAATTTTTGACATTTTGGTGAGAATATCATTTTTGTATGTGTATTATCAGCTTAAGTATTCAGTTATTTGAATTATCGTAACTTTGTTTGTAAAAGAAATTTGGAGTTTTGTTTCAGAAACCTAATCTGAACGGAAATTGCATACTTATAAAATGCATTTTAGCAAAGACGGACTTGTTGATATGATATTTGTGTTGTATCAGGTCCCAAAATTTTTTTAAGAGGTTAGAAAATTTTAACCTAATTTTTTTAGGCTTTATGGAAGACCGACGCACTGTTGCAGGACCCTATTGCTATAATATAGAAAATTTTTCTAAAATATTTGTTTTGTATACCAAACGTCATTTACTTATGGTGTTTGTACCAAGACAATTATTTTACTAAAGGTACGGATTGGCGGTTATCTGAAGATATACCCATTTTTTCTGTTCTTGCCAAAAATATAAATAGAATCTGCCTATTTTTATATAAATACAGAATGCCATTGAAATGGTGTAGAAAAATTCGAAGAGTGATAGTACTCCTAAAATTAGTAAAAAAAGTTTTTATAAGTGTAGGGCGAAAAATGCATATTAAGGGAGTTAGAGGCTCTAAAAGAGTGAATTTAGAAAACGTTTTTTTTTTTAATTGTAGGCTTAAAAAACGATATAAGATTTAAAAAAAAAATCATTTGCCATGAATTTGACCCTAAATCAAATGATGTTACTGAAAAATTACTTGGAAAATCGAAAAGGGTAGTAGATTATTTCGTAAATAACAACATAATTTTGCAATGTGGCTTAATTTTTTGAAAATTAGATACTTTTTCCTACCAAAAAGGTACTTTTATTGCACGTCGCTCAGAGCGATGGTTTTCGAGAAAATTGAAGGTCAAGAGTTTGCTCTAATAGATTGCTAACTGACTAATCATCATAAACTTGAAATAAATGAAAGTTATGGCGTTTCAAAAATAACCAACTAGTTATCAAATAATTAATTGAAAAATTAAAATTTTATGACTTTTAAAACATCTTATTGCTTTAAAAAACAAAATAAACCCATTACCAAAATTCCTTATTAAAATAATACATCCCTTAATTCACTTATAGTAAATGTTCAAAGTAACAACCATTTATTTCAATGCAAACTCTGCTCTTATTCTCCACGATCCGCGTACCCTGTCGAATATCCCTGGTGTTGTACCACTTTGATTGAAACAGTCAGTAATGCATTGCCGTAGTTACTCTTCAGTATTAATCGGCACTGAGTAAACTAGTAAACCAAAGTTTTCAGGTGGCCCGAGAAGTAGAAATCTAGTGGATTAAGATCTGGTGATCTTGCTGGCCAAGCTTAAGGACCATCACGTCCTATTCAAGATCACACAAAAATTTGGTTCAAATTATTCCTCACCACTAACATGCATAAAATACATGATCGGCATCTGTGGTATGGGAACTTCCTTCAAAAGTGCTGGTAGATAATATATAAGTGACTAATAAAAACTAATAAATAAGTGACTTTTCAAAAGGTGTAAGATTAACCTCAGGGGTAGAATCGGCGCATAGTAGAATAATGGTTTACATTACACACTTTTTAAACAACACTAGTGGCGCCTCCTTAGAGCGTTAAAGCGCAAAATCTTCAGTCAGCTTTGATGTTGTTTTTGACACATAAGATCGCTGTTATTTATTTTTTTAATAATTTGAAGCCCAAAGACTTCTTTCAGTCCATGAAACTCGATTAGAATTCTAAAAATCATAAATTTTAAATAAAACACAAGAACAAAAACAGGCATTTATTAAACCATTGTTGAAATCACATTATACTACATATATTGCAATATTTGCATCCTATCTATAAACTTAGAATAGAGCAACTAGTATGTGTTATTCTCTTTAACATTGTTTCATTTAATGAAAAAAAAAATACATGAAATAGCTAACGGTTTTATAAAAAAAGTCACAATAATAACCTAAAAGTTATCATAAATATACTATAATTTCCAAGCAAACTAGAATATTAATCTAACATAGTAGTAATTCAAGAAAACTGGTCTTGATGTTGTGGTATAAAAACAATGCGCAATCATATTTTATAATTTGAAATCAAGAATTAGTTAAGGGTTTTATTGGTTAAGACAAAAAAACAAATTTACTTTAGCGAATATTGTTGAAACCTTAGTTATTTTCCTTCATCATGCTCCACAATTATAAATATGCACACCACATCCAGTTAAAATATGCCAAATATATGCAGAAATACTAACCTGTACCTATACATTTACTAATCATTGTAGTATTTAATATATTATGAAATTATGTGTTTTTTACTTCTTAATAATTAGAATTTTAAATGGGATTTATTACCTTAATTTTTAGAACTGACAATCCAATAATGGATTTTCTTGATTCTGTAAGTTTTCCTAATTTTTTTCTTGAATCACAGAATCCTGACTTATTTTCATATTCCTTATGCTCGTTATATTAATTCGTAATAAATAATATAGTCTAACTTAATGTAAGAAGAATTTTACGTAAGTCAGCATACGTATGTAATAACAGATACTACGTTCTACGAGCTGTAATGTCTAAAGATTTCTAGACTTAGATATTAAGATGTCAAATCATTTAAGTATTTGACGTAATATAACGGTAATCTTTTAGATTTATGCCAATAAAAGCTTTGAAAAAAATTAATTTTAAGGTTTGATAAAGAAAAATTTTAAAAATGTAAATATTGTTAAAATAGGTGCAGGCTGAAAGTAAGACCAAATTCTTATATCATTTAAGGTCTTCCTACAAAATAAATATCCTACTAATAACTCAATTATTGATAAAACAAGTAATTTAACAAGAAATAACAAAATTGCAAATAGACCTTATACTAAGCTGCTTTAAGAAGTCTTTGAAAAAAATAGAAAAACTGGAAAATTATGTATAAAATAAATAACTTACTTAAAGCATTAAATATAAGAATTGATACAAGAAAAATAGGCTGAATTGTAACTATTTTCCAAAAAAGTACAATCGTCCTGGAATTTTGAAAATGTTCGTTAGCATTCTATTTTACTCTTATTATGTTCTTTGTAATTAATTTATGATACTTAGGTCTGAGTTGAAAAATAAATTTTTCCTCATTTGCGTCGGAATTTGTTTATCGTTTACATCCTATAAGGTAATTTAATTTACAGCATACAATAAAAATTATATAATTTTAATGTAAAATTATATTTTGTTTAAATTTTATAAAATTTTCCATTTGAATTAATTCATATAAGGTAATTTCAGAATTAGTATTTTTCATTTTTCAATTTTATAAAAAATCATGCAGTTTTAAAATTTTAATTTTTTTGTCACGATCTTACTTTTTAATTAATTATAAGTTATAGAATTAGTTTTGTCTTTAAGGTATATTTTTACCTCTTGATTTGGATTTAAAACAGGTTATACTTTTGTTTTTGTCTATCAGAATTAATTTCTATAAAAAATTTAATAAAAATTTTAATATTTTTCATGAAAAAATATTAAAATTAAATTTATCAATAGAAAATTAAAGCTAAAAAATTACCTAAGTAAAAGAAAAACTATTAAATTTTAGCTAAGATATTTTTCTTTTTGATCATTTCTTTTTCATTATTTTCTTTATAATTTTAGTATTTATTTTTTAGGTTTTATCAGCAAGCAATTTTTGAAAAATAAAAGCCTTTGAATTAAACTTAAAAGGTGATTTTCCTCCTTTTTCCGCATTTAATTTTTTTTGTGATGTATAAATCTAAACGCTAAAATTAACTATAAATATTTAATTAGTTTTAGGTAACTTTTTTAAAAAAAGCTTAAATCTTAGCTAAAAAATAATCTAGATGACGAATATCCCGCTGGAACGTCCTGGGACTTAAAAAGAGTAAAATGCCATTTAGAAGTTTATTTTACTATTTAAAATTAAATTCTTATTAAAAAGTCTAAAATATTTTTCTTTTAAAATTTATTTATTACACAATTCGGTATTTATTATAATTAATATACTAAGAATTTATTTTGCATGATCAGGTTTTTTTTTTCAAAAATTATTATATTTGTTTTGACTATATTGTATTTTTTTTAAAAGAAAAATTTATTCTTATTAATTTAGAAAGTCGAAGAGTCTGATGGCTCTTAGACTGGATGGACATTGGCAAACTACTTGAACAAAAGTGAAAATTCAAAGGAAAAAGGAGACACTAAGCTGCATCGAGAGAAAACTGACACACCTTAAATGCTATCGAAGGTAAATTTACTGATCGGCTTGCTAAAAACATTTTGCAATACCAAACTCAAATTTCATCTAGAAATGTTGCAAAATATGAGTTATCTAAATTAATTATTTTATTGAATAATTACAGCAATCGTCCCATTGCATCAGTCCTGGCAGGCGTACTTTAAAGAGTTTCATTATTTATTATGAGACCATCCGGAAAATGCAAAAAGTATGTCCAGAGCCCTACCGGGGGCCAAAAGGCAATCCGTAGCGTCGCTGCAATATATTGCACCGAATTTATTTAAGTCGGACCGGATCGGAACGCGGGGCACCCGTTGTTAACAATAGCAATTGTTTCACCAAACTGTGTGTGTTGTTTTGCAATTGTAATTTTGCGATACGCGAGCCGCCGGCCTATAGCGGTAGCAGCAGGCCTATTTTCCAAAAAAACTATTTCGGAAACCGGTTTTCGGTGGATGAGAGAACAAAATACCGGTCGGAAAATGACGAATTTCGTATTAATTTTTTGGTTTCGGTTCCTTCCGACATTGGTTTTTTTTAAAGCCTGATTGTGGCCTATAATTCTGTTTTCTTTCTCTTGTTTAAGATTTTTATCGAAAAGCTTTTCATCAAAAAATTTTAAATTTGAAAAATTATAAATCTAGTCATTAAAGAGAAAAAATCTGTTTTAATTTATTATTTTAATAATACTGCGGACACTTTAAGACTGAAAACCAGATAGTATATATTGCTGACGCACAAAAACAGCTCGAAATGGTGTTGCTTCTCTGGTAAACAGAAAACTTTCCCAATACGTTAGAGCCAACAAATCAAACAACGAAATATTAATGACCTTCGTTAACTTGACGTTGAAAAACGACAGGTTATTCGAATATCAGGGACAGTCCAAGAAAAAGAACAGCTAAGAAAAACGTGAATAATAAATAAAAATCTAGGACAATGTATAATTACAAATGCAACAGGCATTGCTAATGTATGGTGGAAGTATTGGGCGAAGCTCTTAATACTTAAGAAGTTAAATACTCTTAATACTTAAGAAGGAAGTATAACAAGCAGCAAAAAAACCGCAAAATCAGAAAACCCGGGTTGTGATGGAATTACCGCTGAATTACTGAAATACATGAGCGAATTAGGAATACCCATCATATGCAGCATATGCCAGAACGCCTGGATAACTGGGAACTGGCCAGAACAATGGAGCCATTCTTTTTCCTTGTCTTTATATAAGAAAAGGTCCCTTCTCGATAATGCAAACTATTGTACGATTGCCCTAGTTCCGCATACTAGCAATATCATGCTCAGGATACTGGACGATACTAGCTGAATAATTTCCTCCTTAGATAAATACCACGTAAACAGACTGCATTTGTCCAAGTCCAGGGGTCCTTAAACAACCTGCAAGATTTTGAACATTCCAGAAAAAAACAGGAAGTTTAATTTTAGGATGCTCATATATATTTCGTAGACTACAGGCCACACGGCGACAATACAAGTCAATGATACTCGCTCTGACACCTTCTCGACTGCTGCTGGGTAGAAAGCAAGCTTCATTTTGTCTCCCCTTTTCAACAATATATAGGGTGTAAATAAATAGATGCGAAAAAATTCAGGGGCTGATTCTTGGGTAAATTTTAAGAAAAAAACCTTATATGAACGTATGTCCTAAAAGTCCTACCTTTTGAGATACCAGGTGGTAAAGTTTGAAGAAAAATATATGTTTTTTTACAATACCTCTGAAACCTCTGTAGATATTTTAGTAATTATTGGTATGCATTTTCTATGCATCAAAAGGCATTTTCTGAGGCTCACTAATTTTTTTTTATTTGTATTAGTGTCCGGTACTGGATATTGATGACTTGAGAAATCAGATCATTAATTCATGTGCCGTAATTCAAAATTCTCCCGGAATTTTTTATCAGATTCGTCGACAAATGCGGCAACGTATATATTTGCATAATGGCGGAGGGTGGTCATTTTCAATATTTTTTATAATTATTTAATTTATTTTTCTTTCATTTGGTTTGAAAGAAAAATTAGAAGCATATCTAAACATTAATAATAAACACGTAATACATTCGGATAAAAGAAAGTCAAGAAATCAAATTTGCTCAGAAACAAATGAGAAATACAAAAACAAAAAAAATTAAAAAAAAAGTGGTACACCATATTTTTCATCAAAAATATTTAGCACAAATAAAAAAAATTAGTGAGCCTCAGAAAATGCCTTTTGATGCATAGAAAATGCATACCAAATTTTATTAAAATATCTACAGGGTTTTTACAGGTATTATAAAAAAGATATATATTTTCCTTTAATATTTATCACCCTTGTATCTCAAGAGATACGCCTTTTAAGACATCCGTTGACATACAGTTTTTTTATTAAAATTTATCCAAGAATCAATCCCTGATTTTTTTCGCATTTATTTATTTACACCCTGTATAGAATGAATACAAATATTTATACAATATACAGGGTGTCCCCTTTCAAATAGTCAAAAATGCTATAGTATATACAAGAGCCATAAAAAAATAGTTTGAGATAGTACATCGATGGTGCCTTGTTTCCAAAATACAGGATGTTGCATTTTTCCTTCTGTATTAAAAACGCTTCAAGTGATTTAAATCAATTTTTGAGGTTTTAAATGATAGGTGGACAACTTTTTGAGGAATTGCAAGTAATTTGACTTGTCCAGGGACGAACTTGCCTATGCACGTTAAATTTCCTATAAAAAAAACAGGTACGCCACGGTTTTCTAAAAAAAATGTTTTTTTTTAATATCTTATTTATTTCTAACAAAACACAGCCCTTGCATTTTTGCAGTTCAAAATACCGTTTTTGTGCAAAAAAATAAAATCCATACCAGAGTTCTTTATTTTCTTATTTTTATTTTATTAGTTTTTTAGGCAGTTTTTCATGGTACTCTCCATAAAATAAATAATAATAATAACAAAATGTGTACATGATTTTGATATGTTTAATGTCGGTGCATACCTACTATCGTTTTTTTACGGTATGAGAGTCACGTATTTAAGAAGATCAAATCGGAAGTCAATTTTTGCAGGAGATCGAAATTCCATGCCTAATTAATATTGCCAGACAGAATATTAGAGATCAGAAAGAACTTCAGCACGATGGTTGTCCAACGCATTTCGCTTATACTGTGAGGGCTTTCTTAGATTAGAACTACAACAACATGTGGATTGGTAGAGGTGGTCCAGTCCCTTGGCCAGCAAGGTCACCTGATCTAACACCTCTAGACTTTTTTGTCTAAGGCGCCATGGAACAGCTATTCTACGCAACACCTGTAACCAACAGAGAAGACCTATAAGGTTATAGTTGCTAGATTTGTTGTGTCTGTGGCCTTTCTAAAAAACGAATCAGGAGTCTTTGCTCTCGTACGTCTTGGATCGACAGCTGCAGAAAATGTGTGGAAGTGCGGAGGACACTTTGAGCATTTGGATTAAATTTTTTATTGTTAATTGCTTGAATTGTTTTTTATTTAAATTGTTTATTATTTATTTTTTATTTCAATAATATTAAAATTATCGCTGTTACAAACAAGTTTTGAAGGATCCTTGTATGGATTTTATTTTTTGCACGAGAACGGTGCGTAGGAATGCAAAAATGCAAGGGATTTGTTTTATTAAAAATAAAAAAAATATTTTGAAAAGAAAATTTAAAAAAAAAACAAAGGCGAACCTTTTTTTTATAAAAAAATCGACATACATGTGGTGCAAATCCGTCCCTGGACAGGTCAAATTCCCTGCAATTCCTCAAAAAGTTGCTTCGCCACCTATCCTCTAAAACCTAATAGTTTTATTCAAATCACTATAAGCGTTTTTAATACAAAAGAAAAAAATCGACTTTTTTTAAAAAAATTCACAGCCTGTATTTTGGAAACGGTGCTCTTCCTACCATTGGTATCCTATCTCAGACTACTTCTTTATGGCTCCTGTAAATACTCTAGCATTTTTGACCATTTGAAAGAGGACACCCTGTATACCTAGTGAATAAATTATTAGGGAGATTCTTGAAGAGTGGAAAGGTGATATCGCTGCTGGCGACAATAAACTTAACAACCTATGATACACAGATGATATTTTAATAATAGCAAAGGACAAGCATGAATTCATTAATATAATGCAGAAGCCGGATGAACACAGCAGACGGTATGGACTGGAAATCAATAATTCGAAGGGTAAAGTAGTTATTATTGATCATGCTAATAACAACAGCCTTGACATTATGAATTTCGCCAATTATCAGGTGGTCAATCACTTTAAATATCATGGATCAATCACCACCTATAATGGAGATTGTAAAACTAAAATCCGTAGGCGTATCGCCATGGCGCAAAAACAAGTTTTTAGTGAATACCAAAATATCAGATACAAAATCACAAATTTCGTATTAATTTTTGTTTTTTTTTGTTTTTTTCTTTAAATAACCGAGATTGTTTTTTATAACAGCCAAATTGTTGGCTTTAAAAATTTATATTAAATAAAACTGTCGTATGAAATTTGGTATTGTTTTTAGTGACACCTGAACAGCCTTCCAAAAAAAAGGTTAATTTAAAAATTAAGCCGATCTGGCCACTAAAAGTAGGGTTGTGACCTAAATTACCTGATACTATACTACTGTATTTCTATAAAAGTATTTATATCACGGCTTTATTACCTATTCCCTCAAGTATTATCCTATTATGTATTGTGTAAAACAATATGTACCAT
This sequence comes from Anthonomus grandis grandis, assembly GCF_022605725.1. NCBI lineage: Eukaryota > Metazoa > Arthropoda > Insecta > Coleoptera > Curculionidae > Anthonomus > Anthonomus grandis. The sequence continues at coordinate 26,254,543 of NC_065550.1, read as the reverse complement.
CGTGCCGAAAAAAAACTGGGATATTAAAATTTAGGTAGGGAATTGTCTCCTAGTCTATTATAGTAAATCGCATTCCTTGGGTATGGTATGCATATTTACGCATTATGAGTTTTTGGTGTCCTAATAATTACATATTTAAATAATAATATTGATACAAAACTTTTTTATTTTTCGATATTTATTTTTATTTGGACACATTTTAAAAATAAACCAAAACTAACTAATATCTTTTTTGATAATATGGAATAAAAAATTATTAATACTTAGTAAGCGCACCGTCGTTATCAATTACAACTTGCAAACGTCGTGGCATACTTAAAATTAAGTTTCTGGTATATTCTTCGGTTATTTGGTCCCACGCGTCATCTATCTTTAGGCGTAATTCATTCTTATTTCTAGGCCTAAAGTTATCTTTATACATATATTTTGCCATTTTACCCCAAACGTTTTTAATTAGGTTGATATCCATGGCCACGGTAAAACTTGAATTCGTCTTTCGTCTAGATAGTTTTTAACTATACGGGCTGTATCTATACGAGCATTATCATGTTGGAAGATAAAATTTTGCCCATAGACTATACCAACCGATGGCATCATAACATTGTTCAGGATGTTGCAATATATTAAGGCATTAATCCTTCCCTGCACTACTTGACAAATGCGTGGTCCTCTAAAACTAATCCAGGCCCAAACATTTATACTAAAACGTCCACTTTGATTAGTCTTATGTGTATATCTTTCATCATATATGGTATTAGAAGGCCTGTAAATGCGGATTTTGCCATTATTGCACGATTGAAAGGATTTTTCATCCGAAAATATTACCGTTTCCCATATGTTGTTTTTGTGTGCATATTCATGGGCAAATTGTAATATTCTCTGTTTGTTTGCTTCAGTCAAAAATATTTTATTTGTTGCACAGCAACTTTCAATTTCCGAATTTCTTATCCTACTACGAGCTGTATTAGCAGAACCAGGAAAATGCGTTTTTACTTTCGCCTTTATTGCTGTTTCAAACGGATTATTTCTTAGAAAGCCCACTAACTTTATCTTGAATGTCATTTGAAATTGTTAGTCGAGCAGAACCTGGATTTCTTACAATTGCTCCAGATTCTGCAATTTTTGCCTTAGCTAAGGAAACGGTATTTTTACTAATGCCCAATGCTTCTGTGATTGTTCTTATAGGAACTCCATCCATAAGACGAGTGTATATTATTGCTTTTTCTTGAAGATAATGCGGGCATTTTGAAAAAACGATTTTGTTGACACGGCTGCCAACAAAAATTAAATTAACTTTGACAACATCAAAATATGATATTCTAATAGAACAAGAGACTTAGAAGATTTTGCTGTCCCAGTTTTTTTCGGCACGATAGTACATATTACTATAAGTTCTAAGTCTTAACATGAGATCTAATTAGGACCTTAAACGGATAATTTATTTTGAAAAAACAACATTGTTTGCCAAAAGCATTAACCCCATCATAATACCGTTATTAATTAGCCACCCAAAAAAAAAAAGAGGAGAGAGAAAAATACCGCTTTTTAGATAAACCTCGTATAAAGATTAACCGCTCGCCTCCCATTAATGCCGTTTCTACATACAAATTTTAATAAAAGCAAATTTCAAAGCGGCCAATCTAATTAGACGCCACAATGGGAATTCCGACAGGGCACTTTCCCGAAAGGGGTCATACAATTTTATGTCTCTGACGTTGCACGGACAAACACGGCCATTTTGTTTTCCCGAAAACCAACCCTACAAATTGTCCAGAGGCTTTTCCCCGTTTGTCGCCGCGTTACACTATTGCTTTTAGTCCGGCCGGACGACGAAATAAAATTTAATTGCGTTTGAAATTTAAGCGCCATTATAAATTTAAAATAAGCCATTCAACAAATTGAGATTGCGGACGAAAACCGTTCGTGCTACGGAGTTATATCTTCCGGAATAAACCAGTTCTTTATGGGGCTACGTCATGTTGGGGAGGCCTCACTGAAACAAAACTAAACAACAAAGCTTAAAAAATTTTAAATATAAAAGAAGATTTAAAATTACTGATTATTTGACCTGGATTTGCAAAATCACCCGAAATTTTCCTGAAAAGGGGCCTTTATATGATACTCAATTAGTATAAGAAATCAAATAACATACGGTCTTTGTAGCAGCATTCTGCCAAGTGACCACATAAAATCAAAAGAAGACTGATTTAAAAGTATCGTCATTTATTTTAACACCTTGTAGAAATCTTCAAATGAAGTTAATATACCAAAACTCACCTATTCAAAAGTTGTATAATAAGAAAGTTACTTGAATTGAAACTTATTTTTAAAAAACGTTTATTAAATTAATTTTTTTACAAGAATTATTTAAATTTGTCCCTGCTTGTTCGATTAACATATAACCTTGCTCGGCGAATCCACGACTCTTTATAAGTCTCGAAAATAAGATCCTGGTGTCCACGAATTAAAGTCTCGGCAGTCAAAAGGCTTCATTGGGCCCTATCCATCTATTCGAAAATTCCTTATTGACATGTTCATGAACTTCTCGTTTAAAAAATGGCGCAGCCCCATCATATAGAAATCACATATTACGTCTCATATTTAGAGGTATTTACATCAGTTAATAATTGTGGCAGATTGTGTCGAAAAAAATCTAAATAAATTTTATTGGTCAGTTAAGGTGGAAAAAAATGGGAGCCCATAAAAATGCCCTTTACCATGCCATGCCACCTCAAATATTTAATGCAAATCTATGTTGAAAATTAGATATTTTTACAGCATGCAGAGTTCTCGCTAACCAAACATAATTCTTGTGGATATTTTACACAACATTTTGTACACGAAATTACTTTAGTAAAATCTTCATTTCTGTGAAACTATTTTAAAAGCCATTAGAAAAATAAAAGTCTTCTATATAGGATGATGTTCAGGTTCTAATACTTGTATCCGTTGATAATTATAAGGAAAATATGAAATACGCACTCTTAAAAGACCGAACCAAAGATGCGTACTGAAAACCATACAGTAACGCAAATTTTGATAAACGGTAAGAGTAGTATATCAACTCCTTTTGAGGAGTCCTACAAGCTGTAAAAATAAATCACTCAATTTTGAAAACACCCCGTATAATTAAGCTCTCTCTATGCAGTTATTACGTGGAAATTGTTCTTTTAGGAACTCAATCTCAAAAATCAATTTTACAAACAAATTATTTTATATAATATACCTTATTTAATGTTAATCTTATTAAATCTTAATATCTTTTTTTTTAAATATTTTGTAATATAATTTATTATTTTATCTTAATATCTTAATATAATAATCTTATTTAATCTTAATATCTTTTTTTTTAAATATTTTGTAATATAATTTATTATTTTATCTCGTTTAATACGGTTAAATATTTTAAAATGTTATATACTTTTCAAAATGTATTTAGTTTTCAATTATTTTATTTATTTTACATAATATAATATGCCGATAATAAAATAAGTATTTGATTATTTTTATATTTAATTAAAATTTAAAAATATAATTTTCTTTAAACTATTATAAAAATCGTTTGCTTTTGTATGTAGCTATTATATTCGTTATTAATTTAAAAAATGAAGTTGATCATTTATTATAATTTTATCATTTAATTAATAATAGTTTGTGTTGAGTTTCTTTCCTATTATTATGTAAAACCGATAAAACTATATATTTTTTTTTAATATAACTTCTTAGTATTCTTTTTTGTAGTACTTACTTATCTGTTTTGATGTTTTTTAATTCCGTTTTTTAATCCTACTATTCTCTTTCTTTCAAGCTTAATATATTTTAAATTACTATATGAACTATTGGGATTTGCCTTAAATTTTAAAAAAATATCATATTTATAAATTACTTACTTTACTTACAATTAACTTTTCAAATAATAGGAAAAGACAAAAACTTGACAAGTAAATAAAAGTAATAAACACAAATAAGTAAACATAAATCAAATCATACATAAAGAAAAAAATAATTAACAAAAAAAGGAAATAAAAATCTAAATATAATATACTAAAATGCGAAAGTTTAGAGATGAAATATAGATTTAAGTAAATCTTAATGAAATATCGCTAAATATTATTCAAAAGGCCTAAAAAATGTAATTAATTATGAGAAGATGCAGAAAAACAAGAGAAAAAAAAACACAAAAATATATAGAACTCAAATATAGTATAAGAAAATAATTAAAAAAGAAGGATAAAAAAGCAGATATGTATCTGACTATCTCTAAGATGTTTATTTTAATACAATATAAAAGCTGATATAAGAACTAAAAGAGATGCACCCATTTTGAAAAATGTGGGAAATAAAACAAGCATAAAAGAAAAATTAAATAGGATTGAAGAAAAAGAACAATATTAATAAGCAATAAACTTGCATTTTCAGAATGTGATTTATATTTTATATTAAGTAAGACAAAAAAAATCATGCTCAATATACTGTGCTATATGGAGATAATCAAATTATATTTTAAAAAAATATAATTTGATTTATATTTCTTTAATACCTAATAAAAATATTTTAAAAAATTATTAGGATAAACAAGAAAAAGAAAAAGTGAGACAAAATATTTAAGAAAGAAATGGAATTATAGTATTAGCCAATTTTGATAAAAAAATGTAAGAGAAGCAAATTGTAAATTAGGCTGCAAACTTGAAGAAGAAAAATAAAATAAAAAAACCACACAAAATAACAAGAAACAATATTTTCAAGATTTTTTATGAAAATGATTAAAACATGATATAAAAAATTATTTTATTGAATATGGAAAACAAGGAATAAATTTTCAAAAAAGTCAAAGTAAATGAAGTTCATTAAATAAGTAAGAAAATTGGCAGTAAGACCGTTATTTGCAAAAGAAGCCAACGAAGATTAAAAATTAAATAAAAAGGAAAATTACCAAGCAGAAAACAATAATTTTACATTTTCCAAATGTGGAAGTGAGGAAAATAAAAGCGAGATGAAATTAAAAAAAACTAAAGAAATTTGTGAAAATAAAACTTAAAAGGAAGCATGTATAAGTCAACTTTAGTAGTAAGAAAGAAAAACTGTGAACAAAACTGCAAACTTTAAAATTAAAAATAGGATGAACGATAAAAAAAAAGATTCAGTAAAAATAATTAAATTAAAGCGAAAAAATTCAAAAGTAGTTTTTCATAACATAGAGTATGAAAACTAAAAAGACGAAATAAAAAATTATAATTAAATAAAATTAATTAAATTAGTAAAATTTTTTTAGGCCATAAAGTTTAATTACAAACAAATGATATACAAAAAAGCTGAATGAATTAAAAGGGAACATATTAATCAAGATTAATAAAAAACCAAAAATTTTAAATCTAAATAATGATTTTCGGAGATTTTTGTATGGTTACTTAAATGAAAAATTAAAAAACTTATCAGTTTAAATAACCCAAAGAGTAAAGATTTTCGAAAGGTTAAAATTAGGGAATTCTTAGTTTTTTTTCATAAGCCTACGATAGCTTTTACTTCCATAGATCCTAAATTTTCTCGACTGGCTTCTTAGATAACTTATAACCTGAAAAGGAGGAAATTAGAAAAATTTTAAAATATATTATATTACCTTGTTTTTTCTAGGTTTTTCCTCTCCATAAGGCTATTTTGATATTTTTTTTTACTCCACAAAGTTTTTTGCAATCAATTTTCTTATCGACATGCACATCAGAAATTTTTTCTCAATCCTTATATCAGCAACTCCTAAAAAGTAAAAACGATTTTTATTATTAAAATAGGTCCAGAATTAATTTTTTTCTACAAAATATAGCAAGCAAATTTATAAAAGCACCAAAAAGAAGCATTTGTCTCAACCATTTGCGGGGTGAATTTAATAGAGGGAAGCTGCATCAGAGCTCCATCTTTTGCCCTTAAGGGCAGTCAGTGCGTCCTATAAAGGTCAAATAGATGTCGCCGTACGTAAGGGAAGGCGCAAAAAATAATAAATATATCTTATGTGTTAATACAGAATTTTTAAATAAACCTTAAAAAGATATGAAAAATTGTAACTATTTTTTTCTAATTTAAATTGATAACTGCTTTAATAATAAAGAAATGCTTTAAGAATTTATTAATATTCACGCGTGTTTAAAGGTCTATGAAAAGGTTTACCTGACCCCTACGGATTCAATGTCTCTTAAAATTCATATTCTAATTAACAATTAACCTTTAAGAATAAATTTAAGTAATTTATCTAATTTGTCCTGAAAAATGCTAAATAATTCCGAAAATGCCATTAACTGAAGTACCAAAACTGTCTTTAACAAACGGCTAACTGATTTAAATAATTCAACACGAACAAATCTGCCTGGTCTCCACAAATTCGAGCGGTTGTTTAACAAATGATAGGTGTAAAGTAATGCTCCGGTTATTAATTGTTTATGACCAATTATTGCCGCAATTAAATAATTGTATGCTAATTTAAGCATGATGTAAAATAACTAATTCGCCCCGCTTTAAATAATGGATTTTCGTCCATCAATGAACCAGGTACGGTTTTAATAGATTCGGCTCTCGATATTATTATAATAACTCAATTAACATATTTGAGTGAATTTAATATCGCAAAGGAATTTACAAGAAATTTGTTTATATTAATTAAAACAAAATAGTTTCGTGGTGGGGAATTCGACAAGAAAAAAGATGGAAGTGTTGGTTTCTATTAATAGTTTTTAGGTATAAAACCATGAGTTTCATTTTTTAATTATCATGTCCGCTCAAGTTATGTAAACGAATTATTAAGGTTGCTTGTTTTATTTTAGGAATTGAATTTTAAGGTATAGATTTGGTGTTAAAGTATTGCTTATAAATATAAGACAATTTAATTCTTTTATTGGGAATTTCTTAAACAGTAGAGAAAAAGGTCCTTGTTCAGCAGAAGAGTGACAAATATTTAACAGTAACTTACTTTCTTCCCAATAAATTGTTATGAGGAAAAATATGACTTGCAATGACACACAGATTGTTTAAGTTATTAATAACATAAATAATGTTTAATAAAAATTCACAAGCAAAAAATGTATTTATATAAATTGTATAAATTTATTACTTTAAGTATTTTTTATGGCCAGAGTGCAATTTTTTTTAATATCGTCCACTTAAGTTATGCATAATAGTGCATGCATATTAGTTAAGTTTCCTTTTATGAATCTATCATAATAAACAGGTAAATTGTTATAAATAAAGATGAGCGTATTAATCGTTAAATGGAAAGAAAGTAAACCAGATGTAAGACCTCAAATAAAATTGATTTTGTTCCTAAAAAAGTCTCGATGTTTTAGTTTTGTTCTTTTTAGATTAATTAACGTTGTTAGATACATACACTAAGTTTAATAAGGTAGAAGCAAAACCTACCTTGAAATGCCTAGTCGCCGTATCTATTTAAGTTATCCCTAATATAAAATTTATTATTACTTTTAGCTGTTATCTTTCCAATAAAATACTCCAGCTTTTTTTGTTTTAAGGTCTAATTCATCTACCAAATTTTCTTTGGATATTTATATAATCTTATGTTTTTGAAATTATGGCTTACTTTTTCTTTTATAGAAATTACATATAAAGACAAAATAATATTTCAAGCAATTAAATTATGTTTAACTAATAATAAATATCAAACAAAACTATATCCTTGATTTCCGATTTGATTAAGCTTAACTTATATATTTTGTGACTATTATATCCATTTATTATTTTACGGGTATGAACGTAAATGTTCTTATTTGTGATAAATACAAAGCAATATAAATTCGATCAAACCGATTTTTAAAGCGATAAATTTTATTAAATTTTTTATTGTATGTCTTAATTTGGAAAGACATTTTTTTTTACTTCTTTTAATCAAGCCTACTTTCTTGGCAATTCAGTTTATTGCGAGTAACATTGTGTATTGCGTGACTGATTTGGTTTCTAAATATTGTAATATTCCTGTTTAAAAAAAATTAAAGTGTAAATAAAATACTTGACATATGACAAAAAAAACAGAAAGTTTCTTTAAAAACTCAGAGAAGTTTCTTTAAAAACTCACAATAGAGTCTTCAAACCCAAATGGACTTATATAGCGCATAAACGAGTGATGATATTGGTGCTTAATTAATATTTAATTCTAATATTTGAATATCAAAAATAATTTATTTTTAACTATTTCTATGCATTTAAGTTACGCATTAAACTCGCAAAATATTTACCAACTAAGAAATTAGCGGCTTAGGATCCTAAGGCGAAGCTTATCTATAAAAAATTATTATTTTTTTAATATATTTCTTCTTCGATAACCTTAACACTGTTTAACACAGAAATAAAGTATTATTAGGTAGTAGAAAAACGAACCTTTAAATGTCTAACCATTGTATTCATTTAAGTTATGCCTATAAATTCTTAATTCTATTATCTATTTTAATCTTCATCTTTAAAATGAAATGGTCCAACTTTTACATTCTTAAGATTAATAATTTAAAGAAATTATAACAATTTCCTCTTTTGACGTCATCTACCAAAATTTCTTTAAATATTAACAAAATCACATGCTTGGGGAACTATTATTTTTATATATCTTAGAGCTTAACTTACATATTTTTTGACTGTGACTATGTATACGACCCATTTAATTTATGCATCTAATTTGTAAAATTTAGCTAAAAGAATTTTTCGTGATAAATTATGTATTAAATATATAAATATTTAAAAATGTATCAACAAGCGTATTTAACATAAATACAAAAAAATATTTATTGCGGTAGAATGGGTATATCTGGCGATCGTCGCGTTTATTAAATATGTATGTATTAGGTATGTTAAAGCTTATTGGATGTTTGGCACTTGTTGGGGGATACCTAGTAATTTATTTTGGATGCAACAAAAGAAACAAAAAAAAAATATAACTTATTTAATGAGGGAGGTTAAATACAAATCTTTTTTAAATTGCCTTTAGCCTCCTTTTTGCCTATATTATGGTTAAGAGTTTTTTTTAAATTTTAAAGCATATGATATTTATTATCTTTGTATCTATTTAAAATATAATATTTTATTGTAAATTGGGCAAATAACCGATTTATTATTATTAATAATAAATATATAGTTAAAAAGACCAATATGCATTTGACCAATATTAATCAATTGTTTTGTGAACTGATTTTAATTTTGTGTTTAATTTTTAATTGCATGTATTAATTTGGAAAACATTTTCTTTCTGTTTTAGTTTATTGTAAACAAGAACATATATTTTGGTACTGATGGTAATGGTTTGCAAAGATTTTGATAATCCTGTATAAGAAAAATTAAAAAATTAAGGTGTGAGTAAAATGTTTAAACCACAAACAAACCAGAAAGTTAGTTTCAAATCCCCAAATAGTCTTTAAATCCGGTTGAAATTATATAGCGCTAACAAGCGACAATTGTTGCTTCAGTGTTTATCCGTTTATTTCAATATAGACATTTATTTAAACATTTATTGTATATTAATGAACAAATATTTAAAGCATCCTATTCATATTCTTAATACTGCCATCCAACTAATGTATAACAAGAAATTTGACAATACTAAATATACTTCATAAAATTAAATGAATTAAGTTATGCACGAAATTGGTAAAAATATTTACCAACTAAGAACTAAGTGGAAGGTTTAAGACTCTAAAGTGAGGCTTGTCTATATGGATTCCAAGAATATCAACATTAAATCAAGAATAACGTGCTAAAAATGAAAAAAACAGAGAACAATAATTAATTGATAAATCATAAATATTATTATACAGGGTGTCCATTTATAAGCTGACACATTTTAACTGCTTATAAGTCGAGAACGAAAAATGACAACAATGTGCGGTTTTCATAGAACTTCATCAATATTTTTAAAGTTTTTTTGACAGTGTTGTTGTTAAAATTGTTGTAAATAGTTGTAATTTAATATAGAGAATAAACACTTTTTATAGACATAGCAATTATTTAATTATGATCATGCTAAAGCGATACATAGGCAATTACCAGAAAATGTTCATCAATCACCAAATATGTATTTTAGAAAAATTTTCAAAAAGGTGTCATTTACTAAGATTGGCTCTGTAAAAAAAATAATGAATTTAAGACAATTTATACATTTTCGGAAAGGGGATTTAACAGGCTTTCATGTGAAATTAAAAAGTACAGGGTGTTACATTTAAAATTTTTGAGAAATCGGCCTTTGAAAATCATTAATTTTTTTCCTCCTATTTCAGGTAACTTTTAAAACTTGACAATACTGTCAAAAAAAAACTATAAAAATATTGATGAAGTTCTGGGAAAACCGCACATTGTTGTCATTTTCCGTTCTCGACTTATAAGCAGTTAAAATGTGTCAGGTTATAGATGGAAACCCTGTATATAAAGGAGCATAAATATTAGCTATTATGAGGCTCTTTTAGCGCCAAAATTGAAAGTTTTGTTTGTTCTTGGTTAACTATTTAACTCTTTAATCGTTTCTTATTTATTTGGCTTTCGTATCCATTTAAGTTATGCATGTAATATGCATAAAAAATGCATTTATGTACATAATACATAAATGCATCATCATAAGATAATAAGTCAGATTTAATTTAATATATTGTTATTAATTTCTTAAGTAGTAATTAGGTTTGATTTGATCCCTGAAAATTAGAGAAATAAAGGTAAAATAATATAATTTTAGGTAAACGTTTTTTTAAGCTAATTTAGGAGCGATGAATCACAACCAAACCAATCCATTATATAAAATTCCGAGACATTTGCAAAAACATACTATTAGGGCATCCGTGAACGTATCAAAATAAATTATAGTGTACGTAAAAGGATTGATTATAGACCCGGTAGACAATATTTCGGTCCTTATTAGTTAATTAACATAGGAATTATGGCTTAATAAATAATTAATTCATTTTTAAAAGTAGTTGTTTTAATGTAGGTATTATGCTATTCGTATTTTTTCAACCTAAATATTATTAAATTTACTTACTTATAAAAGTAATAAAACAAAAACATTATGCTTACATGCTAATTTTTTACTACAAAAAAAAGAAAGAAATTGAATTTTCTTATATTACATTTCTTCATAACGAAGTTAAATAAAAACCTTACTTTAATATAGCTACATGTTTATACTTTATTTTCTCAACATTACAAGGAGAAAAATATGGATTACAATTTTATTTTGAGGATTTATGTGGTTTCGCTTGATTTCCTTGACTCTAAGATCGGTTTAAAAGTAATTTAGTAGTTCTTTTACTTTAATCTGTTCATCATTAGATTTATCTGGCAAAATGAAATAGAAATCAATGATTAACTCATTTTTGTTAAAAAGTGAATTTCTCTGGTTTTGCTTGATCGCTTCTCAGTTAAAACCAAACGAATGCCAAAAATGAAACATACGACCGCACCCGATTTTTTTAAATTTTTTATATTTTTTAAAACTTTTAATTTTTTTATAATTTTTTTATTTTAAGAAACTCTGCTTTAACCTAAAACGAGAAACGAACTAAAGTGATGCCATTCCTTCGAAGCTCGTCCGCATCGTTAGTTAAGCCACCGCAAGCCGTAACGAAATGGAAAAATGAAAAAGCGCATGCGTTTATCTTTCTCTGTCGTTGCCTAGTCTCGTCTTTCTCTCTTCCGAGTTTCATAACGATCCGCGCAATGAAGAGAGGGCGCCACCGCGCACTTTTAAAGAAAAATGCTATCCCGTCGCCAGGGACCCCGCTCCACAATAAGTTTCCTTAACTAGCGAGTTTCTCGTCGCACAGAAGGGGAGAAAATTAAATTTTAATTTACTTTTTAATTAGCTTTTTTACAGGTTTTTAAGAAAGTTTTTAGTGAAACGATAAAGCGCTTTTACTGGCGTTTGCACACAAATTATAATTAAAAAATTATCCCGTTTTTTGTTATGGTTATTGTTCTATTTACGGTTTTTTTTTGGAAAGGTTAGAAATTGTCTATGATCTTTTAATATTTAACTTACCATTAAATAAAACTGAAAATAACAAAAACAAATTAAAAATACCATTTACACTTATTTCTTCTTAAGCACCTTAAACTTTTTAAGGTTTATATTGACACTACGGGCTTGAATTCACTCTTTATTCTTCCCGACCAAAAATTGTTTTTTTTTTCTGTATAAATCGTATTCTTTATATTGGTACCAGGAGTTTCATTTCAGCCTTAACATAATATCTGAGTAGATCTGTAAGACTTTTCTAGAATTTTTGGATATTCGTGATCTCAAGGACTATAAAGATGTACGTCTTTGTGGATGGTTGTATTCGAATCAAAGTATTGAGAATATAAAAAAATTGTTGAAGTTATAAATATCGGGTCTACATTTTTCTCAAAACTATCAACCTCGGATAATTCCAGGCATGGATTTTTATGACACAAAAAAATTAATTCGATTATCGAGATTGCATCGTTTTTATTTAGGTTTGATGATGTCGTGTAAGGCGCTGAAATATATATATTCGACATTTTTACATATATTTCAAATACAAAGCTTATTATTAACCTTTTGGTGACCAAAAAAAATTATAAAGTTTACATCAACAAAATAAAGGATTATGATAAGATGCTAATGGATCTTAGATGCTGAATTTTATTACGGATAAGAGGCAATAAATATTAATTTTTATTTTAAATGTGTGTGTGTCATATTTAATTTAGTTATGCATAGCTATTATTTTCTTCAATGTAGCGGTGCAAAATTTATTAATAAGTTTATATTTTTTAAAATATCTAAATTAATTCATATGCATTTATAGAGGGAATATCATCGTTTACCGCTCTAATGTTCCATGATTTCTTATTAAGCAAAAGTCTTTTAGCATTACTTAATGAAAGCGAATAAGTCTTTTCAAAAAATTTACTTACTTATTATGGTATAATTAGTTTTTGAAACTAATTAAAAAATAGATCTTGATATCTCTGCTTAAATAAATAGATTGCATTTATGATGATAAAAATAAGCACAATATGTTATAGGTTACACATAATGATTGTTATTAATATATTTAGAGTTAATATATTTTACAGGTGTTGAAATTAAATCAATAAATGAAAAGATATTTTGTTTGTCATGTTTTACTGAAATCAGCACACAGATAAATATATTTTTTCGGTTAGGATAATAAAAATAATGTTTTTGAATCATTCCTAATTGACAAAACTATAAAAAAAAGAATAATGCGTAGCAACATTTGTGGACTTGACAGAGGCTTTTGATCTATGGACGTGTAATATATAAATTATAAAATAAAATAAATAGTAGATAAAAAATATATAGCTTCAGTAAATTATTTAGGACACAGACCACTTTTTTCTTAATTACTATATATTGATTCTATTGATGGTGCCTTAAATTCATGTATTATGAAATCATAATTTTCTTACTAGTTAGTGATTTTCAGATGACGAATTTTTAATATCACTGCTAGGATAAATATGTCACTATATTTTAAAAACAATGCTTATATCTATTTTTTCTTAGGCTCCCTAAGCTTTATGTTACCACCAGAAGCTTGATTTCACTTTATACTTATTCCTCGCAATCGTGTACCAAAGTTTAGATTTGTTTTTCCGAGAAACTAATTTTAAAAATTTCAACAAAAAAATATACATTTCCAATATATACACAAATAATATATTGACATTTGAGGTTTGATCTCACCCTATACATAAGATCTACCTCCTGGTCTAAATTTTAATAAAGAAAAATTTTTTTTTTGGATTATCGAAATAAGATAATGTACTGGATTGGATCCGCGTTCATCTATAAGATTTATGAATTTTTAATTTCTAAAAACATACTAGATATAAAATGCATTATTTTATAAATATGTGCTTCATAACTACATGGTTTATCTATTTTTTCAATTTTATTAAATTCTAAGAGTGCAATACTCGTTAATAAGTTAATTTTTTTGTAGTATTTAAATAATAATAATATCCATCTATAGAGTTATTTGTTTGTGCCCTAAATAAAACTCAGCTTCGAGTTTTTAAAAACTATAAAGACGTTTGGACCTTGTTGTTGAAATCATTGGAATTTTCTATTTTTCTACCGGATTGTGATAAGATCCGAGTAGATTTGTAAGATTTATGAATATTGAAGTGCTAAATACCTGATACATATAAAAAGCATTATTACTTTTTTTTATAAATATGTGATTCATTTCCAATCTGTTCATACATTATTACTGAATGTAGTAGAGACAATATTCATTAATAAGTTAATTTTCGTATTTCTTATTAATTAGAATAATTTAAATTGGGCATTAAGTTTGTAAAAATATAAAACCATGTTGTTAATTTTTTTTTAATTTTCATATTTTTTCATAAAAATTAAACAAAATCATGATATTATATTAAATAAAAAACTTAAACATTCTTTTTAGAACACTTAACTTATTTTCTTTTCATTACTTATTTACTTGTTTGGCTTTAGTATCCATTTAAGTTATGCATGTAATATGTAAAAATGAATTTTGCATACTATCATAAAAAAAGAAATCAGATGAAATTTTTATTAATTTCTTAAAGGCTCAATTCTTATTCGGTAAAAAATTAAAGAAAAGTTGAAAAAACACTAAAAAAGATAGAAAATATAGGCAAAATAATAATATCTTAGACAAAGGTTTTAGTAGAAAAAAGAACGATGTTTTCGCTAGTCAGTGATTTATAAATAAAATCACTAAATTAACAAATACGTTTACGCATTTTTGTGCATCAAAGAACAATTTTTTTTGCTTGTCAGACTAATTTTTTATAATCACGCCTGAGATAAGTTTTTTATTACATTTTAGCCTTTTAATCAGAGAAAGGGATTTAAAATTTAAATTTTTTAATTTAATTCTAATATTTAAATATTAATTTATTTTTTATTTTTTATTAATTGTATCCATTTAATGCATTATGAAACTTTATTTACTTTAATGTTTTTTAATAAAAATTAATTAAAATATGATATTAAATTAAATAAGTGATTTATTCATAAACATTCTTTTTAGCACAGCAAATTAATTTTTCTTGGCCACTTTCTTATTTGTTTAGCTTTTGTATCCATTTAAGTTACATAAACATTTATTTTGCATACCATGATAAAAAAGAAAATCGTATTGAATTATATATATTTTAATAATTTTACTCCTATATAAATAGAAGATCCCTAACAAATTTAAGAAAAAATAATAAATCTAGAAAATATTGTCAAAATAAGAGAATCTTAGAAAAAAAAAGACAAAGCATATATTAATAAATAAAATCACTAACTAAATAAATATATTATTCCATTTTTGTGCTTAAAAGAATACACCTCCTTTTTTGCATGTCAGACTAATTTTTTAAAATCACTATTGAGATAAATATTTCAGTTCGTTTTAGCTAATCAATCGAGTACATATATCTGTTATAACAACATTTTTTTACTCATAGTATTACACTTTTATGTGATTAACGCATATCACAGTCTATATTAATTGGTTATCAAAATTTACGGGTCAGTGAATGGCTTTTAAAACATTAATTTTTTATAATAAAGAAATAAATGTTTTATCCACCATCAGTTAATATATCTTTAATACCACTCAAGATAAATATGCTATAAAAGCCAATAAATAAGGAGGAATAAATCGACAATCTAATAGCTCTATTTATTAGAAAAATTCAATTCAAAACAACTTATTAAAAATAACTATAAAAGTGGTGTGGTCCAGGACTTTCCATGGTCTTTTTTAAATTTAAAGTCATTTTGCATGAATTCTTTTTGAATTTAAGAGTTTGTTTTCGAAGCTTTAAAACCGATAAACGATATAGTTTTAAGATAAGATTTGACATGAACTCTAAGTGTCAAGAATTTATTCATTAGATGATACGACTTGGGTGGTATAAGAGATTAAGCTTATCACCCAAAAAGTTTTAACGAACACTTTACTACTTAAAAAATGAAAAAAATTAAACACATTTTTGATCAAAAATATTATGTTCACTCATGATTTCATCTTATTTATTTTAATTTAATTTAAATTGAAAATTAAATACATTATCTATAATTAAACATATTAATTACCAACGAAAAAAAATTCAAAAAATGTGAGAAATTAAAGCGGTAGTCGAATTTTCCGAAATTTTCTATTTTGCGAAATTTGAATCGAAATTTGGTCTAACGAGTCTCAGCCCTATTCAATTAATTAGTTTAATAGAAACCAACAGCAATAATACTCAATTGACTTCATTTATTTCGCTCATTTAACTGTAAACAAACAAATCATGAATGCCTAATCGCAAAGCTTTTCCCTTTTCCCCGGACCGCTTTTCCTACGAAATTCCTCCTCAACTGTGAATTTGTCACAAACCAGTGCCATATATCTTATCGACTCAAATAGAGGCGATTTTCGCTTGCCGTCTCCATCATTAGTAGCCATTACCCCCCATCCTTGTGCTTAGTTTGCATTTACAAGTTTCAGAGATCGTTCCCTCCGCTCCCGCTTCATCCCTTTCTCTCGCCCACCGGTCCCTAAGGGTCGAGATCCCTGCAGAAAGGTTCATATACATAGAGGTGTACAGTCAGCATCGCGTTTATATTCAAACTTATTACTAGCGAAGCCCTCTCGCTCTGTCTATAGAAAGTTTCTCAACTCTACCGCTGCCGGTACAGTCCGCGGCAAGCGATAAGACGCAAATTAAAATTAATTGTCTGTTCTTTGTTGCTGACTACATTGACGTTGCTAGATTTCTAGCTTGGTTTTGTGAATAATTAATCTGGTGCTTTGTAACGTTAATGCATAACCTTTTGTGTCGTAAAGCATAGTTTTATATTACCAGAGTTAATATTTCGTAATATAATTGGATAATGCAAGTGTATATTTATATTTTTAATATTCGCACTGTATTAAAAAAGAAAACTTCATTAACTCTGAAAAATGTTTAGCTCCATCTGTTGCATGTTACAGCTTACGATCCAAAAAAAATCCAAAATCTCATAAATATAACAAATTAAATATTATGTCTAATTAACAAACCCAAATAAATGTATACCTACTCAACCGCAAAGTTTTCCCATCTATTGTATTCCTTAATGGACACGGGTACATGAAAAACGACCACACTACGTTATTATCTGCATATATTGTATATGTGTTATAAATGAGATTTGTTGCAGACTGTAAATTTGTTGCAATGTTTAATGGATCTCGTCAAAAGTTATGTATGGTCGAGTATTAGAAATTTCATACTTGTATTAATAAATTTCCATTAAGCTTCATCGGTTGACCCGGAACCAGGTGAGAAACAAGTAAAACATGTAATAAGGTTACGAGGAAATGTATTTCCATTATTGTTGGGACAGTCGCTTTCCATTATTGTATAGTGAACAAATTAGTTACAAGCAACAAAATTATGGATGTTTGCTATACACGGTTTAGAAACTCTGGCCCTATATCGTTTTGAAGTATATCTAGTATTGTTGAATTTTACTTAAACTTGTTTTACTTACATACAACTACATACGAGCAAAACAGATTATAATAATAGACATACAGGGTGTTTCAAAATTCACTACATATATTTTAAGAGCGTATTCCTGAGGTCAAAATAAGACTTTTTTTCCTATAAACATGGGTCCTAAAATGCACCCCCTTCAAGCTACAGCCATCGCAGGAAGTGTAAAAAAAATCGATTTTTTAAAACTGTGTCTACAGTTTTGCATCAAATTTAACGAAATTTGGAATACCTCCGTTATTTTAGGCGGTTTATTTACTCTTTATCTTAGAAAAGGCGTAAAACTAATTTTAAGCTCATTTCCGTATAACAGTGCGTGACTATTTGAACTTTGTGTTACCTGAGAGATGGATTGGTAGAGCAGGCCCAATACCATGGTCTCCACGCTCCCCGGACTGCAATCCTCTGGATTTTTTTTTCTGGGGATATGTAAAAAGCCTCGTCTATAATCCTGGTCAAGTGCCTTCGCTCGAGGTCCTAAGGCAAAGAATTATTGATGCCTTTGAAACAATAAGAAATACTCCCGAAATTTTAGAGCGAGTAAGACAATCTATGAGAAGACGAATGGAGGCTTGTATTGCCGCGGGGGATGCGCATTTCGAGCACTTTTTATAAAAAAAAATATTTGTTTCTCAGAAGTTTATTGTTTATTTAAAAAATATTTAATTATTATGTTAATAAATGTTAAATAATTTTTTAACCAATTTTCGTATTTTTATAAACCGTCATTCTTTAATGTAAATAATTGTTCATGAATTTGTTATGCGTACATAAAATTTTGGCCGTCAAAAGTGTGCACCCCCTCAGTTTACCCCTTAAAATTAGTTTTACGCCTTTTCTAAGATAAAAAGTAAATAGACCGCCTAAAATAACGGGGATATTCCAAATTTCGTTAAATTTGATGCAAAACTGTAGATACAGTTTTAAAAAATCGTTTTTTTTACACTTCTTGCGATGGCTGTAGCTTGAAGGGGGCGCATTTTAGGACCCATATTTATAGGAAAAAAAAAGTTTTATTTTGACCTCAGGAATACGCCCTTAAAATATATGTAGTGAATTTTGAAACACCCTGTATGTAGACGTATTGAAATGATGCTATTAAGTTAAAGTTCTTTAAGAATTTTTGCGTCATATCATTGTGGAGTAATGTTAAAAACGACAACGATAATTATAAAATGATAAAAAACTCTGTATTTTCTCGGATAGGTTCAACAATTATAAAAACAAGGTACCTATAAAAGCTCCAAATTTATTCCGATAGCCCCAGCGTATTTTTAACACGCCGCATTATTCACGTTTCTGATTTGCAATTTCAAGCTTGATATATCGTCTTTATATTTTATCTTTAGATTGCTTTGAAAATACTGGAATTTTTTTAAGAAAATATTTTTTAAAAAACTTAATTAAAAAATTAATAATTTTACTTTATTTATTAGTTAGATTCAAGGGTAATAGACAAAGATTTTTACCAATGATACAAATATATTCCATTCGTTTCTAAAAAGTTAAAAAGTATTTTTTTTATGAGTATATCTACGAAATTATAAAACTTAGAAATATCCATTTTTAAGAATATGTAATCTAAAAAGCTTAAAATGTCTATTTTTTTTTCACATTTGCTTTTATTCCTTTAAATTTAAAAAAAAATTGTTTCGTTTTCTTTATTAAAGCAAATATTTTTATATATTGTACCAAAATTACTGAGAAGTACTAATAATAATATTAAAAAATATATGGTAAAAAAAACATCATTAAAAATTAAAAAAATATTATTAAAGCCAAATTTTCTACTAGAACTTTTAATTTAAAAAAAATTGATCTTAATAATAAAAGAAATTTATATTTTTATTATTAATTTATTTAAATAAATAAGTGTTACTGCGTTAAAAAAAATTAAAATTAATTAAAATGTTTCAATAGATATATACGGAATAAAATAAAAATTTTTGATGTTCTCTATTTACATTTTCATAAATAATTATTTTTTTAAATTGGCTTAGTTTAGTATGTTGAATCAAATTACAATATTTATTATAATAATTTGCCTTTTTTTCAAGTCTGTTTAATATTTGAAATTTAATTTTTAGGAACATTCTAGTCTACCAAGCGTGTTTCTTAAAAGTTAAAAAATAATCTTTATTGTATATAAACCAACAAATATATAAAACTTAGGATTATTCATTTTTAAATAGATGTAATCTAGAAAGCTTAAAATATGTCAATATATTTTTTAATATTGTACCAAAAACAGTCCCAATAACAATATTGGAAAATATAGGGAAAAAATTATTAAAACGTCATCAAAAAAGTGAATTAAAACTTACAAACTGAAATTAAATATTTTAAGTTTCATAATAAAAGAAATTTGTATTTTTATTAGTAATTTACTTAATTATATAAGTGTAACTACGTTAAAAAAATCAAAATTTATGAAAATGTTCCAATAGAATAAAATATAGTTTTTGATTTTTTCTATTTAGGTACCTACTTTTTCATAAATAATAAGTTTTCTAAATTTGCTTTAATTTAGTATTTTGAATTTGATTACAATATTTATTTTAATATTTTTGCCTTTTTTTCAAGTCTGTTTAATATTTACTTTTCTATGTTATTCTTCATAAGGCAGTTTATTTAAAAATAAAACCTTACTATAGATCCAGTCGTTTAATTTGTTTTTAATACTTAATTTATAGTTAATTTTTTTTTCAGTTTCACTTTTTTAATTAACTTTTATTTACATATATAATTTATATTTGTAATAATATATAGCAAGTTATTATATATAAATATATATAATAAATTAATAAATTCAAGGATTTAAGAATTTTGCCAATATTTTCTGTTATTTCTAAATATTTCGTCTATTCAACTGCATTAATAGTAAAATTTTCTGTTTCCTTAGTTTCCAATTTGGCTGATTATATCTTTCATTCAATATCATTCAAAAGGTCATTTAAGATAATTCATGTTGAAACAAAAATTAGAATATTTATAAAAAGATTAAAATACCTAAAAATAAAAAAAAGTCTTAACAATTTTAATAATAGTTTCTTTTAAAATTTTAAGTTTACTTTCTGTGTTAATTATTTTCTTGTTATAAAAAATTGCTTTTAATATAATGTTCGATACATTCGTATTTGAAAAAAATATTCGAATTTAAGAAATTATTTGTTAATGATTTCTAATACCGTGGGCAATATAAAAAAAAACAAACACTATAATATTTTATGCACTAGGGCGTAGTACGTCAAGTGCTTAAACTGAGTTAAGAAAAATTTTACGCACTAGTTTATATAAAACAAGGTAAACTAATTCAAAATAATCATCCATTACTCTCAAAAAGACTTAAGTATATAAACCAACGAGGGAGAAAGTAAACTCAAAGTCTAAGTCTCATAAATCACGCTTCTATTTTAGGTTACGCGTTTCGCCGTATTAGGGCATCATCAGACCTAAATAAAATTATTAAATTTCAATGATACAGGACAGAACGCCAATTAACAGAAAAGACATACCTATCTAAATACAAAAGCCACACACTAACATCAATAAAAAATATGAAATAAAATGAGTTAACACCATCGTGTATCGTTATTGACTAAAATATGGACTTTAAAACACCAAATATCACATCCCGTACATATTATACATATTATCTTAAAAGGAATGAAACAAATACAATTATGAAAGGACAAAAAATATAAAAAAGATTTTTTCAAAAAATTTTTTCATTTTATAGGGATCCAACCAGAGACCACTGGAAGCATATACCTTGTCGCCAAATTGGGGTAATGTTGTAGTGTGTGAATAATTACATTCTATGAGACGAGATTAAATTTTTTTTTTTAATTTTATTGGAGGTTATTGAAAATGAGATTAGGTTCGAAACTAAAGAAATCATTGACACAATTTAATACTGGGCTTCTCGTAGCTCTTGTAATCTCCAGCTTTTCAAGGAGACCTAGTTTTTTATCTTTTCCACACTCATGTAATATACTTACATCATCCGACACCGAAAATTTATGACCAGTCGATAAAAGATGATTTGCAAAGGCTGACTTTGTTTCTTTAATATCGGTGTCTTTATAATTGTTGAAAAGACTTATATGTTCTTTCACCCTAGTGGAAATTCTTCTACCAGACTGACCAACATACACAGCGGAACACTCACCACAATTTAAAGAATACACCCCAGATTTTAAAGTTTGCTCCATTTTATCCTTTGTGTTTATCAAGTGTTTTTTTCAAAGTGTTTGCAGTTTTAAAAGCTATTGAAAAATTAAGATTATTTTTAAAAAGTTTTGCAAGTTGGAGAGATATTGAACCAAAAAATGTTAAAGATCTGAGTTTGTTAAGATTTAAAGAATTGGAGTGTAAGATGTGGTAGGAGAATTTATATTTATTCATGTATGCAAAATAAAGTTTATTTATGGTAGAAAGTGGAAATCCGTTATTAACTGCAAGCTGCTTTATTATGTTAAATTCTTTATAAAAAAATTCCTTGGATAGAGGAAGGGTGAACATCCTATATAACAAGGAGTTAAATGAAGCAAATTTGTGGGTATGTGGTGAGTTAGAAGTGAATTGTATAATGTTGTCAGTTGTGGATGGTTTCCTGTATAGATCGAATTCGATTTTATTATTATTCCTGATTAACAAAAGGTCTAAGAAAGGTAAACTTTTGTTGTGTTCCTTTTTTAAGGTAAACGAAATTCTACTATGTAGACTGTTTGTGAAATTTAAGAAGGCGGACAATTGATCTTCATTGCCTCCCCAAAAAATACAAATGTCATCCACATATCGTTTATACGCTGTTATATGATCGGCGAAAGAACTGTTCATAATTTTGCACTCCAAGTTGTGCATAAAAACTTCATTTAAGAAAGGGGAAAGGCATGATCCCATGGCTAAGCCAGCCTTGGGAAAAAAGTTTTGATATAAAACAGTTTTTAGTAGCCAAATTAAGTCTAAAGAAATCAGCATGGGTAGATTAGAATTTGCTAGTAAAGATTCCATTAATTCAATGCAGTCAGTGGGTGGTACACTGGGAAAAAGATTTTTCATATCTAAGGAAATTAACATTGCATTGTCTGGTATATGTATGCTACTATAATAACTACGAAGAAAGTTTATAGCAAAGAGAATCCACAAAAGATACCACTGGTCTAATTGGCTATCCTTCTTTATGAACTTTAGGTAGCCCGTAAAGAAGAGGGGTTCTAGGGTTCATAGGGTAAAGAGCCTCCTTTCTAATATTAAAAAACTCCAAGGTTAATAAAGATCTATCGAGAACACCCTTAATTTTTGTAAAAAATAAAGTTGTGGGATCCCTAGTCAAAGGTTGAAACTTATCGATATCAAGAAAATCCACAACCCTATTCACATAATCTGTGCATTTCACGACTAACGACTAAGCAAGATACTTTATCGGCCTTAGTGACAATCAAGTCATGTTGTACAATTTTAGTTTTTAAGGATCTTAAGTGCTTACCATTATAATTACAAGTTTTGTTTTTGTCTAATTTAGAATTTAAGAGAGAAATAATATTTGCTCTAAGGATATTTTTGTTGGTAATATCTGTAGTTTGTAGGATATTTTCAGCCTCCACGGCTAGGGTTTCTCTAATTTTTAGATCAATTTTATGCGAAAAATTAAATTTTAAGTTATGACTTAGAATATTTTCTTCATGGGCTGAAAATGAAATGTCAAAGAAATTCAAAAATCTTTTGTGAAAATCAAAATATGAATTATCACCCAAGTTCTGTCTAAATTCAGGTAAATTACGTTGTTTTAATTGTGTCAAATTGGATGATTTAAAGTTGGAAATTTTCTTACTTAATCTCCCAAAAGTATCAGATCCAAATGACTCCACTATATTTTAAATTCACGTCCCTAAATACTACACGTCCCTAAACTTTAAATCCAAAAGACAAACTTCTAAAAAAGATAACACAAAAGTTAGAGTTAAATAAAGAAATTTAAGCCTAGAATTAACGGTTATTAGATTTCTGTAATGATTTTTTATTTCTTCCTTAATCCAAATAATCTGAGCTTTCTTTACCTCTGCAGTAGATGCCCTCGTACGTGCCTTGCATCTGATGTTTATAAATTTTGGAACTAGTTGAAATAGTAAACATTGTTGAAGAAACCAAATTTTCATCAGTAAAGCCTTCCGACGCGAAACGCGTAACCTAAAATAGACGCTTGATTTATGAGACTTAGACTTTGAGTTTACTTTCTCCCTCCTTGGTTCAAGGTAAACTAAGCAAATTTTTTAGTGTTAGTTCATTAATTCATTTTTTTATTTATAAATTCATTTTGTTAGTTCATTAGTTCATATTTCATAAATCCCATACTATGTATTTTATTTTTATGTAGCAGATTTTGCTAAATAAAGATTATTATTATTAGTTTCCTTAATGCAAATAAACATAATTTTTTCCAAATTTTTTTAAATATAAAATTAGATTTTAATGGGAAAACAAACCTCAAGAATTATTAAATAAAAAATAAATATAAAACTAGTAAAAAGTTTAGGATTTCTGAAACAAAAATACGTTTTAAAACTCTTAACAAATAATTTCTTAAATTCAAATATTTGTATGAATGTATCGAATAATAATTTTAAAGCAATTTTCAATAACAAAAAATCCATTAACACAAAAACATACTTAAAATTTACAAAAAAAAAAATAATATTAAAATTGTTTAAAATTATTCTTTTTTAAATTTTTAAGTATTTAATTTCTTTTATAAATATTTTATTGTTTTAACATGAAATATTTTTTGCCACTTTCAAGTGATATTGAATGAAGGAATTAATCAGCTAAATTAAAAACTAAGAAAACAGAAAATTTTATTAGGAATGCAGTTGAATAGAGGAAATACTTAGAAATAACAGAAATTGGCCAAAATTCTTAAATCGATAAATCTAATAATTTATTATATATATTATTATTCATTAATACTTGGAATTAAAAAAAAATATTACTTTTAAATTTTGAGATATTTTTAAATTAATTATAAAATATGCAATTTTATTCCTAAGAAACCGATTTCCGCTTCTAGAAATTATAAACACTTCTTAAGAACTGTTAAAGTTTTAAAAAAGGATTAAAAGTCTGGATCTAATAAATGGTCAAAATACATAACATATTATAATCACACATATTGAAAAATAAATTTTGCTACCAATAATTTGTACTGTTTATTTTTAAATGCCTTATGGAGAATAATATAGAAGAGTAAATATTAAACAAACTTAAAAGAAAGGCAAAAATATTAAAATAAATATTGTAATTTGATTCAAAATATTGAATTAAGCAAATTTAAAAAAATAATTATTTATGAAAAAGTAAGGTACTAAATAGAGAAAATCCAAAAATATATTTTAATCCATTTCAAAATTTTTAAAGATTTTTGATTTTCTTAATGTAGCAACACAAATTACATACTTAAACAAATCAATAATAAATGTTGATCTTAATATTAAAATCTTCTAATATTAAGATCAACATTTTTTAAATTAAAAGTTCTAGTAGAAAATTTGGTTTTAATAATGATATTTTGATTTTTAATGACGTTTTTATATTTTTTTCATATATTTTTTAATATTATTAGTACTCTTTCAGTGATTTTGGTACAATATTAAAAAATATATTGACATATTTACTTCAATACAAATAAACAAAACAATATATTTTTTATTTTAAAGAATAAAATCAAATCTGAAAAAAAGAGACATTTAAGGCTTTTCAGATTACATATTCTTAAAAATGAATATGTCTAAGTTTAATAAATTTGTAGGTTTATCTACAAAATAAAAATACTTTTTACCTTTTTAGAAACGAATATATAATATATTGGTATTATTGGTGGAAATCTTTGTCTATATCCTCAAATTTAACTAATAAATAAAATAAAATATAATATGTTTTCTCAAAAATTTTTTCTTAAAAAAATCCCAGCACATCCAGAGCAATCTAAACATAAAATATAAACACGATATGTCAAGCTTTTAATTGCTATAAATCGGAAACACGTGACACATTTTATAATTATCATTGCCGTTTTTAACATTACTCCACAACGACATGACGCAAAAATTCTCCAACGACTTTAGATTAATAGCATCATTCCAATATGTCTAAAAAAACAAACTTTGTTTAGTGGCAAAACTGTCTCGTAATTTGAGTTATCACACCAAAGGTTCCAACCATAGGACTATACGCAAACATGATTGTTGTGAAAATTTTGCACTTTATCTTGTGTAAATGTGGCCTCGTTGGTACAACAAATTAATTTTGTAAAATGGTCATGTCTTAGAACAGTAAAAGGTACTGGAAAATAAAATGCTCTAGTACTGGTTGTTGGATCATCTTCGACCATTTCTAAAATGTCTGCTTCAATTTGTCACATTTCAGATTAAGCGGCTTTTCCTTGTTTTGTTTATTACATTTTTTTAAAATTTTTAATGTTTCACTATCTTTTTTAATATGCAACTTTTATATAGGTAATTTTTGGTAAATGAACTCCTTTTGACGAGTCCTACAAGTATTTAAAATAAACGACTCAACTTTAAAAACACCCTGTACAAACAGTTATCATTGGTACTCATACCAACCATCATAAATTTTAATTAAAATATCTCAAAGTTAAATTACCCTAGACGAAAAGGCCTATTCGGAACATGACCGCCCATAAATTTTAATCGGAAGTAGGAAAATGAGAAACTGTCGAGCGAGCAAGGAACGATCGATTCATCTTTGTCTAGCAAATAGCAAGAGGGAGCAGCCGAAGGCAAGGAGAAACCGCAGCACTCCTGAAATATGTCTAGCATTCGCTCCTGCTATTATTAGGATTGCGGTATTACGTTACATAGCTTTCAGAGTTAGTAGTTCCTGACGCCTCGCCTGGGGATAAGCTAGTCGACGTGTGAGGCATAGATTAGAAATTGGTTAGCTACGAGCCACTCCTCCTTCGACTAAAAGCAACATTGTAAAGGGTGTGATATTTGATGACAAAATTAATGACTTTCGAAATTTAATTTATGATAGCCATACATTTTTGAGCTATCATGAAGAATTGTAATATTTTTGTTTGTATTCAGTTGGGTGAAATGCACAAGAAAATAGCAATTATAGGCAGTATCATAGAAATAAATAAAGGTAGAAAAAATTTAAATTTTATTTTCATCATGATATATATTCATAAATATTCCCATTTGTGTATATCGAACATTCAAATATTGATAGAACTTGGAGTTGAAAAATGCTTTCGGAATGATCTGTGCTATCAGGATTTTGTTTTAATGTAATAGACTCACCCACCCTTGGGATTTCTTTAAAAGTATTTTAAGGGTTAAAGACCGAATTGGCATGCCACCCTTAAAACCTGAGAGGTTCAAGAACCAACAAGATAGTTAAAAAATAAAAAAGTATTGCATCTAAAATATACTCAATCTTATTTTATATTACCTATTTAAAATATCTAAATCAGCCACTAACACAATCGGGACAGGAAATTAAAAAGTGTACATTATTACACACAACAATAAACTATGGTTCACTTTTAAAAAATCGCTTAGAAAAAATGTTAATACAGTAAATATATGCAGCATCAAATCAAAAAGTTAAAAATTAAAATTATAATATTTCTTGTTTTACCAAAGACCAAAACTTAACACCCACACGCTTAAACAAAGCGTTAATACCATTTGGCTAAGTGAGAAGATGGTTTGCGAAAGCTGACTTGGTTTCTATTACTATACCTGAATTTTTAAATTTGTCTAATAAAAGGTAAACACACAAAAATCTACAACATCACAAATGCATTTAATAAAACGGCAAAGGTTACATATTTCGCTTGACTAGAGCATTATCAGACCTAAATAATAATTTAAATGATGTAACCCGAAAAAAGGAAAATTCAATAAAAACTTACCATAACATACACAAAACACGTAACATATAAATAAACAAAGCTTACTTTGTACAGGGTCTTTCCCCATATATTGACCCTCCCCCTACAGGGGTAATGCGAGTTAAAAAAAATTTAATACAAAACTTTTGGGGTTTTACTTTCAATTTTTGAATCCGATGTGAAAATTTTTTTTTCGTTTAGAAACGTAAAATTTTGACAGATGATCAGTTTTTTCTTATGGAACACCCTGTATATGACTTCATAGTTAAAAAGAGCCGAATTTTCTGATATCAAATATATATAGTTTAACTATGTTTTATTAAACCGTTTCGGAAATATCGGGCTCCAAACTTTAAAAAAATAATATATTAAAGATCTTGGTAAGCGCTGCATTGTTATTGTTTGGCGTTTTTTTAAAGATAAATGAATTGAGTAGAAACAATAAAAACAGAAGATTTATTATTACTAAGGTGATATTTAGCATCTTTTTGTTGACAAGGATACATTATTTTAACAATTTTTGAACTTTAATTTAGACGTAATTATAACTATAACTGCTCTATATGACCACCACCATTATCAATACAGTTTATATAATCCTGCTCAATTTTGTATATTGTATTCCTTATAAATTGTCTATGATTTTGATTGATATCATCTATCGCGGTAATAATTTTTCTGCGGAGCTCCTCGACATTTTTTACGAGCTTTGGACTGTTTGGTGACCAACGAATTGGCCCAGTTCGTCCAATCCACAGGTTATATCTTTCATTTAAAAATCTGAAAACAGGTAACACATTATGCGGTGGGGCACTATCTTGATGCCAAACTATTTGTTCGTATTGCCTTATGGGTAGATCTTCAAGTTAAGCTTCAATTTAATAAGTAAGCATCTCTAGGTATCTCTCTCCCGTCAAGTTGCCGTTATAAAAAATAGGTCCTATGACTATAGGTCATTTATAATTGCACACCATACATGTAGAGATTGCCGCCCTTGAAACTTAATTTCCCTTGTTATTCGGGGGTGTGTTCTTGACCAAAAGCGAACATTTTTTCGATTGTAAATGCCCGCGGTTGTAAAGGTGCACTCGTCGGTCCACAACATTTTTTTAAAAAAGTTATTATCTTCTTCTTTTAGCACTAGCATCTCAAAACTCCACCCGTTTATTTCTTTGCTCTACACTTAAAGTTTGAACAGGTAATATTCGATAAGCAAAATATTTATACTTTTTTAAAGTTGAATAAATTTTTTTGGCCGATCGATCAAAGTAAATTCTGGTATCTTCTATGGAATGATTTGGGTGTTCTAAAAAGAAATTCAACATTTTTGATGGGCAATTTAAGGGAGACAAAGGCCCGAACATAATAGCGTAGATCTAAATGTATTAAAAAATTAGTAAAAACTTACCTATCTTCGAAATATAGCAAAATATGTGATTCTTCTTCTGGATCGACAAGAACTGTCCGACGTTTTCTCCGTAGAGTTTTCCTGATGCAAAATGCTCCTTTTATATTTTTTAACGTATTTTTTGCCGGAATGGCACGTAAAGGAAAGGTTCGACGATATTCCTCTCTGGCGGTATTTGCGTTATTATTATTTTTATAAAATATACGATGTCACATTTTTCTTCATCACTGTACGGCATTTTTTAACATTTATGGGTTAACAAACAAGAAATGACAATGTCATCTGAATGATTTGTTTTTTAATAAATGTTAAACAATACCAAGTTAAGCCTAACCAAGATCTTCAATATATTATTTTTTTAAAGTTTGGAGCCCGATATTTCCGAAACGGTTTAATAAAACATAGTTAAACTATATATATTTAAAATCAGAAAGTTCGGCTCTTTTTAACTATGAAGTCATATACAGGGTGTTCCATAAGAAAGAACTGATCATCTGTCAACATTTGACGTTTCTAAACAAAAAAAAATTTTTTGACATCGGATTCGAAAATTTAAAGTAAAACCCCAAATGTTTTGTATTAAATTTTTTTTTTTACTTTTGCATTACCCCTGTAGGGGGGGTCAATATATGGGAAAAGACCCTGTACATAGATAGTGCCACTTTATTGTAAGCTTTCTTTATTTATATGTTAGGTGTTTTATGTATGTTATGGTAAGTTTTCGTTAAATTTTCCTTTTTTCGGGTTACATCATTTTAGTTATTATTTAGGTCTGATGATGCTCTAGTCGAGCGAAATATGTAACCTTTGTCGTTTTATTGAATGACCAGCATCTTTGGGATAATGGATGAATTTTTCGAGTTTGTCTACTAAGCTGAGGTGTTTCCGGATTGGCCTATGTAAGTTTCTGGGCATTTGATACAATTTAATGCATAAATATACCCTGGAGTTGTAAAGGATATAATATTTTTTCTCTACGATATTTCTGTATAGGGTGCTTGTCGTTCTAAAGGCAATTGAGATATTTAAACTTGACAAGCCCTTGTAGGATATTTCTAAAAAATGAGACGCATCCAAAGTTTAATAATTGTTTTAGGTGCATGGATTTAATTGTAGGAAAATCTATATTTATATAAGAATTTACAATATATAATATAGATAGTGCCCCAAGTAAAACCATTATTAACGGCTATTTGCCTGATTGTATTTAACTCTTTTATTGGGTATTACGTCACTTGCAATAGCAAAAATCAATTTAGAAATTACTATCTCAGACGCTCAAAAAATTAAAAATAAAAAGAAAATAGACTTATTCACATATTTAAAAGAAATATGAACTCAAATATCTAATGATACCGTTCGATATACTTAATTTAACTTAAGTTCATTCATTTAATTTAAGTTTTAAATACAATAATTTGCTTGAGGTATAATATATTTATTAGCTAGAAGCTGAGGTTTAATCTATTAATCTCTGAGCTTGTTTCTTCTTTTCAATATCCTACCTAACTTTGTTATGAATATTAAAATTAAAAAACGATAAAAACAAGAAGACCTACTTTTTAAAAAATACCTAATTTGAACCAACGTTTCGGTAGTTATATCTACTGCTGTTATCAAGGTAGCAATTAGTAAAAATATAAGTAAAATTAAATTAAATTAAAAATATGAACAAAATATACTTATCTTGCAAATCTTTAGCTATGTAATACAATCAAAACTTCTTCTCAATTCCAAAATACTTTAAATCCTTTTTTTATATGATTTGACGGTTTATTACTAGTTTGACAAACTATTTTAAAAGAAATCAAAAAATTTAAAGTTACTTTAAATTTTTTAAATTATTTAGATAATTTTTTTAAAATTTTAAGATTTAAAAGTTAAAGGGGTGTGATATTAATGAAAATTTATCATAGAAAATATATGAATATCAAATATTTTAAATCATTAATTATTTTGAGAATACCCTGATTTACTCTCTCTTTAGCAAAGGAATCCTAATGTCATTCTGATTTGTTTTTGATTCATTTATTCGAACATTTTCCATATAGTTCGGGTTCATTTTGAGTAAACAGTCTGAAAATCTATAAATTAAAAATAATTTTTCCATTTAATTTTTTCTTTTATTATTCATGCTTTTTTCCAGGAACTCGATGAAATTATCTCTTTTACACAAAAAAATGCCTGGAAGACACGTATGTAATTTTTATCCAGAAGACATTCAGTCCTGGATTCATGACGTAAAATGTAATATTAGACCGATTATATTATAGTTTAAGTTTTTAGAGAACCCAAAACTAAAGAATGTATGAAAATAGGGAAAATGCAAAATGCTGATTCATGAAAAAAGTATGAGCAATATCAAGTCCCAGTATCGCTGGCAACGAGCTTTCTAGCCATTGGAACTACTACTAACTGTCAAGTGTTAAAAATAAAGTGTTCAAAACATTTGAGGTCTCTCTTATTTTACTTGAACCAATGAACGATATTTCAAGTTAATATTATACCTGAGAGCATTAAGATGTGTGATTTTTTATTTAGATCATTTACGGCATAGAGTCTTAAATTTCCTGTCGCCGAATTCTACAATATAATTTTTAAACATTTCGTTTAAAAATAATAAATTCAACTAGAGGTAGTAACAAGAAGATATTTTTATTTTGAATTCACTGCATTTAAAGCTTTGTGATAATGCTTAATTTCTTCCTTCCTTGATCCAACCTATTTAAGTTTCTAATGTATTTAGGTATAAACTATCTTTTGGTGTAGGTTTAAGGATGCTAAGACACCGAAATACATATTATCTTATTGAATATATTTTGGATGCGAGAATAATGACTAAAACTTTTGTTTTTTTATGTATTAAAATTAAGTCTCTTTGAGAATTACAGACGATATTTTCATTTTGACTACCCTATTGTTATCCTAATACATGACCAAGACAGAAAATACTATAATAAGACACCATATTTAAAAAATAAAATATAATCCCAAATTTCATAAAGGTTTGCAATTAAAATTCCTTTCAAAAGAGACAGAACAATTCCATTTAAAATTTGCCTTTGTGCAATGCCCTCGTTTATAGTCGATTTTAATTAGGAAATTTAATTAATTAAAATTCTTACCCGGGGAAGGAAAATTTATAATTCATTAAGAAGAAATGAGTCCCTCTTAGCTATAAACCCTTTTTGCCCCCTTACGTCTCGCGCCTCCTACACCCGCACCATCCGCATAACAAGTGGTAAAAGGACACGCGGGGGTGACGGGGAAGAAATAGTGGAGAGAGAGGGTCCCGGTTGGCGTGATCGGGCAGGGAATAAGACCGCAACCACCCTTGTCCTTTCCTCGGCTACCCTTAGAATTTCATTCCCCTTTTCCCTTAACGTTGGCACCCGCCGACCCCCTGATCAATACAGCCAGCTCGTTTCTGCAAGAACTTCTCAAGCTTTGCTCGCCCAGCCTGGCAAAACCACTCCTTAATATTACGAAAAGGAAGGTTTCGCAATTTTCAGCTCTATTCCGGTAGGGCATACGGCCGGTTTCTTTGTTTCCAGACGTTCGTGCGGCTCCCTGCAGAGAGAGAAAATTCTTTTAAAACGAAAATGCGGAGAAAAAGTCTGGGAAAAAGAATTGCCCCGAGGCGGCATGGGGGACGTAGGAGCGCGGAAGGTCGTACGGTTAAATGATGGTGGGGAGATTTTATGGCGAAGATTTTTAAATTCTCCCTCTACGGTTTCTCTGGATGCGTTCTTTCGAAGCGCCGTGAGCTGGGGAATTTAAAAAGGGATTTTTCCCGAGCGTCGCTGAAACCGGATTTATTTTGGCACCGTTTTTTTCAGCCTGTTGCTTATTTTTGTTTCGTCGGCGAGACGAAGTTTCCATTATTATTGGTTTGATTTTCTGGGTGTTGATTTAACCCAGCTGTTGATTTAACAAATGAAAAAGAGGGTAGATTTATTTTAATGGTTTCTGGAAATCATACAGTGTCTAAGGGCTGGTTTAATATAATACAAAAAATTTTTGTCTTACATTACATACAGTCTATACAGGGTGTCTGGCAAAAGAAGGCCAAACCGCTGGCCACATATAGGGTAAACCAAAATAATGCGACTCTCGTTATGCCATATTTTAATTGAGCGCTCGGTGTTCAATATACAGGGCGTCAAAATGAGAAATGTAAAATCGTTTTTTTGAAGTGAGTCGAGTGTTTCATAAGATATTAAATTAAAATTTGCTGTGAGGGGGTTTTTTGGAACGAGAAATTGAAATCCGTTCACGGATTCGCTATACTTTGCAGAGGGCACCACCTGCGGTATATTGCATGTGTTAAAAATACCAAAACTTGTTTATATTCTTAGTAAATGTCGACCTAACAATCCGTTTATTAGATATCTTAATTTTAAAATCTAGATACTTCTTTCTAAACAAATTGGCTGACCTCGGGCACCAGTAACTTTTTACGTACTCTCAAAGTGACAAATTTAAACACTTCTCACGCTCTTTACAAGCTTCTCAATTACTCTAAAATAAATCTACATTTTTTAATTACATATTTGTATTTAGTGTATTTTCTTACAACTTATAAGCCCATAATGGCTCATGGACCAAGACTTAAATGTACCTTTTCCGAAATGGCAGATATGGTGTGATGTTTTCTAAGTTTTAAATATTAATTTAAACAGTAAATACCTGTCAATTCTCAACTAGAGAGATAGTTTATTAAAGTATGGTTTATTTAACGAGCCCAACAGAAACAATAATAGCGACGAAAATTTAGAAAATTTAGTACTGCAGAGTGTCCTGGAAAATCCGCGCACATCGCTTCGGTAAATCGAAGTATCTAAAACTACCGCCCAACGAGTTCTTAAAAACTTTAAACATCCCCCCATATTATGAGCACATTAGTCAGAGACTGTGAGAAGAAAACTTAAAAAGATGCACTCTAAATGTGTCCGTCAATCTTACAGTAGTAATAACTGTTATAGTTAAAGCAAATTTACCATGTCAGAATGTGAATTTACTATATTTATTAAATTAACCTAAATGATACTAAATTTAAGAAAATCACAGCTTTTTTACTGTCGATATAGTCATTTTGCATAAAAATTAATCCATATGGTTAAAAAACCCGGCACTCTTACAGAACGTCACGAAAATTACAGAAGCCCGTAAAACTGATTGAAATACGGTTAAAATTCCCTGCTTATATTATTATAACATCACAGGTACCTATAAATTCGAATGTTAGGCAGCTTGCATTTTAGTAACCCAAATGTAAGATCGAAATTGGTATATGAATAGAGGTACCAAGAGAATAGGTTATTTTATTAGACCAAACGTTCCTGCAAAAAAATTGGCAAAAAGAAACTCATTAATAGAAATGCTGGGTGCTCTGCATTAACGTGAAAACTACTAATAGAAAATGATGCTAGTAATTCGAGAAGTAATTATTAATAGTATTGGACCACACCAAGTTTAAGGATTTGTTAGAAGAAACAAACAAAGAGATTTCCTAACAAATACTGATCCGCCTACAATTGGGAGTATTAAAAAAGAATGGCCTGTGCTTTTTACTAAAAAAACTATATTTTGGCATTTTCCAAAGCTGACCCAAAAAGTTAAGCATAAGAAGTTTTTCCATTTTTGACGAAGATCAGGACGAAATCGTGCTGCCGTCACTGAGGATACTGGAACATTACTTTAAAGAAGACTTGTCGACCTTTTGTTATCAATTTGACGTAAGTACAGGCTGTAAATATATATTTTTTTAATAGCTTACGGTTTTTTCTTTTTTTAAGAACATCAAACCTGAAAGTCAAGAAATATGGAATTGAATAAGTTTTGGAATTATATTAAAATTTGTATTAATATGGATGTTAACGTTGTTTTGTTTAAATTCGTTTAATATATGTACCATTAAAAATAAACTTAGTGAAATTAAGCTTTTAAGCATTACTTTAACAAAACATGTAGTTCAAAAAGCAAACACAATAAGGGGCCCATATTGTTTTTCCTGCATGTAAGCATGTTAAATGTTTATAGCTTAATAAATCCTAATATTTTAAGGTTAATTCCATTAAGTTTATCTTTTATCCTTTGTTTCAATACAAAATAAATTTGTTATGTTAAGATATGTTTAAATAAATGTATAAGGAAATATATTTTTATTTTTTCATAAAGGCTTTTAGTTTGGGATAATCCAACAATTTTTAAACGAATTTTATTTAAGAAATATTACAGCAAAAATATATTATATCTAAATATAAAATAAAAAACACAGAAAATATACCACCATTTTTTAACCAAAAATATTATAGTAAATTTACAGGGTCTCTGCAAAATGCTTCACCTTTTTTACAAGATTTTTACGAATATAATCGTTGAATTTG
This sequence comes from Anthonomus grandis grandis, assembly GCF_022605725.1. Taxonomy (NCBI): domain Eukaryota; kingdom Metazoa; phylum Arthropoda; class Insecta; order Coleoptera; family Curculionidae; genus Anthonomus; species Anthonomus grandis. Next base: position 26,219,292 of record NC_065550.1, on the reverse strand, counting down.
CATTAAAACCATTGTAAAAGTACAAGACTACAGTAAATCTTTAGTTATAATGCTTAAAAATTACTATAATTATTGCTTACATTTTACAGAAAACCGCAGTAAAATTACAAAACAAAAAATTCACATTTTTACATATATTTTAAATTTACAGTACTAAAATAAGTTTACCACTTCTTTTGCTAGCAACATATGACCTACAAAATTTGCTATAAAATTACCACATTTTGATATTCAGTGCGGTCTGTATTTTACAACTGGTTCCTCAGAAAATGCCAGGATTCTCCTAGATTTCCCTTAAAAGTGTTTTGATCGAACGAAAACAAGCTTACAAATTATGGTGTCTTTAATGGATATAATAATATTTATTGAGTCGATGTGAACCCATTTAGAAACCGCGAAGTACACCATCAAACAAGATGGCACTTTAATGTTTCGATAGGTATTTTAAATGGACTTATTTTATTTAACATTTTTAATCTCAACCTAACAGGACCAAGATACTTAGAAATTCTTGAAGAGTTGCCTCTTCATGACCTAGCCAACATGTGGTTCCAACAAAATAGCGCCCGTGCACACAATTCTGCAATTATTATTAATTACCTTAATGAACAATATGAAAATAATTGGATAGGATATCGAGGTTCTATTGCGTGGCCTTTCCGCTCACCTGATTTGGCGCCCCTTGATTATTATGTATGGATATACCTAGAAGATAAAGTGTATTACACTATTCATACTACAGTGAAAGAATTTTAAGCAGCCATTTGACAAGCAATTCAAGAAATGCCACGACAAATTGTCAAAAATGCTTGTTTGGCAATGATTGAGAGGTGTATGTACATTGTGTATTAACAAAAACGGAGGTCTTTTTGAACACTTTATTATCTAATTTTATTTTGCGTTAATCGTTGACTGTTATTTTGTTTAATTTTATTTATCGTTGTAAGTAAGAAATAACAGTTGTTTCATATTAATAAAATGACTTTCTTGTTTGAAAAAAAAAATTACTTAACAGCCTTTATCTTCACAGCCAACTAAGTAAAAAAATGTTTTTTTTTTTAATAAATTTATGTTTAACGCTATATCAAGATAAAGTTATACATGGTTAAAAAAGTCTTTTTACGTGCGTATGAATCCAATATGGCGTCTATAAAAAAATAACAAAGTTGAGTTTGGTTGCAAAAAATCTAAAATGCCTAGAAAAATATCGTTAACGTCAATTGATTGGTCATAGTAGATAACCCAAAACTGCCAAATATTATTAAAATCGGAATTAAGATGGCGACGATATTGCAGGTTTTCTAAAAACCTAATTAATTTATTAATAAAAAGATTTAGCCCGTTATTTTGAAAACTCCTGTAGATATCGTGGATCTTAATATCGCAACCGATTGGGCTTGGAATGCGCAACTTTTTCCCTATATATCCGAAACTAGTATGTCTTACCAAAGTATATAGATTTCAACAGTATATAGATTGTTAGACTGTGCTCTTACCGTTTACCTAATCCCCATGTATGTATATCATTTTATCTGGGACACAATTTATTAATGCAGAATCAAAAAGAACGCATTTTTTTACAAAGGATCTGATACAAATGAATAGTGAACGAAAAATGATGATTAAATGTAAAATTAAAGAAATACCTATGGAAATTAAATGTTGGTATTTTAATTATTTAGTTGATGTTATCAGCGTCAAATAGTGACTGCATTTTGGTGCAATTATTTAAAGTATTTTTACATCTGCAAATGGTGTTTGTTCTTTTTGAAACTCGAAAGAAGTGTCATCCTGGATTTTATTAGTAACTACACTATATGAAGGGTTAGGGGAAAAAAGCAGGTAAGTCAATTTTTTTGATATATTGAGATATTGGGAGCATTCGGTTCAGAATTAGCGTAAGTATCTTTAAAAATACTTAAACTGGATAAAAAGCAGGCTAGTCAGCCGATATACGGCTTCAAAGTTTTACTATAAGGCAAAAAAAGCAAGTAAGTCAAGCGAAAAGAGGAAAAAACCAGGCAAGTCAGTAATTATTACGAAACACCGCCGCCGCCATTGCCACCTGGCACGGTTCCTGCTACCGCATTATTAGTGTGTCAGCAGCGTTTAAAGCCGTTAGATTGTTTTTCGTTTACTATTGTTTCGTTAGTTTTGTATCATCTGTTTAGCTTTGTATTTGTGACTGTACCGTAATGTCAAGCTCGGACGAAAGTGATAAACTTCATAGTGAGCCAAAAAAAAGGAAGAAAACTGGTCGGATGTCTAATGTAAATAAAAAATTAAGACTTGCGACACATGAAGCTGGTCCCCCTTGCCATTGCAAACGATTTAAGTGTTATGATTCAATCTCTGAACATAACAGAAAAGAGATATTACGCTACTTTAACCAGTTACAATCCCACGATGAACAAAATATGTACCTGGCTGAGCTAGTTACTGTAGGACACGTGGCACAGAGACGACCTCGAAAGGAAGAAGAGGAGGCGAAGTTGCGTGATGCTAGTTTTTCGTATAGAGTTCGAGTCACCGACGAGGCGGGAAATAAGGTTGATATTACTGTATGTGCAAAGGCATTTTGCTCATTACATGGCATTAGCAAAAATAAGATTTACTATGTGCAGAAAAGTTTAAAATCAATGGGTTGTGCACCTAAGGATAGAAGAAGTAAGCATTAAGGAACACAGACAGCTAAGTAAGATCATTGCAGCTCTGGTTGTGAACCATATTAAAAGTTTTAAAAGTCGCCAGAGTCATTATAGCCTTAAAGATTCAGGTAAAACTTATTTTCCAGAAAGTCTAAGCATAAAGAAAATATATAAACTATTCAAAGAATTACACCCTGCAGCAGTGATATCTTACGATACTCACCGGATGCTTTTCAACAGGAAATTTAATATTTCTTTTGGGTATCCCCGCACGGACACTTGTGCAACTTGTGATGAATATACAGCAAAAGGTAAAGCTTTATCTGCGGAAACTGATAAACAACAAATTCAACAGCTAAAAACAAACAATATTCTTCATAAGAAGAGGGCGGAATGTTTTTGCAACCATAAGAAGAAAGCCTAAATCCAGGCAAGAAAAAATAAAAAGAACGAGGCTATTTGCATAGATTTCCCTTAAAATGTCTCCCTGCCGCAGATAGCTACCAACAATGTAAATTATAAACGCCAACTTTCTATGTACTCCTTCAATGTCCACGTTCTTGCAACTGGTGAGTCCATTTTTTATGTGTACGATGAAAGTGTTGCCAAAAAAGAATCGAACGAAGTGGCCTCATTCCTTTTTCATTTTATTATGAACTATTTGGATGACGAATTTCAGGAATTGGAAATTTTCTCTGATTTTGCAGGGGGGCAGAACAAAAACTACATGATATTTAGATTCATTCATTACTTAACGAACAATCGTATCCATGGCCTTACAGACATTAAAATTACATTTCCTATACGTGGACACTCATACTTAGAGTGCGATAAAAATGTTGGTCTATGGAATATAAAAGCATCAATGGAAATACCGAAAGATTTCGAAGAAATGGTGAAATTATTACGATCGAAACCATCCCCTTTTACTGTGGTCAATGTTACTAAAAGAATTGTATTGTATTGGAAGACAATGTTGCTATCAAAGTATGCTGCTAAATGCTCTTTTAAAACGCAGCCTATCAAAGTCATACAAGCTTCTTCTAGCCATAGCCGTTTGTTACAATATCGCACGACGTACTTTGGAGAAATGCTGACAGGCATTATTAGAGCACCGCGGCTTAGTCAATCATTGCCAAAGGAGTTGTTTGAGCTTCCCTCTCCAGCTTACAATGGTATGTTCTATTAAATATTATCGTTGATTGAAAAGGGAAAAGATGCGCAAATACTGTATAAAATTTCGTGACCGCGGCAGCCAGCCGTTCTTTGCTTTATCTAGCAATTTAGAAGCTAAGAGGTGGCGCCCCCATACGTAGGAATGATGAAACTCGCTTGGCAGCCTTGGTATTAAAAATTACCAGACATAATATCGCAGAGAAATGGGAGTTTTCGCATTGCGCTATTTCTGTTTGAGGACATATTCGCATATTCCATAGTATAAATTTGGGAGAAAATATTGAAAGGTTTAGTTTCATATTTTGTTTTGTTTTCTAATTTTTAAGTATAAAATCTAATAAGTAATATAAGTAATATAATTTTGCTTATTTTTAAAAGTACAGTATATTATAGAGTTTGCCTACATTTCGGCAGAACCAGAGGCTGTTATTTTTTATACAAGGTGCAAAAATATACATATGGTAAAGTGTTTTAAGCTTTTGGGCCTACGGCTTATAAATTAAAAAAAAATACCATGAAAAAAAATTAACCTTAAAAACATATACAGGGTGTTCCGTTTATCATGTTACAAACTTCTATGGCAGATAGAAAACGTCAAAAGAAAAACAAAAGTTCATATAAACATGGGTCCGGAAAAGCTTCCTCAGGGAGCTAGAGCTATTTGAAAATAACCTTTAAAAACTAGTTTTTTTTTATAGCTCTGGAACTACTTTAGCTACCGCAACCAATTTTGGGAGGTAAATTATTGTTAGTACGTTTATTCTTTTGAACCTACTAAATAAAACAAATATTTACCAGGGGCTTCAGAATCAGGGGAGTATTTGGTAAATTTGGGCCCATTTCTTTAAGACTTTAATTTCTGCCCGTTTGGGTATTAGATTATGATGTTCCTATGCTTTTTACATAAAAAAGGTGCTCTTAGTAAAAGTCGGTAAATGATAAATATCACCGTTTTTGTGAAAGTTGACGAAAAGCAAGTTATGAGATACAAAAATGAATTATCTATTATTATTAATAAACAATAAAAAAAAAACTGGCGTAAATATAAAATAAATGTTTAAAAAAAGTTAAGGTAGCCACTTTATTAAATTGGTACTCAAATTAATTAACTGTCACTTTAATTACCTTGAGGCATAAAATGTTTAAATGATTTTAAGTGTACTAAAAAACCTACAAATTAACAATTTTAGAAACGTAAACAAATTTTATTAAAAATTGGTATTACAAAAATAAACTTAAAATATTAATTGCTCAAAATGCCGGCCGCCACGATCGATACATTTATTGTATCTACGCACCATATTAAGGTTGACGTGGTTAAAAATATCAGGCGTGGTTTGGATTACTTCAGCAGCTGCGGAAATTCTGGCCACCAGGTCTTCTTCTGACTCGACTGGAGTTTCATATACGAGACTTTTCATATGCCCCCAAAGAAAAAAATCTAAGGGTGTCAAATCTGGTGAGCACGCTGGCCAGGTGACAGGGCCTCCGCGGCCAATCCAGCGCCTTCCAAAATTTTCATTTATAAACTCGCGGACAATAAGTGGAAAATGAGCTGGCGCTCCATCGTGTTGTAGCCATAAGTTCTGTCGTATATTTAGGGGCAGATCATCTAATAATTCTGGCAGTACATTTCTTAAAAAAATTAAATAAATATTTCCCGTTAAATGAGGAGCCAACATAATTGGACCAATTAAGCGTTCTCCAACAATGCCGGCCCACAAATGACCGAAAACTTATGTTGATAGCTGCTAAAATGAATACCATGGGTATTCATCATCCACCAAGGGTTTTCCTCACTTCACACATGATTATTCTTAGAATTAAAAATGCCTTCTTTTGTAAATAAAGCCTCGTCAGTAAAAAGGACATATTTTGGAAATTGAGGTTCTTCTGTACACCGGTCAAGAAACCACTGGCAAAAATTCACGCGGGGCCTAAAATCATTGGGTCCTAATGATTCCACCTTTTGCAGGTGGTAGGGCCGAAGAAGCTGTTCATTAACAACGTTCCATACCCTAACATGATTTACATGCATCGCATCAGCAACTGCTCGAGTATTTACTGATGGGTTATCTTCAAATCGCTGAAGCACTTCTTCCTCAAAATCCGGGATTCGGATGTTCCTTTGCGCGCCATTATCTTGGCGTTTTATTTTAACAGAGCCAGTCTCCCTGAGCCGTTGATTGACCCTTTCAAAAAGTGTGTGAGCTGGGATTCGCCTTTCGGGAAACCACTCTTCATATAGTCCAGAAGCAGCTCTACCATTACATCGAACTTCCCCATAAATTAAAAGCATATCGGCGTATTCAGCAAAAGTGTAATCCATTACTTAACCGTAATAAAAAGGGAATTAATATCATGTAAAAAATACTGACAGTGACAAATTTAAAAAATACTGACAGTGGCAATGAATTAGCATTATTATTATTATTAAAATAATAAATTCAAGATACAGCATCTTAGTTTGGTTTTAGTCAATTTCCACAAAAACGGTGATATTTACCGACTTTTACTAAGAGCAGCTTTTTTTATGTAAAAAGTATAGGAACATCATAATCTAATGTCCAAACCATGTTGGGGCAGAAATTAAAGTCTTAAAGAAATGGGCCCAAATTTACCAAATACTCTCCTGATTCTGAAGCCCCTGGTAAATATTTTTTTTATTTAGTAGGTTCAAAAGAATAAACGTACTAACAATAATTTACCTCCCAAAATTGGTTGCGGTAGCTAAAGTAGTTCCAGAGCTATAAAAAAAAACTAGTTTTTAAAGGTTATTTTCAAAGAGCTCTAGCTCCCTGAGGAAGCTTTTCCGGACCCATGTTTATATGAACTTTTGTTTTTCTTTTGACGTTTTCTATCTGCCATAGAAGTTTGTAACATGATCAACGGAACACCCTGTATATGTTACTCACCTTTAGATTGACTTTTATGTTTTATAGGGTAAGTTTTTAGCTGAAAACTTTTAAATGTATTTTTTTTAAATCTAAAAATGTCTATTGTAGATTTGATAAAGGTCAAGAATATGAAGACCGAAACGTTATTAAAATTATATGTTAAAGCAAGATAAATTTTATGTTTTAACAATTACCAATACCCAAGAAAATAATTGATTTCAAAAATACATAAGCAGCATACATAACCCAAAAACAATCCAACCCTATATATCCAACCAAAGAAAATGGTAAAATTGGATTATTTTTGGGTTAATATTCTGGTTTGATAAATAGCATCATATTTCTTAAATTGCCCGGGCATTGGGCATTATGAATAATCGCCATGTAATTACATTGTTCATATTATACGAGCCCCGTCCCACTTCAGTTGGCCCAATTGAAAATTCTTAATAATTTCTGTTTAAACCCCCAAAAAAAAAGACAAATTTTATAGTGTTATATAGTTTTAAACAAATAATAAGCTTTACTTACTCTATAAACACAACAAAATGGGAATGTAAACTCATTTATATTGAACATATATTTATTTTTTAAAACAGTCGCAATTCTTTGAGGCATGGGGTTGGGTTGGGTTGGGTTGTCCCAAATTTCTTGCTAGTGGATTTCGGACCTAATGAAAAGAACCTTTGTATATGCCTAAAGAGTTAAAATAAAATAAAAAATAGAAACAAGAAACTTATTTCTACTATTTAAAATATGATTCAAGAATTTATCAATTAACCAAAATCTAATTTTAGAGATAACACATAATGTTTATATGAGATACTTTTTGGTATTGTAATATTGTGGAATAAAGATTCGATAAAAGAATAATAAATTCATTTTTTACTAAGCGGGCCAACTGAAATAAGATGGGGCTCGTATATATTTTTAGCAGAAAATTTTACATAACGAAATAATCATAAATAAATGGTAGTAAAAGTATTTACATATAAAGATTATTTAAACAATCTTTATCAATATTTTTTATTTTATTTGTTTAAACATTGACTGAAGAGGCAAGATTTAATTTTCAATCATTGATTAGATACGATACGTATTTTGCTATGCGGCTTTTTAGAAGTTTGTTTTTCTCTCGTTTGCTGGTATTTTTCAGTTTCCCATTTAAAAAAACTAAAAGAATTTTCAAAAAACTAAGAGAATTGTTTTTTCTCTTCCTAGTATTAGTACATCCCCGATAAGCACACTCGTTAATTTTGCTTGAATTTGACATAATTCAAAACAATAATAATACAAAATAATACGCCAAACATGCAAAAACTCCCTTTGACGATGCTGGCGAGCTCCGCTAAACAATAATGAGACACAAACGGCAAAAAGATTTCCGCGCGCGTTTGAGCGTGGCGCCATCTACCCGCCGCGCGCTTTTTGGGTCACGTTTTTGCCCGTAAATATGCGTATCTTCTCGCCTCTTCAATCAACAATCAACAAGCATCGCTTGGAAAAATATTACTTTTCAAACTAGCTGGATAAATAAATATTACTTAGTTTTAACAAAATCTTATTTTTTAGGCCTCCTGCCAATTTCCAGAGCCAAATTCAATGATTTGCAAAGTTTAATGAAGTTTTGTAGCCCCTCTGCTGTCAAGTTTTTTCTCAATCTACCCCATGACTAATTTAATGCAAGTTAAAATATAATTTATTACAATCACCTTACTATATTATGTTTTAAATTGTGTTTTTCTCAGTTTCGTGAAAAATTGACTTACCTGCTTTTTTCCCCTGACCCTTCATATTACCTACTGTTATTGTATGAAATATGAAAAAATTAACCGAACATGAAAAAAGCTAAATCTTGTGCACAATCATAGGACGGCTTCTAATGTTAATTTATCGCGATCTACTGTGCATAAAATATTGGAAAAAGAAAAATTAACCCTCAAAAAATCAATGTGTGGTGCGGTAAAGTGGAAGTAAGAGTTTTAGGACCTTACTTTTTTTATGACACTCTCACTGGTGACAGGTATTTGAACTTTTGTCAAAATGATCTTGTCTCCGCTCTAATAACTTTGTACCCGGACTTGGAAAAACCCGACATGCACCAACATGATCTTTTTTTTCAGCAAGATGGAGCCCCGCCATACTATTACCCGTTTGCAATTATCTAGATGAAGTTTTTCCAAATCGTTGGATAGGTAGACGAGGGTTCATTAAGTGGCCACCCAGATCGCCAGATTTAACTCCGTTTGATTACTTTTTATAGGGATACTTAACTTTTTAAGTGTATGTCACTAAATCAGCGAGTTTAAAAGATTTAAAAGAACAAATGCGCTATAAAATTAGAAATATTATTCCAGATGTCATTGACGATGCTCAAAAAGACTTTTTGAATCAACTTGGTTATTGTCAGGTTGTTAACGGTACTCAATTCGAACATTTAATTTAAATATAAGCCTTCATATTTGCTTAAATAAATTTTATATTTGCTAATTTTTTTTTAATTTTGAGTTAATAGGTTTAAAAGCTGATTTTGTATCGTACTTAATTTTTTAATGAAATTTAACTAAAATATCAATAGAATAAAATAGCTATGTGCTAAGTATTTAAACTTTCATGGTACATTAATGGCCTATTCCAGTTTAATCAGAAGATGTTTTTAAGATTATATTTTATATTTATTTTTGGTTTTTTTTTGATGTATAAGTTTAAATCAGATAATCATTACATTTAAATATTATAAAACATATAACATAAATTTGAAATAAACTAAACTCCTAAAACTATATAATACGAACTAGATTTCATAATATTAAAGCTTTACCTATACCATAGCGCACCTCTTTATCCCGGATTATTCTCTATAAAATTTAAACTCTAAAAACAGCAAATTCTCACAACTTTCATTATAATAGATAGTTCTATAAATTATACTAGAGGAAACTTTCCGGAATCGGCTAGAATAGTAATAAATGATTTATAAGGGAATTCTACGAAATACGCAAAGCTTATAAGAGCGGGCTTAAGCTTATCGTCCTAAAGTTTTTGGCTAAAACTGGGATCTGTCACATAAATAATTAATTTAAATCCATCACAACCTTTCATGGCGTTCCGGTTTTGTTGTTGGGTAATATTGGGCTTGCAACATTTAGAGACAGAAACCGCTTTCTTTGAGTTATTGAATAAGAGTGATAAATATTTAAATCTGCACATAGGAAGCTTACAGATAAAAAGGTTTTTAGAATATCTTTCAATGGTTTATAAAGATTTTATGGACTAACTCAGCGTTACTAGATTATTTCTGTTTATTAGATTACTGAAAAACATAATTCCAGATTTTTTATGTTGGGAAACCTGATTACTGGCTAATGGGAAAAATGGCTTTTTTAAAGGAAACTGATTAAAATTTTAAACTGTGTTACTATAATTATTAAATTGTGTATAAAATCGATGCTAATCCGTCATTCTCAGCTATCACTAACAGGTGATTTTATTGCATTTTTCCATTTTAAATACTAATAATTTCAACTTTATTAATTATAATACCTTGTTTTGTCATGTTTATATGATTGAAAAATAAATTAAGAGACCACTCGATCCAACTTCTAATTCTAGATATAATATAAACATTGTGATTTTTTTTCAGCCTATTTTATTATCTCTATTTCTTTGCACCTAACTGTATAAAAACATGAAATGACTGATGCTGCTTATTCGACTGCAAAGATGCAATATTCCTGGGTTTTTAAAATACAGGTTAAAATACTAAGATATGCTTAATCATAAGGTGGCTTGGGTGATCTTTATTAACTAAGCATTATAGGACTGTTAATTATTTAAAAATTTTTATTATTACGTAAAATTTTTTAGAATATTATGTTCGGTAGCTTATAAAGATTTTCGACTAATCGTGATGCTTATTTGACAATCGCCTGAAAAAAACCAATTAAAATAAACAACAAATGCTCAATAAATAACAAGTACAAGGTGATTTAAGATTTTTGAACTCATCCAGTAGCTTATTACGAATTATAACTACAATTTAAGCGTCACCTATGTGCAAAGAAATGGCATTTTAACATTTTTTGAATATTGTCATACGCTCTATTTATTTTTAAAGTACGAGCTTTAACCATCGAATTGTTACTGCTTATTTAACTACAGTTTAAAAAAAATCTAGATTTATTTATTGAAACAAAATTATGGGAATATTGTTACTATTTATTTGACAGCAAATATTTTTTGTTAGTATTTTGGAAATTCGTTCTTTGGCTCATTTCGATTTTTGACTATTATCTAGAGCATCACCAAATTATTACTGCCTATTCGACCACCATTTAAAAATAAAAAATTTGGATATTTTTTGAAATAATAATTATGGCAATATTGTTGTTGGTTACCCTACCACAAAAAAAAACAATTAGTATTTAAAGTTAATTGAAGACTTAAAAATTGCTGATCATAAAAAAGCTTGTTTTACCCTTGAAAACCTGCGGTTTTTGGTCATTTTTAAACACTAACATCAACTGTTGCTGATTATGCGATCAATTAAAATACTATAAATATTAGTTAAATAACTAGGGACTTCTGTGACTAACAGAAATCAGACTTTAACATGTAAGCCGATTGTTGCTGCTTATTTGACTGATGTTAAATGAAACAGTTTTCATATTGTTATTATGTGAATATTTTCGACATTTTACAAAGCGCTATGGATTATGGCTTATTATTATAATGGCCATTTGTACTTCCAACATAAAACACCCTAAATCCTTAGTATTTTAATCGTAATTCTGTCTACTCACCATATATGAAAAATAATAAAAAAATAGATGTATTTACGAAATAACTAGTAGTATATACTAAATTAACTAGGGGTTCCTGCGAAGACTGCTCAAAAAATTTTTAACATAGAAACAGATTGTTGCTGTTTATTTTAACGTTGTTAATTGAAATACAGGTCTATTTTTTAGGCAAATAATAAAAATTAAATAATTGTTGCTTTTTTTGACAGTAAAAGAAATATATTAGGATTTTTAGAATATTTTTATGTAATTATTTTCGACATTTCACAAAGCGCCATGGATTATTGCCTATTTTTCAATGGCCATTTGCAAGTCCAACATAAATTATCATAAATCTTAACTATGGTGGTCTGTCGTCCCACCACATATGAAAAATGATAATTAAATAAAATAGTTGCTATTTATTTGACCGCTGTAAAATGAAACATAGATCAATTCATGCATATAATAAAAATTAATTGATGTTACTTATTCAAGTTTGTAGTTCCATCATAAAAAACCCTAGTTTTTAACTATCGTTCCATTATTTATAAAAAGTAATAGTTGAATAAAGATGTACTTACGGGATTATTAGTAGTAGGTATTAAAATAACTAGAGGCTCTTACAATGTTCATGTGTTTCTTAACCACTGTAAATAAATTTGTTGTTTTAGAGTTGTTAACTGCTTAATTTACAAAAAAACTTTAATAAATATAGGTTTGCTAGCGAATGTATATTTATTTATCAAAATAAAAGTTATGGGTCTATTGTTGTAATTATTTTACAGCAAAGAGTTTTTAAATTTCGTGATTTCGCTTATTGCGATTTTGGACTACTATATAAAGCGTCATCAATTATTTGGTGGTTATTCAACTAATAATTAAGAAATTATTTGAGATTTTTTTAAAATAAAAATTATGCGAATTTAGTTGTTGATTATTCGGCCACAAAAAATTTTATAATTATGGAGATGGTTTTATCCTTTAAATGTTGCCGGTTCTATGGATTTTTGATGACTGATACTAATGATTGTCAATTATCGTTCATTAATTGTAATTTCTCCACATACCATATATCTTAATCACATTAATTTGCTTGATAATTGCACTTATACAAAACGTAAGAAACAGTCTTAGAAAAAAAACTAGTGGTATCTACTCCAATAACTAGGGGTTCTTGTGACCACTGTTTGCTCAATGAATCTTTGCCTTAAAAGGCAACAATACATAGGTCACAATTTTTTATATAAATAGTAAAAAATTGATAATCTGTCATCCCACCATATACGAAAAATAATAATTAAATATGCGTTTACGAAATCACTAGTAGTGTGTATTAAAATAACTAGGGGTTCTTGCAACTGCCGTATGCTCAACAGCTTTCAGAAAACAGTTAGGCCCATTACGGCTTCTTATTGTGACGTTATTTGAAGGAGCATATTTGACATATAAAGGGTGTTTTTTTTAGAGGTTTGGATTTTAAGTTGTCAAAACTGTTTCTGGTGATTGTCGATTTGACAGTTGGTGGTGTACTCGTGGTCAGTACAGTTTGCCATTACACAAGGAATAGACTTACTCCAGAACAACGCTTTCAAATTGTGCAAATATATTTTAAAAATCATACTTCAATTCGCGAAACTTACCATGCGCTGCGTCCATTTTACGGTCGACATAATCGGCCATCCGAGCAAGTTATTCGAAAAACCATGGATCGTTTTTGTACCACGCATACTCTAGTTGATAATACGCATCCACAAAGACGCCATACAAAGCGCACAGAAGAAGTTATTGCTGCTGTGAAGCATAACGATGAAGAGGACCCGAATGAGTCGATTCGCCATCGTGCACAACAATTGGGGCTGTGCCCATCTACTTTGTGGAAGATTTTGAGGCAAGATCTTGGCTTGCGAGCTTACAAGATCCAACTTATGCAAGAACTAAAACCGCATGACCATTATGCGCGCCGTACGTTCGGTGAATGGGCGGAAAACAGTATTCAGCTTGACCCATTTTTTGAATCCAAAATTTTGTTCAGCGATGAGGCTCATTTTTGGTTGAACGGCTTCGTCAATAAGCAAAATCGCCGAATTTGGAGTGAAGAAAATCCAGAAGCTTTTGTTGAGACGCCCTTACATCCATTAAAAGTCACAGTTTGGTGCGCTTTATGGTCAGGAGGAATCATTGGCCCATATTTTTTTAAAGATGATAACGACCAGAATGTTACAGTCAATGGAGAACGTTATTGAGCCATGATTGCCGATTATTTTGTTCCTCAGTTGAACTGACTTGATGTGGCAGAGCTTTGGTTTCAACAAGATGGTGCAACATGCCACACAGCGCGTGACACTATCAATTTATTGCGGGAAACATTCCATGATTGCATAATTTCACGCAATGGACCTGTGAACTAGCCTCCACGATCGTGTGATCTCCCCTGGATTACTTTCTTTGTGGATATGTGAAGTCACATGTCTTCAAAGATAAACCACAGACGTTGGATCACTTGGAAGCAAACATTCGCCGCGTTATTCCCGAGATACGGCCCCAGATGCTTGGAAAAGTGGTCGAAAATTGGACTTCCCGATTACGCTACATTCGAACCAGTCATGGCGCTCATATGCCCGAAATCATTTTTAAGCACTAATGGCATAACAATATCTTTTAAATAAAACCAATAACATATCAATAATTTTTTTTATAGTTTTATTTCACTTGAAATTTGTATACCTCTCAAAAAAACACCCTTTATATATAAGGATATTTCCTAACTTCCGTGGAGAAATTTAAGTGTGTAATATATATAAGTAAGTAGCTAATTGTGTGAAAAAAAATTAAATAGTTAATTTCATCAAAAACATACAAATATACCTATTAAACAGATTATTTTATGTATTAAGGTTACTTCAGCATCAGCGCCACTATAATTATGAACATTTTTCATGTGTTATCTTCTTTTTTTCTATATTTAATTATTTAAAAAAACAACGTATACTAAAAAAATTTGGCGATTCTACTCCTTCGATCGCGCCTCAAATATATATATCTAAAAATTTCATGTTTATGACGATTACTATTTACTTACCTACTACCCGCGTGTTATTTGAATATAAAAAAGAGCAGAATAAACCTTTTTTTTGTATTAAATTTACACAGTTACGTTGTTTTAAGTATCAGTCTTCCTGCTCATCATTCATTTTAGTTTTAAATATGTCACGGGCTTCGGTAATAACAACATGGCATAGCGGGGCCCAGAGAGCATCGGGGATACGCGGCCAAAAATGCATTGCCGGATGAACGGTCAGGGTGGGATTTATCAAAATTTGTCATTTTTACTGAAACTTCAATATCATTCGGAATTTGTAATGGGTTTTTACTAAGGATTTCTTTTATTTTAATTTTTTTAAGTAGCTTTAGTATGTTATTAAAGGACAAGTAAAAAGCAGGTAAAGCATAGGAAAGAGGCAAGAAATAAAAAAAAATTGCTTGAGCTTTTTTGCTGAATTTTATCCAAAATTCAAAATTTAATAAGTCATAAAATACAACTACAACACAAATAAAATAGCGCTAAAATTATACTTTCACATTAATAAATATAAAAGTTTATCTTTACGATTCCATGACAGAATATTTATTCCAACAATATGGTTCTAATTCTATTAAAAACTGTTTTATCTTGGTTTTTAAGAGTTTTTTTAAAGCAGACTGAGTTGAGAAGTCTTTTTAAAAAATTGGATATATGATCTGATCAATCGAGAAATTGCAGATCTAGAAACTTAATGTTTAACTTATTATGTAGTATCTTAGCCATACAGGGTGATTGATAACCGTATTTGAAAAATAGCATTTTTCTGAAAAATTCCTATCCATTGTAACAGATAATGGGTCTAAAACATTTTCAGCACTGCAGCGTTGCCATTTATCTAAAAAATGGCAACACCTTTGATTTTTTAAATGGAATACTAAGTATTTTCATTTCCTTTTATTTTGAGCCTTTTTTAATCATACTTTCCTATCTCTTCTTTAGTGATTTTCGAGAAAAAAAAATGAGTGTTTTTTGTTAAAAACCAAGGGAAAACCAATTCTTTATTTCTATACAAAATTCCCTTTTATTTTTTTTATTTTCTAATGAGCAGTTAAAATACCTTTAATTTAATATAACATATTCCTATACGTATGTAAATAGCTGCGTTTTAGAAATAAATACTTATTTTCATGAAATTTGAACATTTTAATTAGTCATAAAAATTTGACAATATGGTTTAATAAATAACAGTGACATTTTAAGTTATAGTCACAGTTTTAGTTACGTATTACCATTAAATTAATAATAAACTTAATTTTAAAAAAGGAACAATATTATTAACCACTCAAATTAAATTTTGATGTGACAATTTATTTTCCATAGACAATGTGCTCAAATAATTGCAAGAATATGTAGAAAATGTAACGAGATATATCCAGAGCAACCATCAATGAATCGGCGAAAGTTTGTAAGATTACAAAATAATTTTGTTAATTAATGCACTAAATTAAAAGCTGAATTAATTAAAAAAATCCAGTTACCAATGAAAAAAAATAATACTAAAATATATTTGGCATATTTTACTTCAAATCCACAAACTTCAATTAGAAGTGCTAAGGATGATTTAGAATTGTCTTATTATTCAATTAAAAAATATTAATCATATTGATAAAGACGCTGACTTTCTAAGAAAAATTATTTATTATTTAATTGTATTTTGCCTTTTAAAAGATAATAAAATACAATTTTTAATTTGTGATGAACCACTAAATTTTGCCAAATTTTAAGAAGTGTTGTAAGTAATTTTTTGGTTTCAACTCGGCCTGACCGTGGAAACAGTGTAACAAGAGAACTGTACGACCTGTTTGATATATGGTTTAGGCGTATGGGACCATAAACTTGGCTGGCAAGATCACCAGATCTGACAAATCTTGATTTTTATTTGTGGGGTAATATAAAGGAACAGCTGTACGCACCACTAAAAAACACTAATAATACAGTAAATTTGTGTTCATAAAGGTCCCTCGCGGGAAAGTTTTGTGGTAGTTTTGATTTCCTACATTCTTTATGTTTTTTTGGGTGCTGAATCCGATTTTGATGTTTGCTAACAAAATTTCATGACGCAACATTGAAAAAAAATGCAAAAAAAGTAAAAAAAAAGTAGTTTTGGCAGTCTTATGCTTATAACTTGATAATCATCAATGTTTTGTTAAAAATACCTCTATTCAATATGAAAGTACATAAAATATTCTATAAACTACATGTTTATTTTTTTTTGTAGGGCGCACCGTTTGAGCTAAAACGCTAGTTGTAAATTGTCGCATTTTATTTGTCTTCACCTAAACCAACATTTTTCACACAAAACTGTAATTTAATATTAAAAGCTCATTTGTTTTAAAGTACTAAACAAACCCATCTGCACCTAAACCACCTATAGTCCACAAAAAAAGGATTTCCAAATTAACATTTTGTTTAAATTTTGGACAAACATAATTTCGTATTATAGGTCTATCAATTTTATTCGTTTTCTTCCGGCCTTTTTAAATGATTTTATTTTATTTAGAAGCTCTGTTTTCGATGGATAGCCCAACGGCAGTTATACGGTGACAAATGCTTCCTCCACTCTCGGTTCTCGAGACCCCCGCCCCGCCACGAATAAAACACACAGCGGCCATCTGCATGCTCTATTTAATCAGGGAAAATTAAGATTTCCAAAAAAAGCCCTCTAAAAGAACAACAACTTGGTACCGGTTATTGAGGCTTTTAAAAATCCTCGAGCTCATCAGGACGAGATTGCCCAAGCAGGCAACATGTTTCTCATGGCTTTGTATGGGAAAGGCCGAGAGACTAGTTTAAACGATTTAAGATACAGGTACTATATATCATCTTACAAAAGTAAACCCAACATTGCCGCGCTACCTCCTACTGAAGCTGCTGCACGAGAACATTCATTGAGAGTTTACTTTCAGGTGCAGCAGTGGTTATGTGGACAAAGCATATCTAATGAATGAAAATTGGATCCGAACGATTGGGGGTGGAAAAACACAAAGAGTGGTCTTGTGCCCGTTGCAACCACGTCCAAACCAGCACCAGACTCAATACTTCAGCGCATTCCCTGTAGATGCAAGAAAAGCTGCCAGCGGAATTGTGGATGCAGGAAAACAGGCCTGTATTATTGCTCTCCAATATGCTCAACATGCAACGGGTTGTGTGAAAACGTCGAGCCCCTGAGGACAGCGTTGAGATAGACAAAGACATGGCTGAAGAAAGAGACCAAGAACTATCTGAAGAAGAACGCTCACACGATTTGAAAGGTATGTCTAATCGCAAAATCACAAGTTAATGTTTTTTCACGATCCTCTGCCAGGATCTTTTGCCATCGGGGAGCCTCAGTCAGGACCTTTCACCATCAAAGAGGCTCAACCAGGACCTTCTAAGAGAAAAGGGCTCAAATAATATGATAATGTAATAAAGTGATGAAATTCATCTTATTTTAAAATAAATTATTTTTACATATACATAGTGGGTTTTTGTGGAGATATATAAAATACGCCATTTTTCAACTAGCGATTGTGCCCGAGTCCGAGAAAAAATAAAAACCAATGAAATTTAAAGAAAATTTTATGTACTTTAATTTTGAATAGAGGTGTTGTTACCTTAAAATCTATGTATTTTCGAGTTATAAGTCAAAGATTGCCAAAATTGCCGTTTTTTACCCTTTTTGCATTTTTTTCAATGTTGCGTCACCAAATTTTGTTAGCAAACATCAGAATCAGATTCAGCACCCCAAAAAACATACGGAATGAAGAAAATTAAAACTACCCCAAAAGTTTCCTCCCAAAAATACTATTTCACTGCATTATAAAGAAGAGCTACGTCAGCGAGTTATTAAGCTTTTTACATTGGTTATAAATCTAGATACAATGTGTTGAATTTTCTACATATATTTTCTATTATCTGAGAACATTGTCCATGGAAAATAAATAGTTCTATCAAAACTATATTTAGATAGTTAATAATAATGCAAGGTTGCAATCGCCTTGCTACCCGTAACAAACCGTCATATTCTTTATTCACATGGATTGGTTTTTGTAAATCATGTAATGGCGTCTTAATATGAATAAAATGTTTGATCTGTCTTTACATTCCTTAATTTACTCATTATCTCTGAGATATGTTTTCTTTTGAGTTATTTTAGCGGAAACCAGTAATTAGCAAATCTCAAAAACACATTCATAAAATTTTGCCACTGTTGATTAAATTCACTGACCAATCTTGTTTTTTTGAAGCTTTAAGAAATGTTGACTTGTTTTCATGTAGAAATATTCTTTTATATCTACAAGCAAATTTATTCTTAGTCATTTGCTTACCATTTACAGTTATTTTTTGTACATGCCTAAAAATAAACGACACTAAAGCTAAACTATTCACATATTTAAAATTTACAAAAATATTATCGTGATAGCTTTCACAGGTGGAAGTAATTCTAGTGTTTGTACAGATAGTCTGTTTTGAATCAAGAAAATTGAAAGTGACAACAGAGCGTCCCTGTCTTGATTATATTTTAAAAATTTAATATTCAAATCACCAGGTATCAATATTTTTGGCCTCCATCAATAATTTTACCTAAGATATTTTCGGCATGTGTCCCTGTTTCCTGTTGGTTGTCTATATATAGCAATAATTAATAAAACAGTGTCATTTACTTCATACTCTACAGCAGCACATTCAATATTATTTAGAATTGATAATTTATTCATCTTATTCCTAGGTTTATAGTCATACATCTTTTATGTACATACACAACGTCATTTTCATGTTTTTTGACGCTAAAACTTTAAATCATGCACTATTTTACAATAATCCGTTATGCACAACACTTTACAAGTTGGATTATTCTATAGCATATTATTAACACTATTAACAGCATTTTTCAACTTATATATTATATTTAGTGTATTACACTTCTTTGTCGTTCACTTTTTCTCTTCTCAACATTATTTAATCGTTTGTAGCTAGTACAATAGTTGTCTATTTTTATAAAAAGTTGTAATAAAAATTGTTTGCTTTGAATTTGGAAATCTTCCTTAAATAAACGGGACATGCTTTACACCTTATAAAGTGATAGTTGACTTTTGGCTTATCGCAGTTTGGGTAATTAAGTTTCGGTGTGGTACAGTCTCTGCTAGGGTGCAATTATCCATATTTTAGCAACATTTATTTCCAAAACAATATTTACTTACGTGATTAGAGCCACAGCACTTAAAACAAATTGACGGGTTGAAGTATTTCTAAACATAGACTCTAACCAAATAAAAAAAACTGGCACCTCTCTTTAAAAACAACTTTGTTATCTCAGCTGGTACTTAAAGAATCCAGTTTTCCTTGGTTTGATTACGGCATTATTTTCTTGTTACTATTTCAATTTTCCCTTTGACATCCAAAAAACACGTCCTTTAATTTTAATGCAATATCGAAAAATTCTATAAGTATACTCATTCTTGCCCTTATAGGATAGATAACGTTATGATAAATTAATGACTTTAGAAAAAATGGTAATGTAATGACTTAGTATTGTTCATGGATCTATTATAAACTAGAGATTCTATCAGTCAATCAACTTTACATCAAACTTTTAACCCAAAAAGAGTACATAATATAAACAGGATTTTAGTAAATGTACGGTCCTGATAAAACGTGAATTACGAAAGAGGATTTTTGAAAGCATTACTCTCTATGTGAGCCGTGGTGCACGCAGAAAGTTCGTTGCTAGTCCTGACGTGAGCGTTGGGGGCCAGATGCGCTCTCCACGAACGAACGAATGAACGCCGCACTGCTGCATCACTCGTTTCGGACTGCATTATTGAGGAGCCGAATTATTTAATCGCTTTTGCAGACAAACCACATCAATATTGAACAGCCGCTCTTTATTCTCCACTTTTTCCGTGTATGGGTTTTCCCTTTTTTGTAGTTTGTTTCTAAGGGTACATCGAGTATTTTATGAAAATAATGACCTTGCATTTTTTACTGATTAGACAACATTGTGAAGCAGTATCGGCAATCGATATTGCAGTTTTTATTATTTTTTTGGCTATAGGCTTAATGGAGTTGATTGAATGATATTCTGTCTGATATTTATAAGCAATTTCATATTTTTTATGCATAACTTAAATAAACATGGTACCCATTATATTATTTACTTATTTTTTTCTATACTGAAGCTCTAGAAATTAATATTTTTAATTTTATGTAAATATCTAAATAAATGGATACCATCCATACACTTGCTTCTTCACACTTGTATTGGTAAACTACTAAAATATGCCTAATGCTTTATAACGCTTAAAATAAATTATAGCCTCAGTCTCAATGTTTTATATTTTAATCTTTTATAAAATTATTTACCTTCGGACTAAAAATTAATGATTTTGTTTAATTTTTTTTTAATAGACACAAGTCAAAAAGAATATTTTGAGACGATTTATATATTTTGGTCGAAGTTTCATTCTATATGAGATCATCCTTAGACACGATGCTTTTGCTGAGTACTTTAAAAAGTTTTAACATCCATTTGATTTTGAAAAACTAGAAATACTATCTAGACAGCAAAACTATAAAAATAGACTTTTAAATGAAATGATTGAAATTAAGAATCACCCCAAGTAACATAAATAAAAAACATGACGCTTGCAAAATTAATAAGTAGATTAGCAACTTAAAATACGGTTGTCTCAAAGCTATTGTCTCAGTTCATCTTCCAAGATTAATGGTTAAATATTACAGAACTCTAGACTACGAAAATTTGATATTTTTTTGTACTGTTACAATTACTCTTTGATTTACATATGTAAGTGTATATGCAGTCTTATCATTTTGATAGGATTTTTCTCATATTATGTGGCAGCGTTTTGGTTTTCGAATTTAAAATGTTCAGAAATTGTGTTAAATGCTTATTTTTTTAATTTTAAAACCAAAAAAAAAAAAGCAAGCCTACAAGCAGATGACAAGAAATAATATACATTACATCATATCCAGAAATTTTATAAAAATATAAAAATTAATAAATTTTTGGTTTTTAAAAGGAATCCTATTATGTTAAAAAATATCGATGCATAACTTAAATGGACATGATTTCCAGTACACTTTTTAATTAGCTCTTGAAAAATTACAATTTTGATTAATTTTACTACCTGTGGTTAAAATTAGTTAACTAAACAGAATAAAAACGCCAATAATATCTTTCAATATCTTCGCAATTAAGTTTT
The DNA here is from genome assembly GCF_022605725.1 of Anthonomus grandis grandis. Classification (NCBI taxonomy): domain Eukaryota; kingdom Metazoa; phylum Arthropoda; class Insecta; order Coleoptera; family Curculionidae; genus Anthonomus; species Anthonomus grandis. Next base: position 26,197,503 of record NC_065550.1, on the reverse strand, counting down.
AAATTATTTATATGTTTTCGCTTCACTTACTTATTTGAAAGGCAAATTTAGAGGATTTGATATATAATTAAATTCCTTAATTTAAGGTAATAATAATTGATTCAAGAGGTCTAATGCTTACCTCCTAAGATCCTAAACTATAATCAAGATCTCAGTAATCTTCTATTCATAAATAATTTCAAAAGGTTTTTAGTTAATAGATTTTTAGAATTTTTTTCGTAATCCTTGTTTTTTAATTTTCGGATCTTAATATTTTAGACTATAGTTTTTCAATACTTTTTTGGACATATTAAGCTTCTATAATCAATTAATACCGCTATAATATTTAGCCTTTAAATGACTGGATCTTACTCCTTACGAGCTACCGAGACTACGGCTTAATTCCAGAAGAAATTTTTAAAATTAAGGTATTTAATACTTAAATCCCAAGAGTTTAGGGTATTAATCTACATTTTTTAATAAGCTACGATTTTTTGAATTTTAATAGTTTCTAGACAGTAAGCTTCAGTTTACTGACTAAGAATGTAAATTTATTTTGATCTTTTAATATCTTTAATGTTTAGATCTTTAGGCTTTTGGACTACAATTTTTCAATACCCTCTGGATCATATTAGGCTTTCATAATCAATTCATAAGTTTATAATATGTAGATATAAGTTTATAATATGTCTTTGAATCACTAAATCTTACTCTTTAGGCTAAGATTTCTTAGGTTTGGTCCCAGCGCTGTAAACTTAAATAAATAATTTTTTAAATTAAGGTAATATTAATCCATAATAGATCTTAGGCTACATTTATTAAGCCACAATCTTTCAGTAATTACAGTACCATTAATCATAATATTCAATCAATTTCTATGGTTAAAATACTTATAGCTTTTAAGCACTGAATATCGTATTTCTTAACTAGAATAATTGTGAATCGATGTACTTTTCTTAGTTTTATAAATTTTTCAAAGAAATATAATTTATTATTTAATTAATGCTTAATTTTAAAAAAACTTTTTAGGAAAAACTATAAAAAAATATTTGCTGCTCTTAGGTGCCTTGATTTAATTTAAAAAAAAAATAAGAGAAATGGAGGAAATGGATGAAAGGAAAAACAGGAATTCTCATGTAGCATCTGGTGGTACACATGGTCGAAAGCCTTTAAGAGATCACACCATATCCTATGTGCATAGTGTGTACATACTGTGTTCTCTGTCCCACACCATAAACTCTGACAAATCTATGATTGATCAAAATTGTTACAAAAATTTATTTCTGGTTTTTCTATAAGAGATAACATTATTGTCATTAAATTTATGTATTTTTTGAATTTTAATCATAAAATTACTACAAAAAAATTATTTCTCTCTTATTTTTAGCATTCCCTGAATATTCCTTAGTGACACAGAAAAGGAATGTCAGGTATTTTCAGGTCACAGCGACCTTTATAAGTTAATATTCTTGAAACGTGCTTCTATATCCATTTTTAGATCAAAAATGATTAATATGCTTTAAGATTATGCTTAAAAAAGAGAATTTAATGCAAATATGGTTCATATATTCTGAGAAAAATGTTCTTTTCTAATGTAGGGTTTTAAGAGTATTTCCTAATATAAATATTGTATAATTTTCTCAGTTTTATAAATTTTCTATAAAAAATTATTAGTTTTTTAATTTTTTGGGCAATTCTTGAGCGAAAATAATTTCTCACGAAAACTTCTAAAAAAAATTATTTATAAACCGAAGATGATGTTGTGTTTTAAGCATAACAGTTTTCAACTGACCTTAGAGAAAAAAATCGAGGGCTGTTGGATCTGGCAATCTTGGCGGCCATTTAATTGAGCCTCTTCCTTTAATCCACTGGTTTGAAAATATATCGTGTAAATAACTTGTTAAACTTATATTAAAATAATAATAAATTAATAATTAGCAGGATTTACAAGACGAGGTCTAAATCGATTTCTCCAAGACTTTTGATTGTGTAAACCATAACATCTTAATTGACAAATTGAATCACTATGGGTTCAGAGCAACGTCCCTTGAGTGGTTTAAATCGTATCTCAGTTACAGCAACCAGGTTGTAAAGGTCACACCAATAGAATGTGGGGTACCTCAAAGTTCAGTCCTGGGCCCTATTTTGTTTCTGATCTTTATAAATGACATGGCCAATCGTTACATCATTGGCAAAATCTGTCTTTTTGCTGACGATACTAGCTTTACATGGAGCAATCCGGATGCTAGGGCACTAGATGCTACTATTTCTAATGACTTAATTACCATTAAATCGTGGTGCGATTCTAATCTTCTGTGCCTAAATGTCTCAAAAACCAAAGTCTTATCATATAAAACTACTATTCAACCCTTTGTACTTAACACCACCAGTTTGGACGTCGTTGAATCTGTGAAGTTCTTGAGACTTGACTACTCCCTAAAATGGTACTTACATATTGATGCCTTATATAAAAAATTAAATTCAGCATGTTTTGCCAAGATCAGTTTCCAGGGAAATAAGTTTTCAAACATCAAGAACAGTTTATTATGCCCTTTATGAGTCACATCTACGTTACGCCCTTCCATTATGGGGCACATGCGGTGTGACTTAATTTGAGCGAATCTTTAAACTCCAAAAGAGAGCAGTTCGGTATCTGCTTGGACTTAATAGCAGAGCTCACTGTCAAGAAATCTTTGAAAAATATAAAATACTTACTCTTCCCTCTTTATTCATATTGGAATCTATTTGCTTAGTGCGCAAACATAAGTCAGAAATGCCAAGTAGGCCGTCTCACAATTATTCACTTCGCAACGCAGTGCATGATCTTTATCTGCAAACCCCTCGGTCCGAGTTAGTAAAAAGCTCTATTCTATACAGAGCCAAAAAGATGCATAATCATTTGCCTTTGGAAATTAAATCAATTACTTCTTTTCCTCGATTTTATAATGCTTTGAAGGCGTACTTTCTGGAAAAAGCCTTGTACGCAGTGGAGGATTTTTTTCAAGGATAACTTTTTGGGTATCACACACACTGGCTCTTTTTATATCTTAAAATAGAGAATATATTAGTTTTTTTTTAGTAAATGAATTGCACTTTCATTCTGTATTTAATTAATTTACTGTTATTGACTATTGTGTTTATTTTTATTGACATTTTATACATCAAGATGTATATTGACCAGGTACATTGTTTTTGTACAGTTTTGCATGTATTTATTTTGTGTGTTTTGTTTTGTTTTGTTCTTATATGTTTTTTTTATTAGCTGTGTCTACAAAATTTTGTAATTTTTTGACAACAAAGCATGTGATTGATTGATTGATATTTTAAATTGGAAAAAAAAAAAGGCAAACCGTTTAAATATATCGTTAAATCCAACATCAGAACCAGTTTCTCGCATTCAGCTACTGTTATAACCCATACATTAGTTAAATCCGCAAAAACGTCCTACGGTATAGCATTGATTAAGAAGGGTCTTGCCACGTCCCTTTTCTAATCATGGCTGCTGCCACCCTTACATTTGGCCCCTTCAGATTAATGAAAAGCTTAAGCGTTGCGAAATGTTAAGACAAGAAGGGGGTGAAATAAGAGCGATTTATCATTGTCCAGATTAGGGCGAAGGGTTGCGAAAACGGGTTTTTCTTTCCGGGAAAGTTTTTACGAGAGTGGAGGATCGTGCTTGTGAAATAATAGTGAGCAAAATTATGTATAAAAAAATTTAATTTTAAGATAAATCAGATAGTAAGAGGTGAAGTAAATCTAGTAGAGACACATCAAATCAAAGAGCCTAAATGAATTGTAAGTTTTTTAAACATTTTCCTTTAATTTGGTCTACTTCTGCGTCAAATATCTAATAAGCAATCAAAACTCTCTTGTTTATTTCATAACCAGGCTGTCACGTACAACATGTAATTTTAGTACCAAAAGTTACCCTTATCAAAGGACGCCATATACCCTAAACATACTCGCAGCTCCTATACATGAAAGGGCGCCGCTTTTAGTTTGCAAATATAAGACAATATACGTGAATAAAGCAAGGGGTGACTGTTTATACAGGGTAGAGTATTGATTAAGAAGGGTGTAGTTCGTATCCCATTTCTAATGATGGCTGCTATTGCTGTATACCCTTTATTTGTTGGGTTTTAATGGCTTCGGGCGTTAGGCAATGTATTAGGAATATTCTTGGAGATATTTTTGTATTTATTTATTAATGAAAATAGGATGTTAACAGGCCGAAACCAAGAGAAACCTCCACAAATTACATTGTTTTTTAGGTGTACTGAACTAAAAAATAACACAAGAGTAAAAATACAATAGTTTTCAAAATAGTGTTATTATTAATTAAAACTAAGATCCCTGATTCTTAAACTTAAAAAGAGAGCGATAAAATAAATCTAGACTGAAAAATCTGGAATGAAATAAGGAAAGCATATGATGTAGATGCGAATTTCTTTACTATATTTGTCTTAGAAAAATAGACTGGAGACAATTAAGAATTTCGAAATATTTGCTCAGGTATATAGAAAGGTAATTGAGATATTAGATGCCGCGTGTCAATATAAGACCTGAGGACCATAAGTAGCTTTTTGATCAAGGATACAGAATTGGGTACCCCGCTACTTTTATTGTTAACAGAGATTAATTGCCAGATTTCCTTTTTATTCTTTAAAATACCATAATCGACAGATTTTACACAATTACCTTAATTTTATATAATTATAATGTTACGATCTTTAAAAGTTTCTTCCCAATCAAAATTATCAAAAATGCAAAGCATCGCAATCCAAAATGTTGGAGAATAGTTTACATTATTTATTTCTATATTTTTTTATGATATTTAATTTTAAAAATTAAATATCATATATCGTTGGCATTGGCAATTAATTTTTTTATTCATTAAATAAAAAATAATTATATCCTTATTTTATTTTAGTTATAATAGAAAAATAAAAAATTGATTACTTGTCACCTAAGAGAATTGATGTGGTCAAGGGATATAATAAAAAGACCTAAAAAATTTCTAGCACATAACATATTTAGCAATAGTTCTAAATAAACGTTATAATTTTTACGTAAGTAATAATTAATACGTAAAAAACTATTTAAATATAAGTGCGAATTTAATTTAACAAAAGAATTTTATCATCCTACATAATAAATTTAAATAAAAAACAGGAGAATTTTAATTTTGTTATAAGATTATTCTAAATTTTTTTTACATTAAAATTGTCTTTTAATTTATTTTTCTTCAAATTAAAAGAAAACATACGAATTATTTATTTTATCAAAAACTGTTTAAAAAAATATAATTTATTTGATTAAATTTTAATTTTAAAAATTAATTTTTTATGCATTCGTAAATAAATTAAAATTGAAAAAATGTTTTTCAAATACTTAAAAATAAGAAAAAATATATATTATAAGGAAATAAATAAATAGGTGAATTACATGCTTAAAAACTAACAATATTTAGTTTGGAGTAGATTTTATAATAAAATTTAATCAAAGCGGAAGAAATAAAAAAGAATTATTGCATATATATTATTTTACATACTATATACATAGTATAAAATTCATGATTTTTTTCACTGCGTTTTTTACACAAATTTTTATTTTCTCAATATTTTAATTTAAAATACTTTTTAAAAATTAATATACTGTTGCATTTAGCTACGTAAAATTGTTTGACTTAAGTATTTTATCCTCCTCAGTTTCTAACAATAAAAAAAAAACAATTTAAATTTCATTTATTCATTTATCAGGCTTCCACGATTTAAACTATGAAATAAAATGTTAAAATTTATAGAATTTTTAAATATTTAGCATTTTTTATCTTTTGAATTTGCCTTAATTGTACGTTTAAATAAAAGGAAAGCTGTTGGAAATAAAGTGAGAAAAATGTACTAAAAAAAATATTAATTGTGTTAAGCGCATGTAATTTTAAAATATATACTTTAATACAAACCAGCATTTTTGTGAATATGGTCAATTATGATATCTTTATATTTCTTATGTATGTTAATTTACTAAATTTTACTAAAAAGTTTTTTAGACCCAAAACTTCTAAGTTAAATGAGTTTATACAAAAAGATTTATATTCTTCTTTTATGCGGTAATAAGCTAAAAGAAACTTATAGGTTCAGATTGACAATTAGTGATAATATATATGATAAAATATAATCAATATAACCATTAAATACGCTCAATAATTAAAGACAATATACAGGGTATTCGAAAAATAGACGAAGATATTTCAAGGGGTTAATCCTTGTAAAAAAATATGAGAAAAAGTTTCTATAAATATGGGTCCGGAAATGCATAGTTTTCAAGATATACAGGGTGATATTTTTTTTTTAAATATTAAATTGAGAAGGTGTACAGAAATGGATGGTGGACATTTCCAACATTTGTTGTAGTTGTTGTTGCAATAAAAAACTCCTAAAAATGTTTTTGATTTTTTGTTTTCCAAGGCACCTGTGATTTTTTTACCAAAAATTAATAAACCATTTTTGTCCAGTGGCATGCAATAAACTGGTATTTATTTTTTTTTGTCGAAAACGAAGTGAGATACGAAAAAAATACAAGTGTGAAAAAAAGTTATATTTTTAAAAGGCTTAATCAAACAATAAATATTAATGTTGAAAAAAAAGCAGTGGCGTTAATTTTTTTGCCAATAATATTTGCTTTAAGATGTCCCCCAGGATGTTTATAGAAACTTTTTCTTATATTTTTTACAAGGAATCACCCATTGAAATATATCCGTCTATTTTTCAAACACCCTGTATTATATTTATCTCCTGTGATTTCTTCGCGCGATAATTTTTGCGCATTACATTGCTTGGGTAATATAAAAAAAAATAAAAATATAATTTTTGTAAATTAATTTTGACTAGAAAATTTGTATGAATTTTTAAAATATAATTTGGTAAAAACAAAAATGTATTTTTAATATTTTATTTAATTTATTTTTTGGAAACTACTTAAGTTACTACTTTTATTTTTACTCCTTTTTTAATCAAATACATAATGGTAGAAACTCGATTAATTTGTAATTTACGTTTTTTTTTAAATACATAACAGATCGTTTTGTTAAAAAAGTAGTAGTTTTCTTTTTATAACTGCTCTATAAAAAAATGATTGTAGAACCTAATATTACTTGCTTCAAAACTTACTCAAAATCGCTATTTTTTCCTTACTAAATTTTGGTATTTTTCTGAAATTATTTTATTAATAATTGAAGTCACTTAGCCATATTTTAAGAGCTTGTATTTATTTTTAGAAGTTTTAGAATGACAAAAATAGCTAATTTAATACTTAAGAGCTATAAAGTTTGCGTAAAATATATGACGTAAAATCCAATAGCCTCAAAAACATAAATAATATTTAATTATTTCAAATGAGAGAACCATTTATGTGAAATGCTCGAAATAAAATAAAGAATGTCCAACAGGCTGAAAAACAAGGCATAATTATTTATTGCCTGGACGCCATAAGAATAACGATGAAATTTCTTAGACAAAATAAGAAATACACTTAGTAGCTTAAAAGAAATCCAAAAACCATAAAAAATATATGCCTAAAAGTAAAAAAATTACCTCATATAGTTACTATAAGTTAACATGAACCAAAATTCCCATAATTAAAAAGAAAAATAAAAAAAAGCATATTTTAAAGGTTTTAAAGGCGTAAAACATTACATCAAATACGGATAATAATAATAATAATTAATTTGTGACATATTTTCGTGGAAGACGTAAGTGTTTGATTGCGAATTTTAATGAAAAGTTACTTCAAAAATTTGAAAATCATAAGATATCACTTAATATTCTAGTAAAAAATAAAAAAATAGTATTGTAGCCTGGAAAACATAGAATAATTTCAAAGCTTTAGAAGTTATGGCTTTTTTTCCAAATTCAATAAAATAATTTCTTATTTATTTCACTTAAAAAATTTAAATAAATCAATGCATTTCAACTTGTTGTTGTTTCCAGATTCTTATTTCTTTATATAAAAACACGTAATATAAACAACTTTTCAGATACAGATCCATTAAAATATTCTTTAACGACATTCAAAATTTAAAAACTATAAAATATCTGGAAAATCAATAAAAAATCTATTTAATGTATCTGTAAAAAATTAATAAAGAAAAACGCATTTTAACAGAATAATTAAAAAAATAATTTTTGTGTCGCAATTCCCTAAAAAATTAAATGCATTAAGCAACAAAAAAGTATTAAATTTTATTTATAAAGAACTTTATATTTTCCTTTAGTAATTTATTAATGGAACCGCCTATATATTTATTTGCTGTAAAATTTCTGATTTGCATTAAATTTTAATTTATAAAAATGAAATTATAATAATACAATTTTTTTTATAATTGTCACTAGAATATCGTGAAATATAAGAATAAAAACTGTATGTTTGAAAAAAATGTTGGCGCCCAACATCAGTAATACTACTCAATATTTTTTTTAAATTAATAACATTTACCATATTTTAAGAATCAAAATCTGTCATGGGCTCTTATTGCCGTTATATAAGATTATTTTAAAAACCATATAATATTAAGTCTCTTATTACAGATTACAATTAAACTTAATTATAGATTAAAATAAGAAGTTATAGATCCTAATAATAAGCAATATTTATTTTATCATTCCTTTACAGTTATTTCTTACCAGCTCAAATGAAGCAATGAACATTAATTGAGAAAAAAAACAATGTCTAATGAGTCATAGAGGTCTGCTGCTATTCTGAAATAATTTCTTAATTACATCATATTTTATTATAATATAGGGTATAATAAACCTTGATAAACTTCTATGGTAATCTATTTTTATAATTTGTTGTCTATTTTTTAGGTAACTTATTATTAAATTATTAGCTGATCCACAATTGCTGATACTATGTAGCTGAGATAAAAGCGTCTGATAGCTTATTCTATGGCAGGTCTTGACCAAGTCACAAAATATTTCAACACATTTTTTCTTTGAGTCCAGATTTGTAAATATTTCATTTATCAAAAAAGCAATAGTATTATTGTTCTCTTCAAAAATTCAAGTTGCGCAACTGATGACATTTTTTCCTCCTTAAAAAAATTACTAATTTTATTAATTAATTTATTTAAATAACTTAACATAATTTAAATAGCTTAACAAATTTTAGAAATAAAGCTCATTAGTCTCTTTGATGTTATTAGATGCTCATTTATATTACTCTTATCTTGAATCTTTGAAGCCAATTTTGTTAATTGAAAAACTCAAATAATTAACTATGGTAAAATATACACACATATCTTGGCGCCCAACGCTAGTAATTTCCTTAATTTAAATACTCTTCTCTATGAAGTGCTATTAGTTGCGATCAGACGCCTTTATTTTTAAATTTTATAGAATTAATGCCCTTTTTATTATTAGGTACAATCTTTACTAAAATCGAGAAAAAAAAATTAACGAGGAATAATGTCCTCATCAAAGCGCTTTTAATAAACAAAATATCCACAACAAACATACTCATAAAAGAAAAATTCGATTTCTAAGATTATTTTAGCATTCATTTTTTTACGTGTTTTTAAAGGGTTGCTATTAAATCTTGAAACTTGAAGGTTTTTTTTATATTTCACTTAAGAATAAAAAATTGTTTCATTCCAATTGTTTCAAGTATGTTTATTTTTAATTTTATTTCTAATGCAGTTATTGTATAAAAAAAATTAAGATTACAGATGCATTCATACAGAGAAAATTAAAATAAAAGGAATGGATGTAAATATAATATTTAAAAAATTAATGCTGATATAGAAATTTCTCGAGCAAAGTTAGAAAAAACTGCATCAAACGACGAAAAAATTAAGATTTTTTTATTTAGTGTTCAAATGGTAATTTTATTATTTTTTAGTGAGATTTATACAAAAATTACACCAACACTTATACATATCATAAACATTTTTATCGAAAAGTCATATTTTCCTCTTAAGTGGAAAGGAGCTGATTTGCCACTTCTAAAAGTTGGTAACCCAAATGACTTTGAGTAATTACGTTTAATTTTTGTGCTACCAACTTTTTCTAAAGTTTTGGTAAAGAATATTGGAGATATCCCAAGGTTTTGGATGAATGTTTTTAATAAATGTTATGGTGGTGTATTTTACTAAGGCGTTTGATGAGGTGAAATCTTACAATTTAAATATTTATGTTACACTAAACAATTGATTTCTCTGTTTTTTACTAATATAATACAAAAGATCAAATTATCATTGGCATCTTGATGAGATTGCAAGTGTACATTAAGGCAGTATTCTTGGGCCTTTGCTCTATATGGTTTATACCTCTGAGTTCTTTTCCTCTCTAAATCATTAAAATATTGTAGCCATCATATGTACACAGACGATACTCTATTAAGGCCTCTCAAAATCTAGAAACCATTACTCAATTTAATTCTGACTTAGAATATCTAACTCAGGTAGCTGCAAAGCATATGATATCGTTTCAATGTAATTTTTTTATTAGGCTACGACAAAAGTTATTTATAGATTCAAATTAGAAATAATAGATAATTCTAACACCTACTATTTCTAACATATCTTTGGCGCCCAACCCGAGTGATTTCCTTAATATAAATTACTATTTTCCATGACTTCTTAATTAAAGGTCTATATTTTTAAATTTTTTGGGATTAATGATCACTTTCAAATAAAGTACAAGCTTAATTAAAATTGCAAAAAAAATCAAACGAATAACAATGTCCTCATCAAAGCCCTTTTAATGAAGAAAATACCCCCAACAAACATACTCATAAAGAAAAAGTCGATTTCGACCTTCCGCGCTTCTACCAAAGAGATTAATCAGAATCGAACAAGTCAACTCATTAGCCGGAAGCCTTAATAAGGCCGGCCTAATCTCGGCGTTCATGTTCAAAATTATTGTAGAATAGTTGAATTTACGCAACGCACATTAATTTACGTCAAAGTACACATATTTTTCAGTGATGCTTGGCTTTGAGAGATAGTTTTTATGCGAGGAACGTATCGCCCCTCCTCCCCACCACCCCGAACTGAAAAACTTCGTCCGTAAGGTCTATTTGAACAGAAAAATCAACGGTAGTTAGATCGGTCGGCCAAACGAATTTGCTCTTTACAAGAGTTTTCGGCGGGGCTGGTAATTTTTCAACGTCGTGTCGACTCTAAAAACGGAGTCGATAGAGCCGAGTTTTCAGCGTAAAACTGCGCCGAGTCCGTCCTTAGTGATTTTCCAGTTCGGATGGGGATCCTGGAGCCATTTTGCTCCGACGAGGGATCGATCCCAGAAAGGGAGGGACTGAATGCCGCGCATGCTGTTTTATCTCTTTTTGTCTTACGCTCTCGCTTCTACACCCATAGTGAATCGACTTTGTGACTCTTACTTTCCGCCGCTCTCTTTTCCCTTAGGATCTACTCGTCCTTTTTTAGCGTGACGTTCGGGAATAGTCGATCCTTGTCGGGGAGCAATGTGCCGAACGAAGGTTGCGTTTCTCTCTAGAGCCGTTGCTTCGTTATAGGACTTGTTTGGCCATGGAAGTGCGGAAATAATAAAAAAGGATTTTATGATGTAGGAAAGTTTTCTTTTTTTTTTGCGGAGGCCACGCACTTTATTTTTAATTTGGCGTGCAAAAGAAGCAACGCAACTGTATGCGCGCAGACGGATTCAGGAACGTAGTTGGGTAGGTCAGGTTTTATTAAACGTTATTTATGGACATGGTTCGATCATTTTTAACCGTTGTGGCCATAAATAAATGCATATATACATTGTTCTTTGATTTCTGTTGGGTGCCAAATTTGCCATGTTTTTTAGTTTGAATGAAATAAGCTTAAGACAGGAATTCAATGTAAAATGTTTAAAAAAGATAATCATTAAAGAACTATTAATATGATAAAAATATAATTGAATTAAAAAATTACAGATATAAGATGGTGCCTAATTAAGATTAGGCACAATCAAGAAACGACTAATGTTGGGCGCCAAAAATCTGATATACAGTGTTCGGAATTTATATTGCCATTTTAGTATAAATAAGTAAAATAAATGTTCTAGGAGTAAAAGTATGCTTTATTTTATAATTTTTTAGTGAATATATGTTATTCTAAAAAATATAGATTTAAAAAAATATGTGAGTAAAAATCTTAAAAATAATCTCTAAGCAAGGTATTAATATCAAAAAATTTACAAGTTATTACCATTTTTTGTTAGTTGTTTCAAAATCTTTTTAAAATTATTTATATTAATAGCCAAAGCAGACTGAAATCAAATAGGCAGTCCGTAAATAAATATGAATACTTAATAAGATCATTTGTTCGTCAAATATTTATATTTATTTTAAAAATATTGAGATAATTTTTTTATGTTATTAAATTATAAAATGCTATTTTAATACTCCACGAGTTATTCCAATAGGTGCCAATATATATTCAAAAAATTATACCAAAGAAAATGAGAAGTATATTTTATATTCATTTTGTTTTAAATTATTCGGCGATTCCAAGTAATTTTTTACCCTCAATTCCTAATAGTATGTGAATTTACCTACTGATTTAAAACCATTTAATTCTTAAAATTACAAAAATATTCTTCGGAAATTTATTTTGTTTAAAGTCATGAAACAAAAGTACAATTTTATGCATGTATATAAATAATTTTATTAATTTCGTGAATATTCCAAGTATTTCTTCAAAAGAATATTCTATATCAAGTGTTTGTATAGTATTTGCTGATCCTGGAAATATTCCTATTCTTATCTATAGTATACGATTTCGGAAAATTTTGAATAAATTTATTTAATGGTAATTTAACCTTATGTTTGATCATCTATATTTAATAATATTTAAAAAACGTCCCCTCAAAAGATTACATTATATTTAATATGTTTTTAAATAATGAATGACATAGAAGAAATAAATATTTTTTATCGTGTATGTATATAGACAGGGGATTATAGACTCTTATTTACGTTTTTAAAATAATCCCTATTTAAATATAAAATAATATATATTATCCCTAATTTTTTTTAGATTATAGTACTATTGAGCGAATTAAGAAAGTGTTATCCCCTGTCTATAGAAAACATTACATTTCCTTTCAATTTCAGAAATTGCTCATAATATTTTATAAATTGCTTTTCATAGAAAAAATAAAACAATTTATTCAGATAATATTTAAATATTGTTATCGCTACTAATTATTGTTAACATACTTATACTAATAATTAAGAACTGTAAAGAATCTTCTTAACATACGCAATAAATTTGTTTGGTGAACAATCTTTATTATTATCAAGAAACGTCTAATGATAATCTAATGATATCTAATGATATCATATATATCTCTATCTAATGATAATCTAAGCAGATACAGATCTTTGACATTGTATATATGATCATGGTAAAAGAATAATTTCCTTAAATGTGAGGGCTGACCTGATTTAATAAGTTTATTAGTTAAATTATATATATATTTTCTTCTATTCCTCGTATTCAGTATAACATTTGAATTCAGATAAGAAGTAACACGATTCCTATATGATATGTTAAAAGAAAAACGTATACAATTATTTTTCAATTTTTATATCGTCACTGACAGACATGGCAGGGAAAAGTCACCATAAACAAATTCATCGTGATCTAGTAGTGACAGTATAAGGGAAACTGCAAAGCAAATATTTAGCATGTGATGGTAAATGATTTTTGTACTGATATAAATTTTTAAAAGAATTAAATATAAAATTTAAAAACTTTATATTTAATTCAATCTTAAAACTAAAATTCGAATTAAATATAACTTCTAAATTATGTTTTTCTGACGATTTTTTTACGACTTATTACGATGAATAACGACTTTTATTTTGCGAAAAAAAAATTCCACATGATTTTGGAACATTTACTTTGAGGTCATGGCTTTCAGAAAATAAATCAATCTTTTGCAAATCGAAGTTATTTCTATTCTGTGCCACTTGAATCTCCGACATATTCAAAGGAGAATAAATTTAAGAATAGTCAGCAAATTGTTGTAACTTGAAATTTTGTATACATTGATTCATGTCAGTCATAATACAGAGAGAAAAGTAGAGGACCCAATATGGATCCCTGGGGCACCCCTACTTCAAATTGCAAAATTGTAAAAAACTCAAATTCACCGTAATATGTAAGCGATATTCAAGATAGGACTTAACAAAACTAACCGCAACTGCTGAAAAATCAAAATAACTCCATTTTGTCAAAATTATTTGGTTATCTATGGTATCAAATGCTTTACTTAGATCTAAAAGTGTGCAATTAACAAGAGACCCAGTAAGCCTAATAAGACTTGTTATAGTACTGAAGAACTTACGAAATTCTGATTTGCAGTCGGGAATAATTTTTAAAGTTTAAAATATTAACCGGTGGTGCCAATATTCATTTCTTGGTTTAATAAATTATAATATCAATAATACTTTGTAATATACGTCATAATTTATTTTAAAAATATAGGAATATTAAACGATTCTAAACAAAATATGTGTAGAATTTTGTATTAAGGCACTATACAGTGCTTTCATTTCAAAACGATACACCCTTAATAACTTTCTTAAAAAAAAAAAACACGTTAAATTAGATATACAGGGGGACGTTTAATTATGCATTTACTGAAGTTCTGTCAATAACCTCCTCTCCTCCAGCTAACCTCACTTTAATATGTCAAATGGGAACTCCCATCGTGTGATACATCATACTAAGCAGCGTAAAATTCTCTATTCAACGGTACCAAAAAAATTAAATCGGTAAATATGTAAGCAAATAGTTAGCGAAAATGTCTAGAAATAATGAATATTTTATTTACGCCAAACTTTGGTATTTTAAATGAATACTTTTAGTATGGTACCTACATCATTTTAAAATTCTTACATTTTTTATAATAGATCATCAAAAAAAAATACAAGCAATTTAGAAGTTAAAATGGAGTTAGGATGGAGCTCCCGCGCACTACACTTTAGTGGTTCGAGAGTGGCTTGATGAAAATTTTCGAGAAAAGTGGATTAGCAGACGTGGTGCAATCGAATGGCCTGCGCGGTCTCCGGACCTAACCCCACTAGATTTTTTGCCTTGAGGCTACTTAAAAAGCAAAGTTTATAAAACCCCACCTAAGAGTATTGAGAATTTAACAAATAGAATATTTCAAGAATGCAGAGAAATTAGCGGGCAGACCCTTGCCAATGTTCGTAAGGAGTTTGAAAATAGGCTTATTTATTGTCTTGCTAATAACGGCCCGCATTTTAAACATTTAATAAAATAAATTTGTTAAACTAATTAAATTTGTTTTTCTACCTTACTGATTTACACTTTAATTGCTTCTTGGTCAATCAATTTTATTTTTTTTACAACCATTGATAGCATAATGAATGCCCTTTAAAATAATGTGTCACACCATGAGGTAGACACTATTTGCTTACACATTTACCGATTTTATTTTTTTTGGTACCGTTGAATAGAGAATTTTACGCTCCTTACTATTATGTATCACACGACGGGGGTTTCCATTTGACATATTAAAGTGAGGTTAGCTGGAGGTGAGGAGGTGATTGACAGAACTTCAATAAATGCATAATTAAACGTCCCCCTATATATCTAATTTGACGTGTTTTTTTTTTTTTTACGTTAAGTTATTACGGGTGGATGGTTTTGAAATGAAAGCACTGTATAAACTTTAAAAGAAATACTTTACTTCATTTCTAAGTTACTGTATATGGTAACTATGGTAACTACCAAATCGACCCTTATTTAGCCTCGCATTAACATAATTGATAAATGATTGACGCTTCTAGTCTGCTAGTAATTCAATGAAAATTAATTTCTAAGGTGTTGGTGAAAAAGCATGAATTTATAAAAAAGTAGAATTAATTAAAATATTCATATTTTCATAAATTCTTTCGAGGAAATTTTTACAGGTTCCGTTTCCTAATTCCGAGAATGTAAAAAAGGTTTATCAGTGTCCCGGACGATTTATAAATAAATATTATTATTATAAAAAAAAGAAATGTCTTTATATAACGCAAAAATATAATATTAAAAAAATAGAAAAGTATTCAATCATTCTAAGTTAATTAATTAACTATTATAAGGTTTTTAGAAACTTGATAGCTTTAGATATAGTTTTTGAAAAAGGTCATATGGTTTAACTTAAATTTCAAATTACAATTATTGTTATGCTTCTACGACTAATATGATTTGTTTGCTGCTATATTAATGTATGCTCTTATGTTATACTAATGTATTTTTGCTCTTAGCATTATCCCTGAATTTATCAAAAATATTATAAAAACCAATATTTTATTAGAAAGTCGGACATAATTTTCTGTTAAAATTAATTTCAAAGCTAAAGAAATAAAAGTAGGATTTAAAGCTACCCAATTTAAGTAACATTTTTTTTATAAGTTCAGAAATTTTTGTTGATATATTTAGTTCAAAACTAATACTGTATTTTATTATACATCTATGTATAATAATTATATATTCTAAAATTGTTTGAGAATATTCATGTTTATGTCAGCAAATTAATAATTGAATATTTTTCTCGAAATTTAATAAAAAATATAAAAAAAAAACTGTTGGTTGAAAAATATTCACCATAATATAAACTTTGAGCATATTCATATGAGCATATATAACATCTAGTGATGCTTTTACTAATAATAAAAATTCTATAAATTTAATCTTACGCTCATTTTAGTAATTATATGCTTTTCTAAAAACTCAATTTTCATATTTTATAAAAATGTTTAATACTATATCAATGAATGGGAAAGCTTCAAATTTATGCATATTTTATTTATAACGACCTCTTTTTAACTATAAAGCTAACTATAGGCTTTAAGCGTTGCCATGCCATGCCATAAATCGCTATATTTCCTCATCTTTCCTTCCCCTCATATTTTCTTTAATATCCTGATGCTCTTCCCATGTTTCCGTTAGGTATGTTCTTTCTTTTTTCAGTAGAATATTTATTATAAAATTTT
This sequence comes from Anthonomus grandis grandis, assembly GCF_022605725.1. Lineage (NCBI taxonomy): Eukaryota > Metazoa > Arthropoda > Insecta > Coleoptera > Curculionidae > Anthonomus > Anthonomus grandis. The sequence goes on along the minus strand of NC_065550.1, from coordinate 26,180,508 downwards.
TAAATTATTGTCTTTTTTAATTACTTTTTGGCCTCAACAGAATTCAGGAAGCCTTTTGTGTAAGGGATATCTATGTATGTTCTTTCTTTTTTCAGTAGAATATTTATTATAAAATTTTTAAATTATTGTCTTTTTTAATTACTTTTTGGCCTCAACAGAATTCAGGAAGCCTTTTGTGTAAGGGATATCTTTAATAGAATTTTCTCATTTAATTTAAAAATAAAATTTATTTATATAATAAATTTTCTATCTCTGGCAGGTTTACCACCATTCCTAGGATTTATCCCTAAATGATTAGTCATTAATTTCCTTGTTCTAAATAATCATATTATCTGTAAATCTGCATATTATAGCCTGTTGGTCACCTTACATTATTACCTTTTTTATTTAGCTACAAATTCTTCGATTTTTTTTTGTTATTGGTAAATGATGAAATACTCAATATTTAGTGGAATTTTGTAATATTTGAAATTTTGTAAAAGTTAAAACACTTACCTATTAGTATTCTTTGCGCTTAATTGCTGTAATTTCTTGGTGACTAATAACCGTCTTATTATTATTATTATTATTATTATTATTATTATTATTATTATTATTATTATTATATATTTTAAAATTTCTTAAAATAAACTGTAAATGATTGGAAAAATTATATTTCTCTAACTCACTTTAGCAAGTATATGATTTTTCTTAAAATTCTATAAAAATAATAAAAAAAGAAAAAGTTTGATTTAAAAAGAAAAAACTTTCAAGTTTAGACTTAGTTTTTTTTTAAATATATAACTTCTTTATACGAACTCCTAACAACTTTTTCCAAGAAGTACAATACAAAACATATTTAATATTAGTTTCGTGACAAAAGCCATATATTTGCATTAACCAATTTTCCGTTATTAACTAAATCTTAACTTACAAGTTTCTTTCATATGTCTGGTATATTTCCTCTAAAACTAGATTCTTCGATTTGGAACCAATAATGTCAACTATCCTGTATCATCTTCGTTTCCCTAAACCCTACATTTTTGTAAATTTTTCTCCACGTTGTCCTGAACACTGAAAAAAAAGACATATTGAAACTTGTTACTAAATCCCAAAGCTAATCAAAACCAAAACCATACGAGATTAATAAGTCGCAATGTTATACGCAAAACCGCATCCAGCATACTCCACACACAACTACCTCTACCTACTGGTAGAGTTTCTCGTTTAACAAATAGTCAAAGGGTCGTCATTCCAACTCCAAATTTAGATTTTCAAATAGGAAATAAGCTCTATATTAGTGAGATTTATTAGGGTTGTGTTTTGAATGGCGTAACTCCGATACAGGACTGATAGACGGGAATGAATTCGCCCTGCGTCCAAAGGTTATTTATATCACGTGCAGATCATATTAGGATAGAATGGAGTCTTTTTAAAATGCTCCTGTACCTTTGATTGTTAACTGAAAATTTTTAATATTTAAAAAAAAATAGTAGTTGTTGTTTTTGTGTTCAATTACAACATTTTTACCAGGCTTCAGTGATTGAGCAATTTACGAACCAATGATTTTTTTTGCCTATAATATTGAAACTAAAAAATCCATTTTAAAATAAAAAAAATGATGTTAGAGACTTATTTACTTAAAGAGATCAATATTAAAAATATAAGGTGAGTCCGAACGAAAGCACCAAACTGCAGGTGAATATTATTAAAAAAATTTGTAAAAATAATATAAAAACCGATAAATTTTTATGCAATTATAATTTTTTTTTTCAAAATAAAACGTAATTACAAGCAAACAAAAGTTCCTACATTAACATGGTTTTAATAATTTCTATCGGTACCTAGAGCATTTGTGATAAGAAGCGGTAAACTATCTAAAATATTTTAATTATGCCATAATTTAAAAGAAAATGTGAATCGGACAAGAACATATGAGTTTTTTTTAATTTTTTCCACGTCTACAATACTCATTTTGAGTTTCGTGCGTTTTTCCCAACTCATCCTATATATTATGGTATTATCTAGGGTTATTCACTTTTGCATTGATCTAAAATATTTTTACTTTATTCCTATATTGGGTTGGGTTACTTTGGGTTGAGTGTGTGTTTTGGTTTTTTGCTATTTCTTCAACTTGCCGCTTACAAACATAGAGCAGGAAAGAAGACGAACTAAAAAGGATGTAGTTGTAGCAGGCAATTTAAATGCAAAATTCTATATTATCGGATTAAGGATCCGGAAAACCATAGACTGGCTTTTGTTAAATAATTTGGTTATAACTAATGTAGAAAATAGGCCAATTTAGCGGCAGACCAGGCACGTCGGTGATGAAATTTATTTCGTTTAAAATGGCAATAGTACAGGCAGGATAACTAATTGGCAAGTTGACATTTCAGAAAAGTATACTGATTAAAACACGATCAAATTTAGCTTGAAGACCACAAATTCTAAACAGAAAATACCAAGAACAGCATCCCAAAAAAGGATGGCATATAATTGAAAGCAGATTAAAAAACTTGCTGAAATATTCGATCCAGCAACCGCGATTATGGTATCGCCAGCAAGCATCGCAGAAGCTCGTTAGGAAAATTGTGACAAGCATTTTAAGAAACTTGGAGAACGTATGAGATTACCTATATACTGGTGGAATGACAAGATGGTAGGATTGCGAAAAAAATGTGACAAAATTAGAAGAAAAGGTACGAGATCCAGGACAAGATAAAATGATGCAGTAATAAAACTAGAGGCAAATTATAAGGAGTTTCGAGCAATGAAAAAGAGACCAATGGAAACAGCTTTGTAAGGATTAGTAACAATAAATAATTAAACTGTTCCTAAGGCAAGAGATAAGGCGATGGCAGAAAGAAACCCTCGGTAATATAAAAACACGTCTCTTTTTATAAGAGGTTTTTTCTTTTAAACAAAAAGGCTGCAGGTCCAAATAAAATAGTCCCAGAAGTGATCCTTACGTGCATCAAAAACAATATTGAGTTCTTTTTAAACTATAATAATACATACCTATAAGAAGAGAAGTTTCCTAGAAAATGAACTTAGTTCTTATTGAAAAACCAAAAAAAAAAACGCAACAGTATAATACAAGCTACAGATCTTTGTGTGTAATTGGTTCTCTGGGAAAGGCATTGGAAATGCTCCTAACAATTTGACTGCAACAAGAAATTAATAAAAACTAACTGAATCATCAACGTTAGTACGGATTTACGATGCCCTAGAAATAATTACGCACAAAGCGAAAAACATCAAGAAAAACCCTTCACAGCACAGGGAAGCATGGGTATTGATAATGTTGTCAACAATGCATTGCACAACATGCAAGACCGTGGTTGGATATACTAGAAGAATTAACGAATGGCAACATCTCCGGCTATCTGACCAGGATTTTAATGGACTACTTGTCAGATAGTGCAAATAATGGAAAGATGTAAGAAATGAGCTGTGAGATCCCACAGTGATTTATTTTAGTGAGAATAATATTAGAAATCTTTATTCCAGATTAGCTAGTTTGTGCGGATTGATTAGAAAATTAAGGGATGTAGTGTCTGAGGTATCTCTTTGCCTATTTTTATTTCGGATAGGTACAGTCGATCTTACAATATATTATTTGTTTCGGGGGATCAGCAGGAGGAGCTTTACATACAGGGTGTCAATTTGAAAAGATACCTACCACCCTCGATATTTCTGCCCCTGTATAAAATTTTGAAAAACACTTCAAATTTATTTATGAGAAGGACATTTTTAAGATTAGTTTTTAATCAAATTGCAGCAGTCCCCTGGCGAGGGTCGACATAACGCTTAAAATCTTAAATAGAAAGGGAAGTTGAGTGATAGCTCATTTTAAGGGACCTTTGATTACCTTTTCAAAAAAACTACATAGCCGATCTTTTAATTGAGAAGTTGAAGAAAAATCAAGCAAATATCATAGATTTTCTCAACTAGTACTTGCGTGGTAATCACTTTAGTAACGATTGATAAAGTAGTTAAAAAGTTGTCAATAAGAGTCAAAAAAGTCAAGCATTGTGCGGTCTTAAGTATTATTTAAAAAATGGTGTTTAGTTTTGAGCAAAGAATAGAAATTATTATTATTTACGAGGAAAGCTGAGTTTATGGAAACTGGTTCGATTGCCAACAAAAAAAAGAAGTAATCGTGGTGTTTTGTCATCTTTAATGCAGAGCTCTCTACATCACTTCGCAGTATGTCACGCCAGGTAGGAATGTCTCACGAAACAGTAAAAAAACCACTAAAGTTACATCAATTTCATCCATAAAAAATCCAAATTCTTCAACAGCTTTTTGATGACGATTTTAATAAAAGAATTGAGTTTTGTGAAATAATGACTAATTTTATAAACGAAAACAAAAATTATTTACTTTACAGATGAGTGTTCAAAAGTGTGTGTGAGAATTCGCGAATTTTTAGAAAAGGTCAAACGCAGTATCCAGAGAAGATAAATGCTTCAAACTCAAACTCAAAAATGCTTTATTGTCAATATAAACATAGAAGTTGTAGACAAAGCCAATAGACTGTACATTAAATGAATAAAAACGAGAAACTAATTTAAAATAAAATAAAATTATATGAAACTTTAAAAAATACTTAAATGCTAATCATTAAAAAATTCACTTAAACTATAGTACGCTTTACTAGCAAGAAATATTTTCGTCCTTGTACGTAGGCGTTTTTCAGTCTTAAGTTGTCTTATTTCTAGTGGAAATTTACTAAACAGCTTTCTACCTTCATATATGATAGAGCTACGGACAAGTTCAAAATGAGGAATGGGTAGCCTCAACAAATAATTTTGTCGCGTATTATAGTGGCTTCCTAAGTGGAGTTCCTGTTTATATTTTCTAAAAACTATGCAAACTGTTTCCAAAATAAAGATAGAACACAGGGTTAAAATATTATGACTTACAAAAAGCGGGCGACATGAGTCACGAGGCTTGGCCCCACATAGATATCTAATGGCCCTTTTCTGGAGTATAAACACTAAACTAAAAAGTGAATTTGAACATGAACCCCAAAAGCAAATTCCATATCGAAGGTGCGACTCGATAATCGCGAAGTATGCAGATCTGGCGATGGAGAAATTAAGACTGGTGGCAATAACCCTTAGGGCATAGCAGCCTGATGAGACTTTTCTACATACATTCATAATATGGTCTTCAAATTTAAGGAACTTGTCTATGGAAAGACCCAAAAACTTACTGAACGGTGGCATGGTGATGGCTTCATTATTCAAACATATATCATTTGTATTATATTTAAAATTAAGGATATTTGTTTTGGAAACATTAAATGTCAAAAAAATTGCATCACACCAGTCTTTTATTTTTAACAAATCTGCACGTATATTGGCCTCCATTTGAGAAACATCAGAGTCGTGCCAGAAGATGGTGGTATCATCGGCAAACAATGTAAATTTGCCAGTTACCTGCAGTTGTGGCAGATCGTTCACATAAATGAGAAAACGTAAAGGACCAAGTACTAATCCTTGCGAAACTCCCACATTTATATTAAGTTCCTTAGAGATACCACCATTAAATTTGACAGCCTGGACACGATTTGATAAGTAGGAACGAAACCACTCAAGGGCAGTTCCTCTGAAACCATAGAGCTCCAGTTTCATCAGCAGCACTCTGTGACTCACGCAGTCACAGAATACCGCTGCTGCAACTTCACCAACATTCAGTCGGTTGTACAGGTGCTCACGAAAGCCAAACTGCTGAAGACTCAATAGGCCAAACCTATTTAAAAATGAAACCATCCTCACCTTAACGATCCGTTCCACTATCTTGGCTAAAGTAGGCAATAATGCTATAGGTCTAAAGTTAGATGGACAGTCGCGATCGCGACCCTTGTAAAGAGGAACAATCATTGCTCTTTTTAAGCACTCTGGGAAAACTCCAGACATAAATGAAAAGTTAATTGACTCGGCCAAGACTTGCAAAGCAACAAGAGGTAAAGCAGAAAATTTTTTTGGGCTGGTATTCTTGGAAATTCTATTATAGGACCATTATTTATTAAAGAAAATCTAACCGGTGCACTCAACCTTGATCTGCTAAAAGACACAATATACCTCTTAATAACATCTAGCTTAGAAAATCAAACTGATGCAGTAGGTAATAAGATTTTGAAAGAAAATTTAATAAACTTCCAACAAGATGGAGCTCCACCATACTATTTTCTTCCGGTTAGAGAGTGGTTTAATGATAGATTTCCTGGCAGATGGCCCCAATGACGGGGTGCAATTGAATGGCCACCACGATCACCCGATTTATCACCTTTAGATTTTTTTATGAGGCCAATTTTTTTTTAAAACACAACCCAGTAATTTGGAAGATTTTCTTTTCTACCTTGGTGTTATTCGTGAAAAAACACAATCATTTATTTATTAAGAACAGGGCAATGTACGCTGAGGATGTGACTGATGATTACGCGATGTAGAAACGAGCTGCGCATTCCATTGCATATTTCAATTTAGTATGAAAGGGGTTCTCATTAATGGCCTAATAAGGGTTTATAGAATGCTGATATTGAGGGCATTGAATCTACAGTCAAATTTAAAAAAATTGCTTACTGCTGAATACACAAAAAGTGTTTATATAATTTTAATTTTAGATGATCATAACTTGTGTTAGATGTTTAAAATATTTACTTCAACTTTAAATATGACAGTTCAGAGTGTCGGAGAATTGATGCTGGAAAGCGAGTCTTAATAGGAAGCAATAAGAAGGATGTTAAGAAACATAATAATGTAGAAAAGAAAATATGGAAAATTAAGAGTACTACCCATGATGTAATGCTATTTTGGGGCTAGTACCCTACTATTACCCTAATGTAATTTGATTTTGGGAAAAGACTGACAGATTTTCTAAGCACCTGCACTCAAGGGTAGTTTTTTAGTGGGTATGGGGGTGCAACTGTTACCTTCTAGACAGGAATCTAAGGCCAGTCAGCGTAACAAAATTTTTAAAAAAGGGTTTGGTTGAGTTAGGTTAAACACATACCAGCCCTTTAAACTTTAGTAAATTTTTTATGAAAAAAAAGGATTAAAACAGTTAGTGTATATTAAATTATAGTAATTATTTTCAATTTTTTATATTAGTAGTACGAACATTGAGTAATAGGAAAATTATTTACAAGAAATTCCAAGGGAAAACCAGAATTCATTTTCAACGACTTCGTTAATAAGTAAGTCGAATTTACCTAAACTTAATGAACTTTGGTCAAGTGTGGAAGCACTCGCAAATATCCTTATAAAAAATTGACATATTGGAGAACTTTCGCGTTTCAATGCTTTGCAAATGACATCATTTAGTAAAAATATTTTTTTAAGTACAAAAAACTAAATTTTTTGTTTTGAAATCGTTGGGTCCTAAGTTACTTAAGCACTATAGGGTTTATATTTCACGTGTATTAAATAATAAAAGTAAAAATAGTAATTATGTATTAATTTAGCATTAACTACAAAGGTAATAAATAATGTATAAATCATGGAATAGACAAGGAAATAGGTTTAATATAAACAAGGTATATACCGTAATAATTAAAAATTGTTAAAAAAAAGTGGTTATCCGTAGATACTCATACAAAAGTTATAAATAAATCAATTAAATAAGAGCTATACTAAATTCTCAATCAAACAAAACTTAAAAATAAGTCATTAAATGTAAAAATATTAAAATAAAACAACTAAAACTAAGAATAAAATGTTAAAATATAAAATAAGACATTTACATACTCATAATTTTCTCCATAGCCTCCTAAACTGGTTTTAAATTATCATAGATCTTGATTCTAGCTGGCAACTTATTAAATTCAATAATCCCCTTACAGAATTTAGCATCTGACTATTGTTACGTCTATCAAGGGTAAATTCTGTTTTATTTCTAGTGTTCTAATTGTGAAGGTTTTCGAACACTCTTATTTTATCAAAGATATAAGTGGGTAGTAGACGTTATTTTAATTTAAAATTAAACACATACACACCAAACATAAGTCGTGCTTCAAAGGCAACATACTTATAATATTTAACATAAAAATAATTACAATTACATTTAATGATCAGTTTTATAGCATCCAAAATTGTACTTAAGTACTTAATTTTTTTTTCATAAAAATGCTCTTACCACTTACATTTTTACACTGACGTTCACATTGCTAATGACTATTTTTCGATTTTTTGATAAAAACGCAAAACTTAGATTTACTCGTATTAAAATATAATTTGTTGATACAAAGCCAACTGAATATGTTGGTTATCATTTGAACAACATTGTTTCCCATTATATAAATTATTTTATCATTTGCAAATAACAGAATTTAAGATGTTTTTATAACGTTTACCACATCACTTGTATAATATTAAGAACAATAATGGACTCAAAAACTATTCCTGGAGATTACTAAATACAGCATGAAGATCTTCAAAGAGACTATTTATATATTTTTCATGCTGCACTCTATTACACAAAAAAGATTCAAATCAGTTCAATAAACCACCTCTAATTCCCGTTTGCTCTAATTCCTTAAGTAGGTATATAGGCAGAAAAAAATTCTTGTTAAACAGGGTTCAAGCGACATTAGGTTCATAGGATTGGTAAAAAAATAAATATTCCAGAAGACCTATATAATTTTGTAAAAGGAAAAAGTCATACCAAAAAATATCCAAATTTGCCCAATAAAATAATTCTTAAAAAAACGAATTATTATCAATTGATATCAATTAAATAATATTTAATATCAATTCAAATTCTCCTTAAACTACAAATCAAAACCACATTATAAAGCGACGCTATATAGTAGAGGCCATTGTTTACTTAAAGCAAACGTCGTTTAATATAATTAATATTGATGAAGTCTAAGCCTGAACCTAATTCAGCTTCAATCGAATAGATAATTGGAATTAGATTATAGGGCTGAAAGAGAGACCCCCTGAAGTATTTATAAGGTAGTAGAGTGAAAGGGAATTAATTAAATATCCTTCTATTTGCCCGATTCTCCTGAAAGGCCAATTCATTTAATTGGAATGAAATACATCATCCCCGAGAGTCAAAGCGTGTTGTGCTGCCAAGAACCCTGTATTTATCGTATTTTTTAATTATTTATTATTATGTCGATAAGAAGTAATTTATGCAAAAGGGGTTAAACAAACATCTCTTAATCATCACAATTTGTTCGTCATCAATTCCCGACAATCTTTGAAAATCAAACTAGTTTTATTGGGCCTCCTGCGCCGGCAACACCGCAAACCCTAAAAAACAACACCGCCAAAATTTCCCACTCATAGACGAAGCATAGACGAAAGGCCCTGCACACAATCTACATTGCAGCTTAAAGCCCCAATGGCCAAAACGACCAACAAGGACGGTATAATCGCATTTACATAAAAACCCTCTAAAACGAGAGCGAGAGAGGAGATGTGCCGAAGGGGGAGAGAGAGAAGGGCGGCAGCGGAGGACGAGAGGGTGGCCGGGAGGGTGGTGGGTGTGAGGGGACGCGGGGACAAGGAAGTCTATGCACAAGAGGGACAGTTTTGTATTAATGACCGTCAAACAAAGAGGATAACAAGAGGCGCCCTGATGGGGAACGAAAGGTGAATTCGAGGGAGATGGAGAGAGAGAGAAGGGAATTCAGCACGCAGCTTTCAAGGATTATTTGTAGGATATAGAGTTGGCCGGATAGTAACGTGATGGAAACGTAAAATATGGTAATTGCTGATCGGTGCTACTGAAATCCAGTTGAAGAGAAGACGGTGCGGAACGACGAATTAGACAATTGATTCATATTCAGAAGGAAATTAAGAGTGAATTCGAAATGCTAGACTGGATAATCCAGAAAATCAGACAATGTTTTGTATGTCAGTCTTATAATGCTTTTTTCTTTTATTAAAATAAGATTAACGCTTTTGATCTGTTAGACCATCTTTAAAGCCGCTTTGTCACAGGTTTAAGAGAAAAATACAAGAAATGCAAAATACATCACATTTGCTGATCTACAAATGAAGAATTTAAACAAAGAAAAGAAAACGCACCCTGGCACACCTATTTAAATCAAATAAAAAGTAAAAATGAGACATTAATGAAATGACAGAGTTATTGGTAGACATTATAAAAGTAAATATCTCTGCAGAAAATGCCAGACTTATTTTATTTCTTCATAAGAATTAAATGCTTTTATACGGGGGAAGTACGAAAAATATTCGTTTTATATTCACCTTTAACACATTCCATTAGTCTATTTAACTAGGGAGAATTTGATAATCATTAGTAATTTAATTAAATTAATCTAAAAATTAGCATATGTCAGTTTTATATGCCAGAAATGTTAAAATATGGAAATCTTTTATAACTCTTATAAACGATTTTGTTGAAGGATATCATATCTTAAAATAGGTAGCATATTCTTCTCTATCTAATATGCTTTTCTTAATATTTAAATAAACTGAAATGAAATGACATTTCACGTAAAATATTAATTATTGAAAATAATTTTCTGGAATTTTTGGCATCTTGTATCACATTTATACTCACATTAATAAATCCATAAATAGTAAAAGACTAATTTTTTGATTGGCTTCACCGTATTTCATTACTTTACTACTGCTTAAATCATCTGGAAAAATTATTTGCTTAGGATAAAAAACAGAGTTTGCTACATGCTATAATAGTCAAAATTTTTCTAGCTTTTCTTTGTTGAATGATACTGATATAATAATATATTTTATTCATTATGGTTTATTGTATCATTTATTTAGTTTTTTTTACACTTTTGCTTGAAAATAAAGACTATCTATCTATCTATCTATTTTTCCATATATAAATTTAACTAGAATTAAGTCAAGAAGCAGATGATCATATACAAAAAAATATTATTGACTAAAATGAAATGCTAGACTGGATAATTCGGTTAGACTGCAGAAAATTAAAATTGCTATTTTTTGGAACAATTAATATTTCTTAAGTAAACTGCAAAATGTCTGTCTTAGTCTGTATGGAATAATTAATCTGAAAATAGAAAAAAAGTTTTTTTTAATTTGTATTCCATCAAAAATATATTTTTTTCAGATATAAAGTTTAGCTGGTACATAAAGCATTTAGATAATGTACTTTTCTATGTTAATATTTTTAAGACAGGAAATATTTCATTTCTTCTCTCGTTTATTTGACTTTTCATTTTTTGTTTTTATTTTCTCGGTATAGTTATATATGATTTTCCTTGACTACGGTTATCTAACTAAATCGTCTAAATTATGTTAAGTATAAAATATGGCGTCACGTCATGGAGCCTTTCCTTTCGTTAGAGTATTAGTGGAATCTTTAACTGTCTCTCTCATGATATCAGAGCCTGAATGGAAATGGGTTAGGAGAACATTCTATCAAAAACCAGTTACTCTATACATCTTCCAAATTTCTTTAACATCTTCTCTCTCCACAATCAGCTTTTCTATATCATTTACGAGTTTTCCCACATTTTTTTTTCACTTTTCCTGTAATTTTGTCCCTTTCTATTTTATTATCTATAATGTTTAAGTGTGAAATGAATTAACTCTCTGTTAAACTGTTAAATTAGTCATCTTATAATCAGACGCTTTCAATAATAAACAACAAAAAAAACTAATATTTAGGGGTCACTAAATAATATAGATACAATTAATTTTATTCTAAATTCTTGTCATGATCATCAATATTCTTCTTAAGTTTGTATTTTTGTGTTTAAACGTGGTTTTCTTTCTCCAACTTCTCACTAACCACACATGGTTTAAAGAGAGTTTCGGAAACCAACCACAAATATGATGCTATATTCAAAAATTCCAGATCATTCAGTCTGAATTGCGCTTATAATATCGACTAAGCTAATTTTAATATGACCCTCCTCCTCCAAAACCAAATTCCCTGGATACCTGAAAGCTTGCATCCGTAATTATCTAAAAATACCTTCTTCTGTACCATATATTTTACAAAATATGTGTATCACATCCTTTTATGTTATGCACAGAAAATCATATTACCAAGCAAATATGTTAAACACTTAAAAACGGTCTTTCTGCGATCACTCTCTTAGTAGAAATAATATATGTAAATAATTAGAGGAAGGAAGGCAAAGTGCATGGGTACCTTTTAGGAGAAATAATGGTAACACATAGGAAATGATGACTAAAAACAAAATAGTTATGTAGTACTTGTAGTACCTGAATGTTGTGTGTGTTTACAAGGGAAATTTTTGATCACCTTGCAAGTATTTTTAAAACTCAATTATGTTGCCTCAATTACCATTGGAACTATATTCTTCATATCACAATCCCTGAACCTTAGTTTCTTGCAAGTCCAAGTAGGACGGTCCTTGTATTTAAGTCGTGTAAATCTTTATGTCTTTATTTTTAATATTTATGTCTGATTTATTCGCAGTTAATGCACGTCCTGTTTGGACCTGAGTATACCATTATTAATGGTAACTTCTTAGGTATATGCAATCGCAGCTGGGGTATGTTCGTACCATTTACTTTAACTTGTATGTCATATTCTTTGCAGATCTTCTAGTGCATCTTTTCTACAGAGAATAGGGTATGCTATTCTTTACTTTATGCTATTCATGATTGTTTTGTATTAATAATATGTTTTTCTGCTTTTTATTATTTTCCCACCTAATTCTTCTTCTGTCCAACTAACTGCTCTTATTTCTTTTTGTTATTTAGCTTCTTTTTAATTTAGTGGGATTAGTAAAGATTTTGGCTCTTTGACTTGGTTCTTTTATCTTTTTAATCTTTCTGTATATCAATCTATAATAGCTTGCTTTTTAGTTTCAGATATTCCTAAAGTCCTTAAATTAATAGAAATAGTGTAATTAGTCTTTACGCTTACTATCCCTTTTTCTTGGTAAAAATAATCAAACAATATCAGCTCTAGATTATAAGGCCATATATGTTCAGTAATTTTCTTGTTTATCTATCAAGTATTTTTTATTTCAAATTGTGTCCATTGAATAATGTCAAAACTGTATTATATGACGAGTACATCAAGTAATGTAATGGCTGAATTTTTTTTTGCATTTAGCTGGGTTTTTAAAATTGATTTTATTCTTTGGCAGTATTTTGTTTGAAATGTATTCTTTATCTTCTTGTGTGAAATTCCGTCATTTGCATCATATTTGCATACCGGGATTTTTAGTGATTTTTTGTTTTCTTGACTAATCCAAATTGCATGTGTATTTAATTGCTTTTGTTGGTAATTTTTGACTTTTTTATTATTAAAAAAACATTTGACTTTATTGATACGTTATCGAAGTGCAAACTATTTTATTAGGACCTTGCTTAAGACTTAAAAATCAAAGGGTGTCAAATCTGGTGATAGAGCTGGCCATTGGAATGACCATAGTTCTTCACAGAGAATTTATTATATCAAAATGATATTTAACATCTCTAGAATGATTGGACGGAATTCATACTATTAACTTTTTAATGAATTTAAGTATACATTGTTAACAAAGGCAGTAATATTCTGTTGCAGTATTAGGAAATAATATGATCAGCCAAGTACTTAGTGGTAGCTTACTATCCATTTCAAGTTTCAATTATAGTAAAGTCATTGCAAATAGAAAAAACTGTTTAACACTATCATTTATTAGATGCCTCTTTATCTACATATTGTTGGTTGGGTTTGCTATAATATCATGTATCAAAATCTTTTTGGGACCAATGGTTCTGAGCATCAGAGAGAATTAAATAAATCTAAGGCATCTCTTACCACGTTCAAAGCGAGTAATTTTTATTGGACATTAGGATAATGGAGTAAAATTTTCATATAAATTTTATGAGTTTAGTCTCCTGGCTGCATGCAGAGTGTTGATGTCAATCGATCCGCATTTACCTCCCTTTTTTGGCAATGCCATTCTAAGAGTTGAAGATCTTGGTTGATGATTATTGAACTGTATAAGTATAGTGCCTATCATCTTTTCGATTTCGTGAGCAACTCAAATCATTCATATTGTTCAGTAACTCCTGACTTTGGTTGTTTATGATCGAGAAACCTAGTCTGCTGAAAGCCCAAATTCTTTTAAGTTTTGCTAATCTTTGTTGTTCAAATGCTATCTCCATTAGAAAGCTCTGTATTATCATTAATTTCTCCTCTTTCAATATTTAGGATTTTAGATTTATGAAAATTCATATGGATATTGGTCGAAAAAGTGCTGATGATTTTAAGAAGGTTGTTAATTTGTTTCTTGCTTGCTGTATGTAACTTTAAATCATCCAAATATAGAAAATGGAAAATCTTTAACTAATATTTCTTATCTTATCCTAATTATCTTCCTATGACTTGACTTAAGTTGAATTGTGTCAAATCTGGTGAGAGAGCTGGCCATTGGAATCAGCACAGCCCTCCATATGTCAAATCTTAAAATTAAAGATTTTTAAAATGATTGGTTGGACTTCATCTTAACATTTAAATTACTTAAAGTAATTACATCCTCTTGAAGCATTCAAAAATCTGGTGAGCAAAGTACTTAAAGATAATATGCCGATCTATTATTGATTTTAAGTCTTGATTACGATAAAAATATTAAAAACAAAAATTCAAATTAAATGTAGAGAGCATTCATTGTAGACCAATGTATCATAAATTAGCTTTTAAGACATAATCAGCCTCCTGGTAAAAATATGGTCGATATAGTACTCCTTTATTTGATTACTTGACTACAACTAAATTGTCTCTATCTCCTTTACCTTTTAGGTTAAATTTATCTATTTTGGTAATGATTTTTATTGTGGCGTTTATAGGACTTTCATTTTCCAATCATAGTGATCTCTAATTTCAACATTGCTCATTAAGAAACTCCATTCATTTAGAATCCGGAAACTGCTTACACTAAGAAACGATCTTGCCCCTACTCATAGACATTCGACGCCGACTCTATATGAAGAAAGGGTAGTCATCACGACATTACGTACAGGGTTAAGGGAAAAGCATAGTCGCTGATCAATAATTAAACATGTCGGAATCGCCATCAACAGCACTCGTTCGAGATATTTGCCCCCGAGGATTTGTGTGTCACAGGGGCGCCGATCATAGATGGGGAGGCTGACGTTCGCTCGTCGTATTGTAATGGAGAAATTGACCGGACATTTTTAAATTTATTCGATTTATAGATTACTTCGCGGGTCAATGCGGGATTTACACGGTTGTAAGGGTGTGAATGTGTTTTTGACAGCATTATTTGTCAATAATATTAAATTAGAATAAGAAAAGCCAGTTCTTACTTAGATAGAGTTACCAGGATAGCATATAAAATAAACAACAAGTAATTTTTTTAATCCAGAATAAATATTTGTTGGAGACAACCAGGTTTATTCCTAAAACGACAAAATACTATATTGCCTCGATTTCTTAAAGAGATTTTAAAATAAATATTGAAATTTCCAAACTATTCCTCTTAATGATTACGAAGAACCATTAATAGAAATTTAATGGAATTTTTTACGGAATTTAAATTGATCTTTTTGGCCAGTTTAGAAGCTTAGTAAAATAATCAATATCAATAATAAAACATACATTCATAGTCGGAACTCTAGAAAAAAACTCTCGCAACATTAATTTTGCAATGGAATTTAAGTCTTGGTATGTTTAATTAAGGCAATAGTTTAAAATCTTTATGATATTTTGGATTTTGTAATAAATAACTCCTTTATACAGGCCATTTTTATAAATCAAATAAAAATAGCTGTCATTAGGCCTCTTTATAATAAAGGCGATCCAAACTTACTTCAAAACTACAGACGTGCAATGTCCAAAAGACTGTAACATTTTTTAAATCAGTAGAATTTATTGAACCCATACCAGCATTGTTACACTTTCAATAAATCTATCAAGACTATGATTGCATCGATAAGGAGTTAATAGTTTTTAAAGTTTAAAAAGAGTTTTAATATTTTGTTATTAACATAAAACAAACTATAAAAACAAAGAAGAATAAGATGCACATATATGTCAAACATATACATAATAAATTGGGCACAGAATAGTATATTGGCTCCTATTTTATTCATAACTTTGGTCAATCATATTTGCTGCATGGCAGATGATCAAACAGAAAATATTACATATTATGCAGATGACATAAATTTAACAGTGGAGGGCTTGTAAGCAAAGGAGGCATTTTATTGAGAAAAGCAAATAGATTCATTCTTCATAAAGAAAAGACCAACATATTAATATTTAGAATTAATCTATTTACTGATTTTCTTTTTTAATTATAGAGAAGGTTTTGAAATACGAATGTTTCATACATACCAGGTGTCTTAGGAAAGTGGTTCGCCCCTATAAATTTTTTAATTTTCAAATTAAAAAAATGAATTTTGGTACGTAGGTGTAGTACCCAAATTGGGATTGGCTGACGTATTCAGTTGTTTTCTGTCACTTCCGGTTTAACCGGAAATGGTCCTAACTTTCTTATTCTAAATGGGATCCCCCAACTTTTTTAACATATTTTGATAGGAAATACAATCTAAGAAAAATTACACCCCATATGACAATTTTTGACATATAACCTTTAAATCATTAATTTTTTAAATTTCAATCTAGACTTCTATCATGAATAAATTAAAATCGTTAATTTTACATCAAGTAGTCCTAGAGAAATATATTTGACTCTCTTCAGTTTTTCACAGCTTTCCTAGATGCGTCTAAAGTTTGCAAAATCACATCTTCGGCTCTAACTCAATTTTTTCAAATAGAACTAGGATGGATCATTACCATAGTTAAAAAGTGTACTTTTTTACAAATAATTTGGTATGTAATAATCGATAGTGAGAGTCCAATTTATGGGTAATCCTGAATTTTTAATAAATGTTACGCAAATGCTACTAAATACTAAAAAGTCGCTACAAAATCTATATCACATTTGAAAAAAATGAGTTAGAGCCGAAAATAGGATTTTGCAAACTTTAGACGCATAATAATTATTAACCGAAAATTAAAGACACTAAAGTTTTAGTAATAAAATAGAGCCGATTATGGGTACAATTGATTAAATAATTATGACAGAGATTTTACGTCTTTAGTTAATAAATCTATTTGTATAATTCATATAAAATACAATTCAATTAAAAATTAATAAAATAATTTTTACGGGATGCTATAGATCAGGCCTAAAGACTCTGATATTTGAAATCACCTTAATATTCCCTGAATATTTCACATATATTTCCTGTGCCTCTCTTATTTAGTCTCTGCCTTATTGCTCCAAAATAGTGATAATAACAAATAAAGACCTAGATGCTTGCGACTTTTTGTTTATAGTTTAGTTTATTAAGCATAATTTAAATGGACGTGATACATTATGTCTTACTATTTTGAATAAGATTTTATTGATACTAATTAATTAAAAGAGTACATTTCTTTTAGACCTAATCATTACTAGCAAGGACTTAAAAATAAATAATAATGACTCTATTCCTATTTCTGCCGCAATTTATGATCACTGCCTTATACGTAAATCTAGGAATATTAAATTTATAAATTATAATAATGCTAATAGCCCCGAGTTTGAGCAGGCCATTAATCGACCATCATCGGTTTCGATCTATCTTGACAATAACAGTAATATTAAACTTAATATATTTTATTTAAACATTAACAAGTTAATTGAAAAATTTGCGCTTCGTCCTAAAAAAACTAGAAAAAATTTTTTTTATTCAAATTCAAGGATAAGGCACATACAAAGTTGTGGCTATATTGATATTACATCAACAGAGCAGACTTTATTTTAGAATAATATTTTTTCTAACAGCTAATTTGATACCTTAAAATTTGCTCTATCAGTGCTGGCTCTCTAGGATTTAATTTTATGTCCGCAATTTTATCTAAATTCTCTGTTAAATATCATTAATTCCTGTATACTTTAGAATAACTTTGCCGAAATATGGAAAAAAGCTATTATTAAACCTTTATCCAAAATATCTACTCCTACGGTATCCACAGACTTAAGGCCCTTTTTTTCTGTGTATCGCAGACATGCAAAATATCATCTGTAATTCTAAGCTTCAATACCATGCCAACTATACCTAGGACTATAAAGTTTTTTGCTGACTCTTTTCTTTTTTCTTTAAATGAATTTAATCAAAATTAAATATTATTCGGAAATTTATTAAAAACCAAAACCTTAAGTTAAATGCTAGTCCTCGCATTATTTCTTTTAAATAGTAGCAATAAGAAATGAGAATCTAAGCACTTATCACTTTTTTTTTAATTCTCTAGTTTAGTAGGCATAACTTAAAGGGTTATGACATCTATCTTACTAATTTGAACAACATTTAGATAATATTGATTATTTGAGACAGTACATTTTCTCATAAACATTAATTTAAATTATCTGCGCTTGGAGGCGAAGAGGAGGAGTTACTACCAGAAAAGCTTCCCTTTGCTAAAGTAAGCATATGCATTAAATAAGAGACAAAGTATATTTTTTTGCAAAAAGTACTAATCAACCAATAAATCACGTATATGTCTGCCTTCGCAATGATTTTTATCCCAAAAGAAAATTAGCAACAATCCAAAACTATAAAATTTTACCGGTGGCATTTCTGTATTTTATGTTACGGTGCGCGATGCACTAAAACAAACGTTATTAGCGGCATGTTTCCAGCTTTATTTCACAAAACTACCGGCAAAACTGTAATGAGTTTCATCTTTTAAATATTAAAATTTTAATCAGACCGATACGCAACTACCTTTTGATCTCGGACCGTCCCGCGGCGTACACGTAGCTGCCTACCCGCCTGCATATCGCCCGCATAAATAATTTACAAGATAAATAATCTAAAATGGGATTTTTTTTCAGGTTACCAATTTCGAACGGGGGTTTATATAGATTTTTTGGCGATATGGATTTCTGGATATTTCGGGGTGAAAAGCGTGATTAATTGGCATCTGGATTTCAGCTGTTGTTCGTTTTGGTATTTGTTTCTTTTTTTATTATAGTAATTGTTGGCTTACTATAATAAAAGTAGATATTAACTTATTTGAAATAGAACTAATGAGCTCTCTTAAAAAATCAATGAGCTGCAAATCTCTACTTATATTTTTTTACTTTAGCCTTTAGAACCGCGTCATCGCATATAATTGAACCTAGTTCAGATTGTTTGCTTCTTTATTGAAAGATGAACCATTGCTGGCTATCTTGCTATGTTTGTTTCAGATGATATTTAGAGATTTTCATTTAGATACATTCATGCATAGAGCCTGTATATTCTACGATTTTAATAAGACCTGCATATAATAAATCAACTTTTACATTCTATTAGAGCACACTGTAAATTTATTTTCAAAAATTGACCTTCTGTGCTTTTGGTCATAGAGATTTTAAATTAAATATTCTTATACTAGTGGCAATTTGTCCCAAAATAAAAAAAAGAGAGAATAATTTTCCACGTATATGTGGGAAAACAGCCTAAAATAATAACTCTCGCTAGGTTATTGCATTTTCCGACCCAGGCCGGGGCAAACAATGAGCCCCAAAGTCGATATTTCACAAAGTCCGAATAATCACTTTTCGGGCTCGTACAAAAAAGCTCATTTTACCATGGACAAGGTAAGTGTTAACACATCAATAATATCGTCCAACGTTGGCAACGTTAAATTTATGAGTCCAACGTCACGGGAAAATGCATGAAAAATAAAAGATTTTTTCTTTTTTTTTTTAAATACGTTAGTCTGGCTCGGTCTATGGCCGACTTGCCGCGCCTATTTTAGTTTGGTCGTCGGGTACGGGACTCAACTGTTAAAATGAAGGAAGGCTATTGAATTAAAAATTAGATTTTTGAAAAGCAAACTGGAATTGCCATAGGATTGCTGGCGTTCTTATCAGGTTTTTTTAATTAATTTTTCATTTTGCCTTTATGACTTAACACGTCTGTCATTTCATCATTTGTAAAGTCAATTAATTAAAATAACTGTCAATCTTAAATCAATCTGTTTTATAATTTTATTGTAATTGATTTTTTTTAATCAGTCTGAATATTCATAGGTTCACTGGCGTTGTTATTAGCTTTTTTATAAGTGTAATTGCAATTTAATTATTGGTAAAAAAATTGCAATTTTTTGATTCAGCCGGTTCTGCCATTCAAAAGAAATAGTTTAGCCATCTCGACCTCCCTGTACTTCTTAAGTTTTAACAGTATACCATCATATTTATAGACTTGGAAAACCATTCGAAGATATGCATACACCTTTTCTTGTAGAGTTTATTAGCTATAAAATTAAATTCAAAGCTATACAATTAAAGTGCACTGTAGTAGAACAGTCAATTTGAGTTGAGTCAATATGAACAGTCAATTTCTACAGTCAATGTGTCATCTGAGTAGTGTCACTTTCAACAAAAATAGGCGAAATCTTGATACTTTACCAAAAGTTAATGTTTTAAAATAAAAATGCCAAAAAATAAAAAGTTCCTATCCCTCCCCCTGTACTTTTTTGGATACTATTATTATTGATTATGTACTTTTTAGATTTTGTAAATCTTTAAAAAAGTAAAGTTAAGTTAGGGGATATAACTTGGATTTACAAAATCTTAAAACTACTTTCATGTATTTTAACCTTTTAACCTTGTCTAACGCACTAGCACTTATAAGATGAATTGGGAGAGCTCCTTAATTTGTAAGCCCTGATGAGGTTATATGTCCGAAACATGTTGGATTTATAGTTTTTTTAAATCAATTTAGCGGAGGATGACCGAAACACTTTTAGGTACCCATTGATCTATTAACTCCACTGCAAGAATGGACTACTTCTTCAACTTTAAGATATTTTAACCGATATCGTGAAAAAAATTGTTTATAAAATTGTTTATATTTTTCCACTATTTTTATATATTTTTTTAAAATATTCATTAATCAATAACTCTAAAAATGTTATGTTTATTAAGTAGACTATTTTAATTTGTTTATAAAAATATTGAAAATATAATAATTCTTAATTTTTGGAAATATTTATTAGGAATATCAAATAAAAATTAATAAATTAAAAATGTATATTTAATCAGATATTCTTTACTACTAATGATAATTTTATTGATTTTTCTATTGATAGCTGCTTAATAATTAATATAATAAACTTTAATGATTTAAGGTCGTTGATTAAAACAAAATATATTGATTCTTAGTTGTCAAATCCAGGCTAAAAATATTTCTCGCGATCATAAAAATTATTTAATTTCTGATAGAATATAATCCGAGCAATGATTGGGTGGTCCAGTTTAAGCATACAGAATTTAAAAAGAAATAGACTTTTATTATAAATTTTTTCTCAGAAATGTTTAATAACCAAAATACAGGGTGTTAAATTTAAGAATAATTATTTGTTTATTTATAATAACTTTTAAACTACTATCTCAATTTAAATTAAATTTTGCATGCAGGATATTGTAGTGAATTTTCAATTACTGATGAAGACAACTTTTGAAAAAATTGCCAGTGGCGTAACATACAAAGGGATTTATTCCTTTTTTGCCTCAAATCTGCGAGGCGATAAAATATTTTTTATAAGAAGTCAAGTGCTAGATTCTTCATTTAATTTGGAAAAAAAATATTAAAAAACTTCACTCTTACAAAATTATACTCTTAAAAAATTTTGATTTAAGGCACTGTTCTTAAAATATCTTAATTTTAATGTAATTGTTCAGAAATACCTGCTAAAATGTTATACAAGTTCAAATGAAATCGGGCTTTGATTTGTAAAAAAGTTGAATATGAAAGATGATTAAAAGTTACCTTAATTTGTAATTTTGTTTGTAATCTCATTTGACAGGTTTAATTTAAGATTCAAGCCTAATTGTCTTTTTTTTCATAGTTTTTGCAGCAATTTAATTGGCGTTTTTGTACAATTACACTAAGATATTCTAAAAACAGTGCTTAAAATCAAAATTTTGCAAGATTAACTTTTTTTTCCAAATTAAATGGAAAATCTAACAGTTGACTTCTTATAAAAAAATATTTTATCGCCTCGCAGATTTGAGGCAAAAACCAAACAAGGCCCTCCGTATGTTACGCCAATGGATTTTTTTTTTAAATTGGCTTTATCAGTAATTGACAATTTACTATGATAACCTGCATGCGAAATTTAATTAAAATTGAGCGCTTAGAACATTGAAGGGCCTTTCAATATTCTAAGATTGAGCCGGTAGTTTAAAAGTGACGATAAATAAACAAATAACTATTCTTAACTTTAACACCCTGTATCTTCGTTATTAAATATTTGTGAGAAAAATCTTATAATAAAAGTCTATTTCTTTTTAAATTCTCGATCACGTGTTAAAATTAATGACGCTTAAACTGAACAGGGCTTATTTAGCTTATACAGGGTGGATAAGTATGAATTCAAGCTGTGACTAAATCATTCTAAGTTTGGTAAGTACCGAGAAATGGGGTGAATTTGATTTCGCGGGGCGACTTTGATCACCATATCAAAATATTTTACATTTAAATTTCCCGCGCATATTAAGTGCCGATTTTTTCCGTTCGGTAAAAAATCGTATTCAGTAATGGTGTAGCTAGTGATCCATGTGCATTTCTTTTGTCAGTTAAACGTTTTTTTTTGAGTTTGCGGCTCTCAAACATGTAAGTAATATTTAGACAAAAATATAACCTTCCAAAATTTGACTGCTATTTAAAAATACATGCAAATTGTGGATATGTGTGTGATATATTTAGTATCCTGAATATATTGTATTTTTATAACCTCAAAATGAAGTTTGCGGCGTTGCCGGATTTTGTCAAATTTTAAGATTTATTGGATGGGGTCAACTGGATCAACTGAATGGGGTCCAATTGATCAGCAGATTGTAAAGCTTATATAATTTTAAGGGTATAGTACTACTAGTAATAATAATATTTTTAGTTTTAGAATATTGACATAATGCGGAGAGTTTATAGGAGAAAAGTTGGGGCACGATGGTACAAAGACTACGGTCAAGAGTCCATAGAAAAAGCGTTAGAAAAGGTCATAAATGAAGGGTGGAGTTTACTGCAAAATGGTTCAAGATTTCTTACGGGACCTTAAATAATAGATACCATGGGCGTCATGTTAAAAGTAACGGCAGGCAAACCGTTTTTAGCTCCAATGAAGAGCAATCAATTCTTAAATGTGTTGCTATTTGTGGCGAATGGGGGTTTCGTTTTAATTTAACAGATTTAAGGCATATGGCAAAAAACCTGCTAGATACCCAAGGTCGTTCAGTGGCAAAATTTAAGGACAATTTATCCGGTACCGATTGGGTATTTTCGCTGTTAAAAAGACATAACAATGTAATAACTCAAAGGCTTGCAGCTTATATTAAAAGGGCTCGTGCTGATGTTTCCAGGCAAACATTAACTGAATATTTTGAAAACCTTAAAACAACTTTAAATGGTATTCCGTCGTGCAACGTATATAATTATGATGAAACAAATTTGCTTGACGACCCTGGGCGCAAAAAACTAATATATTCCCGTGGAGTAAAATAATCTGAACGAGTGTGCAATTTTACTAAATCTGCAACCTCAGTGATGATGTGTGGTTCTGCAGCAGGAGTTCTTTTGCCACCATATGTAATTTATCAAGCAGAAAAAATGTGGGCGCAGTGGACTGAACAAGGACCAAAATTAGAACCCTGTTGCATAGATAGATGCTGTGCAGCTGGATCACGATACAGTCGAACGTCACATGGGTGGATGGACGCCGAAACTTTTAATGACTGGTTTAAGTCTGCGTTTCTTCCACATGCCAAAAGACAGCAAGGGCACAAAATTCTAATAGGCGATAACTTAGCCTCACATTTCACAGAAGAAATTATTAGACTGTGTGAAGAACATAACCTTGGATTTGTATGCATTGGGTTTTTCAAGCAATTTAAAATGGCCTGGAGAGAAATCTTGCTAGAATAGAAAAATACGTATCCGACACCCTCATCAATTGACAAAAAGGATTTCCCACATTTGTTGCAAAGACCTTGGTGACAATAGATAGTAAACTATCCAAAGATAAAATACCTCATGCGGTTAAACGAAATCTTATTTCTTCTTTTGAAGCAAGTGGCATAGTCCATTTAAATCCAAACCGAGTATTAGACAAGCTGCCTAGAGAAGATTTTAATCAAGACCAAGCGCAGAACATGTTGGTAAATTACTTACAATAATAGTGATTTTCAAATGCTCCAACAAGACAATATAAGAAGAAATCATAACTTGATGTAACGCCGACGATCTATTTATCCAGTTGCAGGATAACGAAGAAATTGAATATTTGGAAGTGAGTCAAAGTGAGATCAAAATTGGGACATTTTTATTGGTTAAAGTATTGGGCGGCATGCGAAAAAGTGTTAGCTATCGTTATTTAGCTGCAGTTCAAAATTTCAATGAAAACGAATTCGAAGTTCTGGGACCAAAATCTGTCGATGGAAGAAAAACTGTTTTTAAACCACAAGAAGGCGACGAGTTTTCCATAGAGTTGGGAGATATAATTGCCATTTTGCCAGAACCTGCCGCTGAATGCGTCAAATGTCAAATCATTTATCAATTCAAAAAAGCAGTAGATATTAAGGAGATATAAATCCTTACTATACGCATTACTGCTTCTATATATTAATTGAAGATTTGTTTCTTTAATAAAGTATTAAAAAACTGCAATGTTTCTTTTTTATTTTACCTAAAAGAATAACCAATTAGTGGAATTTTATGACTGATCAATTTCCCCCTAAGTGATCAATTTCACCCCAAAACCTAGAATTATCTGTAACTTTTAAACGGATTGATGAACTTAAGCGGGGGTTAAATTGTTCATAATGCATTTTAAGGCATTGCAAGAAGAATACAATTATATGGCACTGATCAAAGTCAGCCCCCTTTTGGTATGAAATTGATCACTCCTCATTTTGGCATTTTTTTAAACAACTTTAAATTTAGAGCAGATACGATTGCAAAATCCTTTCATGGCATCCATACACAATCATTTATAATTAATTTTAATATTGATATGCGGTTATCAAAAGAGTTACAAGCAAATTTACAAACGAAATGATCAATTTAACCCCGTTTCATGGTAATATTTAAAATCAGTTTTATCTCATAAAACTTTTTCAAAATTCCATAGCTATTAACAAATATAAAAAAAAATATTTATGGTGATTTTTTTAAATGCCCAAATAGTTTCACAAGTAAGTTTAAAAGAAATAAGATTTTACAAGGATCATTAGAAATTTTAATAAAAGGTCTTATCGTTTTTGACTATAAAGTAAATATGACATAGATACATAAGTTTCATTAACTTATGTATCTATGTCATATCATAAATATGAATTTATATTGAATTTTTTTGCTGGTGTATTTTTTATCAAACATAGGCGGAGGAAAAAAGTATTTTTTTTATTAAATAACAAAAGAAAAAGGCACTGAAAGTAAATAAGAGAAAATTCTTGTTTAAAATGTATCTCTTAAACTATTTAAACTAAACTCTTATAAGCATAATATAGTGTGCCAATTTAACCTAAGACCACTTTACCTACACATGCTAAATTTGATCATGGTTATCCTTAGTTTTCACAAAAATTGCAATTTAATACAAGTGAACTCACCATAAGCCTAAAATATTTTCCATAACAAAATTTTACTTATTTTCACTATAACAACCCTCCCCGGTCTTCACCATTCAATACCACCGCTAACACTGATTCAAAAATCAATCTGCATCATCTCGCATTTTGATACAACCTTAAAAAAACTTTAATAGAACCGGTCTCCTTAAGGAAGTCATATCTCCCTTTCCTTCTCATACATGCTAATTACCTGTGCCCTCTTCTTTTACTGTAAGGGCAGCTTGACCAAACGGTGACCCCGAAGGGATTTGGGAAGTATAAACACAAAAAGATGAAAGGGTGGACCGTGGGGCTACTCTCACCGTGTGAATGTACAGGTTGATTTGTGATTCTTTTTATATGGAGATGCTAAATTTTATAGTCTTATATAATGCGATGTAAGATTTTGCATTAATTTGGGGGATTTTTAGTTGAGATCATGAGAACTGTTTTTTAAATCGAGTTAGTTTTGTATATTAATTTTGGGAACGTAACGGTTATTTGTTCTGGATGTTTAAATATATGGGGAAATTTGAATAAAATAGAGTAAGTGTGAAACTGGTTTCATTTAAATGACAAATTGTGTTTTTCAACTGTCGATTTTATTAATAATCGGGACCATATTTAACAATGCATTCATATAGGTTTTTAGTCCATCAGAGATCCATAGTAGCCTTATGAGTATTATCATCCTCACTAATTAACCATTAGATAAAAAAAGTTAAATACTAAATAGTTAAATTAGCATTATGGAAATATATCAACAAATGATCTTCTTGAAGATATTAGAATGCTTAGCTTCGAAGATAAACGAAAAGCAAAATTATACATGTTTTCTTTTAAATATATAATTTTAAATAAGTTAGTACCTGGATCAAATAGATGCAATATAATGAACACACAAATCATAACTTATTGATAATACATTCTATCTTAATATTTTACATAATAGAAAAACGTGTTTTATATTTTCCCAAAAAACACAAAGAGTAATTTTAACCGAACGAATCTTTTGTTTACCAACTTTCAAAATGTAGATATTTTAAAACATTTTAATGTTTCCAAAGACCTTCTGGCAACGATTCCGTTTCCGAAACAATTGAAACTCCGCTACAGCCAATTTGTATTGTCATGTTCTAAACCATTAAATTAATTTTCAAACATTTGATCGCGGAATTAAATTCGTTTTGTTTACATTAATTTAAACTTTGTTGATTTTAATGGACCGACACTATATCCTATTTTCGGTTTTTTATTTTTGGCGTTTCCCTCTTTTGTCGCTTATCAACTTCGAGCTAACCACCTAATTGCACATCAAAAACAATGATTGACTTCAAGAGCCGAGAAAAATTGAAAGAAATAAATTTAAATGCATAAAAGACCTAAAAAATTATTTATAAAACCAGGAATGAATTGAAAAATCGAAAAGTGCCTAAACATGAAAGACATGGAAAAATTAAGTCCAGCGCTAAAATGAAATAAAAAATGAGTTTAAGAGCTTAAAATACAAATATATTATGATAAAATAACTAGATTTACTATAAAAATGCATAACTTAAATGAATATTACTCTCAAAAATATTGATAATTTTTTAAAAGTGTAATATGGCGAGTGATTAGGAGTCTGAATCTTTACTATTTTAAACTCGAATCATGAAGTTTACAGCTTCTATTTCTTACAAAGAATATAATCAAGACTATACCATAGTATCTTTTATTTAGAAGTATAAGAAAATATGATTTTTTGTCGATACAACTGTTTAACCAAAAAAAAAAATGGCAGAAATGTATTTAGCACTAGTTTTTTAAGATTAGAACATAATTCTTAATACCAGAAGTAAAATAAAGTTAAATATTTGGAATAACATAAAAAATTAATTCAAAAGCAGCACGAATATTTAGAAATATTTATGTTTACTTATGCAAAGGCATAACTTAAAAGGATTTGGCTTTCGTAAACTATAATGTGCATTTACAAGTGAATTAAATAATAAAAGTAAGAATCTTAATTATAGTTAAATCTATTAAAAGAGGTCCACTTTTCACTTTATTATAAAAGCATTCTCAGGATTTTGTAGTAACAAACACCAAACTGCTATAGGAATGTACGTAAAAAATTCATTTTCTTATTCTTTATTATCAGGTTCAATAGAAAAATATAGTAACATCTCCCTAATTTCACCTTAACATTTGATTTGGAATTAAACCTTATACATACCTGAAATAATTGGCAAAAGTTATAAATAACTCCAAAAACTTAGAAACAAAGGAAATCAAATATTTTTAAATACTTTATGACCCTAGACAATGACGCCTAATATGAAAAATAAAATGAAAAATGAGTACTCAAATATGAAATATATATGTAATACTTAATCCTAATTACGTTTACATATGGAAATGCATAACTTAAATGGATATGACTTTCATAAATTAGAATAAGTTTTTATAAGTGAGGTTAGTAATAAGGAGGCAGAATTTTAATTATTTTAAAAAGTATTGAAGCTGTTCAACATTTTGCTTTATTACAAAAGCATCATAAGGATTTTGTGTAGGGCTTTAAGCAACAAGGACAAAACTGCTATAAGAATGTACGTAAAAATACAGTTTCTTTTTCTTGTTCAATTACGGTTCTGATTTGAGAATCATTATGGCCAAGTGGATTAAAAAACACAGTAACATCTCCCTAGCCTCATAGTGGAAGCGGTAGCTAGAAAAAAACCGCAAATTGTGATACAAGCAAGACGTTTGGTACATGTATATTATAGACCCAAATAATCATTCTGGCCCGAAGTTCCTACGAAAATTTCCCTTAGGGGAGGAATGGGGAGAATAACTACCACTTACTGAAAATTTAAATAGATTTCTTTACAAATCGTAGGTAAGCGTGCATTTATCCTGTTAGAAAGTCTTGTGGTTGGTAAATAGACACTGACAGTAGTTTTAGTAGTCCTAAAGGGAGTAAAAAATAAGTTTTAACCCTTAAAAGGGAAGTTTACCGACTAATTTTTTTTAGAGACAAACGTATTAGTTATAAACATGTTAGTTATTATAGGTATTTTATCCCAGTTATGGCACAACTAAAATAAAATATGGTCTTAGAGGGTGCTACGAAGGCAGGCAGGCACCCCTAAAATGCGCCCCTTCTTGCCTTCTCAACTAATTGAATTGATTTTCTATTCATTTTCTATTCAGAGATTTTCATCTTTATTGCTTCCCTCTATAAAAATAAAAAGGAGTATTAGAATACAATAATTGATAAACACACGTTTTATTAATGCAGTCTCCGTGGCAAACTTTGCAGGCGGGTGTGTACGTGACTGCATATTTTTTAGAGCAGCATTTGTTTGTGTCACAGCCAGACCGACAACCACACCTATCCAGCTCTTTAACCGATGCCCATATCCAGTCTAGCTGCGACCAAACTGGCTCAAGGGAACCATCTTCCCGCCTCTTCCACCCCCATTGTTCTGGGGTGGTCGGCTAGATATGGAGCCTTCCAGTGCACGTCCCCATATCTCTCCAGCTTGGTACTTAACGTGTTTTATATGCTTTAAAAGGGCACCAGCGGTAAGAGGTATCCCTGAAATGGACTTCTTTCCAGTGACAAATAAGTGACGACGGGCTTCGGTGATATCGGTTATTTCGCTGCGTGAATCGTACATATCAATCGTACATTTTTCTAGAGCTTTTATGTGTGCATCAGTCAGCTGATCGATGCTGGAGGGGTAGGACAAACACTTAAAAGCTGAAGTAATGTCTGAGTCTTTCCAAGTAGACCAGGCACTTCTCTTACCTAAAACACATTATATCAAAACAATTTCTCTTACAATGATAAGAGTACGCACCCTTTGATGTAAAAAAGGAAGTTGAATCACACTCTATAAAACCGTGAAATCCACGCAGCGCAACTGCTTTTTCTCTACCAAGTTTATTTACGATTTCGTGGACGGGAATGTATTTTTTTAATTTAAATTTTTAACCGTGATCTTGAAGCTCGTGGAAATGAGATACTCCCACAACAACTACGTCTGTATCGGAACAGCGGATCAGAACTGACTCGATTCCGTTGGCAACCATATCTTTTACATGAAGAAGTATTCTGCCGTCAGCTTCCTCCATTTGGGAAATATCCAATCCTTGTAACTCAGAAGTAGATCTAGGTGACGTTACAATTTTATTGTCAACATTTGTAACAATTTGAAATTGTTTTAGTAAAGTTATAAGATTTCTAGCGAGAAAACGGAACAGTTTTTTAAATAAGTCGTTTCAGTTTTTTGGAAGAATATATATAACAAATAAAAAATAATGGTAAATACTATTGTTAAAAAGTTATTTGTGTCAAATTTTCTTACCTCTTTCGGGAATATCTGTCTGGCGAACTCGAGTACCTCTTCGATGATCACGAGTGGTCGCTTTAAGACTCATATTGCAGTAAAGATCCCAGGCCACATCTATTCTAAGACCACTTACGCTGTTAGCACTTTTTGTTAGAGCAGGAACTAACTATTTAGAACAGTATTCGGAGACATTTGGGGAAGTGCCCGTGGGCTTATATAGATAAAAATAATATTATAGGGTAAAATAAAAAATAATATTTTAGGGCATAAAAAGTCACAAACAAGTACAATTTGTTTAAAAAAGAACTGTCCTAGAATATTGTCCATAAATTTTTTTTTGTTTCTTGTAAGTTGAGCATTAGGGGTGCAAGAGAAGGTGCCTCTCCCCCTCCCCCACCACCCCAAATGCTTCCAAAGTTTCTAGTTTTTTGATTTGCATCAAATTTATTTTATGAAAATGTACTAACTTAAACATTTATCTTTTGCGCTAAAGTTTCAAAAAATTAGAGGGTATCCACCCCCTTTTAGGGGTTAATAATTGTTTTGACTACTTTTAAAGATTACTGTTACCTTTTTTTAACACCTGATCGTAATTCACAATGTTTTGAAACAGAATGAAAGCTGGTTTACTGACATTTGGTGAATAAATACATCTGAATTTTGAGGGGGGTTAGAATGGTGCTTCCACTCCTCCCCTAAGGGATGTATTTATAGGAACTTCGGGTAAAAATGATTATTTGAGTCTATAGTACATGTGTACCAAACGCCTTGCTTGTATCACAATTTGCGGTTTTTTTGTAGTTATTCATGTGTACCGCTTCCACTATCATATAAACGTATGATTGTGAATTAGAAGTTTATTAAGGGCTGTTGCAGGTATGGGTATGGAAGTTTGCTAGAACTTCACAGGATATTTCCGAGATGTTCTAAATTTTCTACGTATACATTGAAGGCATGTTTTTGAGAGATTAATAATGATGATGTAGTTTTTTATAAACTATTTTTTTAAATAGAAAAACCTAAAATAGAAAAAATTAGACAACATGAAATAAAAGGCTGCTCAACTAGCTGGAATTGAAAAAAAATTAAAAATTGAAGCAAAAGGCTTAAAGCAGCTGCCTGATTGCTTGGAAGTAAATAGAAAATTAGAGAACTGAAAGAAATATTCAAAAATCAAAAGTTCCAAAAATTGATTAAATCCTTGAAATGCAAACATCAAAGGGATAACTACACTTAGGAAAAAAAGAGCCTAACTGCCTGGAATAGAGGCAAAATTTACTAACAGGCAAGAATAACTACTCAACTGCCTGGAATTGCAAAAATATTGAAAAGCTGGACTAAAAGACATAAAAAAGCTGCTAAACTGCCTAGTGTTAAAAAAAATTAAAGAACTTAAAGACTGAAAAAAATATTTAAGTGCCTGGCACTAAAAAAATCATTAAAAAAAATATATATTTTTGAAGCATAAAAATTAACATGAAAATTACACTTAGGAAAAACACTGCTAAACTGCCTAAAGCAGAGAAAGAGTTGGCTTAAAGTCAAAAAAAAAAAAACGTTGGCTTAAAAGATCATCAATAGTTGCAAAACTCCCGGATAATGAAAACAAAATTAAAAAACTTAAAGACATAAAAATTTGAAGTAAATATTAAACTGCCTGACAAAAAATATCCAAGGAGAATAAAAAAAATCAAAAATAATACACTTTACAAAATACATGGCAAAAATGACAAATGACTTTAAAAATACTTGGAATGAAGCAAGATATAGGCCCTAAGCCTAAAAAACATGAAAAAATTAGTCAAATGCCTGAAATAAAGTAAATGTGTACAAAAGAAGAAGACAAATAAAAATGTTTAAAATAATTACGTTTACAAATGCAAATGCATAATTTAAATGGATATTGTAAAAAATTATGATAATCTTGTCAGAAGTAAAGTAAGTGATAAGAAGCAAGAAGTTTTACTATTTTAAAATCTATTGAAGCACGTCAACGTTTCGCTTTATTACAAAAGGCTTATAGGAGCAAAGACCAAACAACTATAAGATGTACGTAAAAAACACATTTTCTTTTTCTTTCTTTAATTACGGTTCTGACAAACAGAAAAACCTGAAATAGAAAAAATTAGACAAAATTAAATAAAAGGCTGCTCAACTAGCTGGAATTGAAAAAAATATAAAAATTGAAGCAAAAGGCTTAAAACAGCTACCTGACTGCTTGAAAGTAAATAGAAAATTAAAGAACTGAAAGAAATATTCAAAAATCAAAAGTTCTAAAAATTGATTAAATCCAAAAAATGATTGAAATGCAAACATCAAAGGGATAACTACACTTAGGAAAAAAAGAGCTTAACTGTCTGGCATAGAAGCAAAATTTACTAACAGGCAAAGAATAACTACTCAACTGCCTGGACTTGCAACAAAAAAAAAACCTTGAAATATAAAAATCAACAGGAAAATTACACTTAGGAAAAACACTGCTAAACTGCCTAAAACAGAGAAACAGTTGGCTTAAAGTCAAAAAATTAATAGTCCCGGAATTGGAAAAAAAATTAAAACGTTGGCTTAGAAAGTCATCAATAGTTGCAAAACTGCCAGATATTGAAAACAAAATTAAAAGGTCAAAGACACAAAAATTTGAAGTATATAATATTGAAGTGCCTGACATAAAAAATATCCAAGGAGAATAAAAAAATCAAGAATAAAACTACACTTTACAAAATACGTGGCAAAAATTATAAATTACTTCAAAAATACTTGGAATGAAGCAAGAAATAGTCCCTAAGCCTGAAAAACATTAAAAAAATAGTCAAAAATAAAATAAATGCGTACAAAAGAAGAAAACAAATAAAAATGTTTAAAATTATAGCGTTTACATAATATGCAAATGCATAATTTAAATGGATATAGTAATAAATTATGATAATTTTGTCAGAAAAGTGAGTGATAAGAAGTCAGAAGTTTTACTGTTTTAAAATTTATTGAAGTACGTCGACATTTTGCTTTATTACAAAACGCTTATAGGAACAAAAACCAAACTACTATAAGATATACGCAAAAAACACTTTCTTTATTTACGGTTCTGATTCTGTAATTATGATGTTCGAGTGACTGTGGTAGTTAAGTGTTCATATCTGTTTTGGAATGTGCATGCATTAAAATTTTTTATGATAGAAAAATTATGTATTAAAAACAGAGCCTTTTTAAGTAATCAATACAAACGTGGAGGCTCGTAGTTCAGAATCAATGTTCGTAAACCAGTAGCATAATGTAAAGTTATAGCAGCTTAGCGTGGTTTTGAAATAAATTTTGATAGCATTAATGGAAGAAGCTGCTTCACTGCTTGAAGATTCATACATAATAAAATACACTTATTATGAAGTGCTTTAATCTTTTCGCTAGAATATTATTTTCTATATTTTTTATATCGTGTTTTTTCCATATCTGCTCATCGCAGGTTTTTATTTTCATACTCAATACACACATCATGATGATTCTTTTTGGGGGAAACCAAACTTAGGTTTTTTTATTTGTTTTTCTTTAAAAGTATGAATCCTAAGAATTTTTTTTTTATGTTTCTTTATTACCTAGTCAGACCGCTGTTCACGAATTTCACTAAAAAACACTTAATCAATGATTTATTTTCTTTGAAAACTTTAAAGTTGTCATTGTAAAAATCAATGGTATAAAGAAATGCTTTTCAGCATACTTGGATTAACTTTTTTTCATTATGGAGCTCATAAACCGTATTACGTCATATACAATCTTCATTTTCTTTGGTTTTCTTAGATGTTGGTTATAGACTTACATGCTCAGCGACAAAAATCTTCTGTTAATTCTAAGTTATTTTCTTCCAAAAGTTAAAAGATAATTCTTTCCAAATATCTTCACTAAAAGTACTGCAGAACTTTTCCTTAGCATATTTGTGATAAAAGTTTATCATTAGTTAGTGTGATAAACATGGCTTACTTAGTTTTTTTGCTGCAGGTGCAACAATATATTTAAATTTATTGTTTTTGTTCCGAGAAAAACCTACATAACCCTCACTCTTAATTCTGAGCACTCTATCTTTATTTATTTTCCATTTATTTTTATTAGCTATATTTATCTTTTTTGTTCTCAAAATATCTCCCCATTGAGCTCTAGTAACTTTTTAAACTTCATAAATTAGAATTAAAGAAACTCAAATTACAATAAAATAAACTCTCAATTTAAGCATCATTTTTAAAATCATCCATTGTCTTCGCTATCGCTATCAGGCTTGCTGCTAGCAATATAATCAGCATTAAAGACATGATTTGAGAACTATATTATTGGTAGAATAAACACGACTCGTTGTAGGTTACAAATCCTTATCACAATCAATTTCTTGTTCAACAGATAAAAAAATATTAAAATTAATATAACTTTTTGTATGCCTTTTTCTTTGTTTTTTGCTTACCGTTTTTTTAACACACCCTTTTGAAATTTATTTTAAAGTAAAAATTACGTTTAATGATATAGAGCATTGAAACGTTCATTATAACCTATAATAATGGCAGGCGATGACCTAACGGCAGATTATGACAGCTAGCAGGTATTGTTGAATTAGAGAATTACATTTATAAATGACGCCCAATACTGGGAATAATATAATAAATTTGTTCAAAAGCCTCTCAAATATAATACTTAAGCGCAATTACGTTTATATGTGCATATGCATAACTTTAATGGATATGATTCCCTATAAGTAAGTAATAAGGCAGAATATTAAGAATCATAAAACCTATTGAAGGGGGTCAAAGTATTATGTTAAAGTTCAATAAAAAAATATATTAACATCTCCCTCACATCATCCAAACGTCTGATTTTGAAATAAACTTTATACGTTTAATAATACGTGTAATACACATCGAAAATGATAGAAAGCATAGCATCAGAGAGAAGTAAATCTAATTTGGCGGATGTTGTGTACGATATGCAAATTCGACCGCGTCCCAAGGCGTAAAGTTACCATCTAGTTTTAAAATTTCAACTGACGCGAACATATTAGGGACAAAAGTCGATACGGCCACGTACGGCTCTATTTTCTATTGGTGAATTTACGCCGTCACGTGACCGTTAAAATTTTCCCGCAAAGCGTAAAAGCCCTTAAGCCCCCGGCCCTCCCGGTCCGTCCTGAAATTTATTCGACGTTAGGCAGATAATGTAAGGGACCTCTGCTGGGGTCCAGTCTAGGGACTCTTTTCCTAGTATAGAGTTTCCACTCTGGTTACAATGTTGCTCAGTCTAAAATATATATTTGCAAATATAATTTTTAAATGTATGTTTCATTTATTTTTTTTATGATTTAGTCACAAGATCAGCCATGGAAGACAAAATATTATGCCAGCTTAGGGCTGTTTATTAATCCGAGCTTAAAAGAGCTTTATACTCCTAAAAAATAAAGAAAGAAATAATGTTACGACCACTCACAAATTTATTTTTCAAAAGCTGCACGTGTTTTGCTCTATTATCAGGAATAAAATATAATTAAATAAATAAATTAGTAACAAAATAAATTAAATTAAATTGCCTAAGGGTGTTCGAATTTCAGCATTCAGAGAATGTTATACTAAAAAAATTAATACTGATAAGCAAAAAAATAGCAAAAAGAATAACAATAAAAAAGCGCATGGATTTTTTAGTCGTAGTTCATCAGAATCCAGATCTCTGGTGGTTTTAAGCTCAAAATAAAAAATGTGGAGGCTCCTGGATCAATAGCAGCTTAATCAGCACTGATACGAGCTGTTTTTAGTTTTAGCTATTTTAGCAATATATTTGTTGCTAAGAATATATTTGTTGCCAAGAACATTAAAAAGATTCTGGAAAGGCTTGCGATAAAACTGATGTGACTTTAAAAACTGAAGTAAATTTTATAGGACCTTATTACATTACTCTGATGAGATGCCTAAGATACTACTGATTTTAAGCTGGTATAATTACGCTTAATAGGCTGGTGTAATAATGTTGCGTTAAGTCAAGCTTAATCACAAAAGATATGAAGAATTATTTGAAATACCTGAAAGATGTAAAAAAATTACGTCAACGAAAGATCAATAATATTGACTCTAAAAGCCTAAAAGATATAGAAAATTAATTATTGCTACCTTATACCTGTTTTTAAAAGGTGTTCTTTCCCTGACATATGATAGTCAAGAGTATCATATGTCGAGCTTATATTATATATAATAATGCTGTTTTTATATAAATACTTGATCAGGTGAAAGGTTTGAATAACATGGATATGCTATTTACATTATTTGAAATATCTAGAATAAAGTAACAATTGATTTTCAGAATCAATTATTCGCAACATTATAATTTCCTTGTTTCCTGAGAACCTTGAACAATTGTCATCAGAAACGAGGTCACAGGCCTTGAATAGAAAAGTGTTTAATAGGCTAATAGATAATATATAATAGATAATAATAATCGATATATGGAAAAACTACTTAAAATACCTTAAAGACGTAAATATAAGTCAAATGCGTAAAACATAATAAATAATGAATGATATATAAAGTACAATACGTGATAGGTAAGATTGGCTAATACTTCGGTCTTTAAATATGTTATCTTCTGTAAATACTTAAACAGTTTAAAAATCTGGAAGATAAGGAATAATTATTTTAAATACCTTAAAGTTTCAGAACTTAAAGTAAAATATTAGGTTAGTGCAAAGGTCCAATAGACGAGAAACTAAAAGATCATTATTTCAAGTACCTCAAAGAATCAAAAACTAAGAAAACTGTTTTAAATAAAATAAGAAATTAATTGAAAAGAAAGGCTAAAAAATATAAAAATGAATATTGTCCAAAGTCATGAAATAGTAAACTTTCAGTGCCTAAAAGTTACTAATTTGTCGTAAAATACCTGCCGTAAAATCCAATAGCCAATTTCGAACACTTCAAAAGCATACAAAATTATGTCAAATGACCGAAATAAAATAAAAAATGAGTTTAAAAGTCTGGAAGACATACGACAATTTTAGATGCCTCAAAAATATAAAAAGTTACGTCAAAAGCCTAAAATAAAATGACAAATAATTCCGAAAGCATGTAAGGAGGAAAAAATATTAATATCTAAATTATATAAGCGATTATTTCATAAATCTTAAAAGAATGAGAAGTAGCGTTAAATAAGTAGCATATAGGAAATTATCCGAAATGCGTGGAAAAAATCACATAAATATTTCAAATGTTTGGAACACGTAAACATTGAAAGAAAAAATCTGAAATTAAAGAAGAAAAAATTAAAAATCCTGGAAAAAATGAAAGAAATGTTTCAAATTTCCAGAAGACCTAATTTAAATATCTGGAATAAAATTAAAAATATATTCTAAGGTCTAAGAGGTATGTTTTTTTTTCAAATTTAATAAAGTCAAGTATTTTGAATAAATAGAAAGCCTATAAATTGACGTA
Organism: Anthonomus grandis grandis; assembly: GCF_022605725.1. Lineage (NCBI taxonomy): Eukaryota > Metazoa > Arthropoda > Insecta > Coleoptera > Curculionidae > Anthonomus > Anthonomus grandis. The sequence goes on along the minus strand of NC_065550.1, from coordinate 26,143,138 downwards.
GACTGTCTGACGTAAAATCACATAGCCTGGAAAACATGCAAACATTATTTAAATATTATTGATAAAAATGCTTCAGGGACATAAAAAATTACATAAAATACAATAAATAAAATAGAATATAGAATATATAGAGTCAAAAAAGTGAAATATAAAGAGTATTTATCATATTATGTCTAATTGATAGTTCTGCTGAAGTAAAATCAAATAACCTGGACAAAATGCGAAAATTATTTAAATACTATCTATTAAAAAAATGCCTCAGGAACATAAAAAAATTACGTAAAATGCGCAATAAATAAAAAATGAGATCGATAATGTGAAAAATTAGGAATATTTATTATATTTTGTCTAATTAACAAGTGACTCCTAATAAAATATTTTAAATGTCTTAATGACGTACAAAATTGCACGAATACGTGAAATTAAATTAAAAAGTATGCCAAGTACTTATACAAAAAACGCGAGAATTTAAATAAAAATTCTAAAAAAATTAGGTTAAAATCTACCAAGAAAATTACAAATGTAACAGCACAAGAAGAAAAAATAAATTCAAAAGCGTAAAAACAGAAAAAATAGCCTAAAAAATAAGTCGAATAGAGTAGAAGATATAAGATCATTATTTGAAGTGCATGAAAAAAAGCAATAAATTATGTCAAATAAAATTAAAAGAAAAATAAAATCATAAGGCTGAAAAATATGGAACAAATATTTTAAATGCACCGAAAACATAAGAATTGAAGTAAAATTGCTGGAATAAAGTTAAAAGTTATTTCAAAGACCTAAAAATTCTAAAATTCACGATTTTTTTTTTAAATTCCATGTGGTCAAATGCTTAAAATAAGTTGAATGAAATTGATCAAAGACTTAAATTAAATAAAACAGTTATTTTTTTAAATGCACATATTATTGACGTAAAAATTTCTCAAATAAAAAAGGTTTGGATAACTTAACACAATTATTTCAAATGCCTGACAGGAAATAAGAAATGACTCCGAAAGCTTGAAATATATAACAAATAATTTGCCTAGAGCATAGTAGATTAAAATAAGTATTTAAAATAAAGAAATTTATGAAGAATTAAACCAGTATAAAAATTTATATATAATAAATAATATATAATAAACAAATACAACTCTTCTGTTTCTTATATATTTTCGTTATGATTATTTAGAAATGACTAATATTATTTTAACTTATTTTTATTGGTTAAATTAATATCTACTAGAACAATAGATTTAAAGACTAAAATGCATAATTTAAATGGAGACGACTCTTGCAAGATTTAGTAATTTCAGAAGAACCGGTCTAGATGTTTCTTTTATGCAATGTGTCTTTAACGTCAAGTTATTTATTTAAGATAATAATATTCTAGAAATCAAAAGTTATATAAATATAAAAGTTGCATAATCAAAGAGATAGTAAAACGTAAAAAAATTAAAAAATAAGATTGTTATTAAATATTGTTTTTTATTTTCCTTGCGATTTACTGGTCTTAGCTTTAATCAAAATTTTCTGTCAAAAAAATCTGGCAAATGGCCGCCTCGACTTTCGTGACAGACTCTTCATTTTCAGAAATTTTCAATTATATTTTCACATAATTGCGTCCCAATTTTGCTAATAATACGTCTACTTTCGTTTTTTAACTGTGGAATTGTTGGTTTATTAGCGTATACGAGGGATTTTAAAAAACCCTAAAGAAAAAAGTCACAAGGCGTTAAATCGCATGATCTTGCGGGGCAGTTCTGGTCTCCATTCCGTGAAATGATACGACCGGGAAACTTTCTTTGCAACAATTAAATTGCTTCACGTGTAGTGTGACATGTCGCACTATCCTGTTGGTACCACATACCGCCCGTATCCATACCATCCAATTGAGACCATAAAAACTCAGTGAGCATATTAGGATAGCGTTCGTTGTTCACGGTAACTGCATTTTCAGCCTCGTCCTCGAAGAAGTACGGTCCAATTACTCCACCTGTCCAAAGTCCGCACCAAACAGTGACTCTTAATGGATGCATTTTCTTCTCATGAATGACTCTAGGATTTTCTTCGCCCCAAATTTGGCAATTTTGTTTATTAACAAAGCCATTAATGTGAAAGTGTGCCTCATCGGTAAACAAAATTTTTTTCGAAAAATCGACATCCATTTGTTGTTTTTGCAATACCCAAGAAGAAAATATACGGCGCGTCGCATGGTCCACTGGCTTTTATTCTTGGGTCAATTGAATCTTATAGGCATGCAAATGAAGATCTTTTGTTAAAATTCGGTAGGTAGTGGATTCTCTTCGAAATATGCAACTGCTGTGCACGATGACGGATAGATGTTCCCGGATTCTCGCCAACACTTTCACGCACTGCGGCAATATTTTCAACAGAACGGCTAGTACGGTGACGCACTGATGTTTTTACATCCACGACAGAATCATTTTGTTCAAATTTATCAATTAGTCTTTGGACGGTCGTGTGATTTGGTGCATCGTATCGACCAAAAATGCCCCGCAATTTACGAACTGTTTCCGCAAAACATTCTCATATTTGAGAAGTGTTATTTCAAAAAGGGACATGTCCACAAAAGTTCAAAATACGTTTTATACTAATTTTTCTATCTTTTATGTCATTCCTATCGACTAACCCCTTCAAATCGTTTCAAGAAAATACATGTCCCCGTTAAATTCCCATATGAAGGTGTTGTGTTCGATCAAAACTAGACATGTCCACCTCACATGAAAATTAAATCTGTTTTATTTAAAATCGGACAAGTCCACTATTATTTCTTATGGGCAAACACCGATTTTATCCAAAATCAGACATGTCCATTTTGTGCCCGCTTTCTGCTATTTCTGTTATGACGATTCAATTACACCAACTTTTAATCGCAACGCATCTCGGTTTGAGAGTAGGGAATGGGGGAACCGCTTGAAAAAAACACAGACGGGAAGAAACACAAAACTAAAAGAAAAAAATTTAGAAAATTCAGTTTCAAACGAAAAAAAACTTAATGTGAAGGCGTTTCTTGCAAAACAATTTAATAATGAAGAATGTGCAACCGAGGACGCAGCAGCTGAAGAAGGTGAAAATGAAGCAGAAGAGTGCGACTGCTTAGAACCTGACAATGACATACATATTTGAAAAAATATGTTGTATTTTTCATTTAAATAAAAGTTTATGAATAAAAACAGTGCCTAAAATTTATTTATACTTTGTAAACACGTAAAAACCTAAATTAATAATTTAAACTATTAGTTCAAACAAAATGGGACATAAACATTTAGTTCATTCCAAACAAGACATGTCTAAAATGATTTTTGATTTTTCTCTTAAAAAAAAAGAAGTATTCAAAACATCTTTTGGAAATATGCTTTTAGGGAGTCAAAGAATTATAATTTATTAATTTTAATATTTTAGCTCTAAAGGTCTCATTCTGAAACGTTTTTTTCGTTTTTCTCAAAATTATAAAAAGTGGACATGTCCTTTTTTGAATAAACACTCCTCATTTGTAGTGTGTTTTAACAAGAATAATTCGTTGTTCGACCGTATATCGTTCCATGGCTACTAATCGCAAACTGTTTACATTATTCTTTTCATTTTTTTTTTTACATACTGCGATAAAAAAAGAAAAGGTGTGTTCCTATTGGGACACCCTTTATGTTTGAACTGACATGGCGTAATTAATCACATGTTTATTTTACCCGACTTTTTTTCTTTAGGTTTTCCTCCACATAATCTACCACAATTATTAGAAGATGTTTCTCTAAATGTAAGACCGAATATGTGGTCCCTACGTATTGGGGCTCCACCACATTTTAGACGAACATTTTATAAACATCTAGACAATTATTTGTCAAATAGATGGATAGTACGAACGCATATAGATACGCAATGGACCCATTTCTTGGCCTTCTCCGTCCCCAGATTTAACGCCTTGCAATTTTCTTCTGTGGGGTTATTTAAAAAGTTTGATGTATTATAATAGAGCAGTAAATACTCCGAAAGAACTTCAAGAGCGCATTTAAAATTCTTTTGAGTTAATTTTGAATAATATTTGTACAAACGGTAACGTGTATGTTATATGTAACTTTTATATAGATATATGATTTTTGGTATATTAATTTCTTTTGACGAGTTCAACCAGGTGTTAAAATAACTGACTGAACTTTGAAAACAACCTGTATATCTCAAATATACTGAACCAATTTAAGATAAAATAAGAAGATTAATTATAAATATTCACCTTAATGAGAATTTACTAAAAATTACCCCAACAAAAATTCGAGGCTATTATTCAAATAGTATGGAGTTCGTTTATAAAGTATCATTTAATGTAAATATAATACACACATACAAATATAGATTGCATATAACTTAAAAGCACCCAACTCAAAATTCAAAAATAACTCCCCTTTAAAAACTCATTTCAACTCATGCTTTCCAACGGGTATTACCATTCCATTTTAAGTTTTAATAAATAGAGTTCGCAGCGCACGTAGTTTTAATGTTAGTGGAGATTTATCTTTAATTATATTGGAGTTTCCAAACCCAAATTACCTAAAAACTAATAACTAGATAAAATTGCCCTAATACCCCTGCGGCAGTGGTGAATGTAGAATTTGTAATGCAAGAGGAAATTCAACTATTTATTTCAGTAATCTACTTGAGGCTAAAAGCAATTTATTGTCAAATTAAGGTTTTGTTTCAGATTTTAATATTATCTAGGCCGCATCGTATTGTCTGTTTAACAAAACATTAAGTATGTTTAATTAATACTTGTAAATATAATTGGAAATAAAATTTATAAAGAGCACATTATTAGTTCATTATAAATTTCATTATAATTTCATGCCCGTAGCAAATATATATAAATGTAAACATTTATATTAAAATAATTGATAAATTATATTTTAATGAATACGGAAATGATCTGAAAGGTAATATTTTTAAAGTAAAAATATACAAATTTTATTTATGCTTATTAATAAACCTTTTATTGGCATGTTACTTTTAAAAATACGAGTTAATAAATTACGTTTTCTCTTCACGTACATTTCCTTTTTAACCCCTTTGTTTAACCCTTGCAGCAGCGTGAAAATTAAATTATTTATAGACCGTTATAGCAAAGAAAAACAGTTAATTAAGCAGGATGTGAACGGAATTTTCACTTTCAGAGCGAATTTTCTTATTCTATTATCTTTATCTTTGTATGTCAATATTTTATGTAAGTGATATTAGGGATATTTTACAGTAAATAACGAGAATTTAAAGAGCGAGCAAAAAAAAACTAAAATATAATTTTTATTTAAAATATTACGTAAGTTTCTTAGAGAAAGAGAAACTTTATTCCCATAGTCTTATTTGGTTGGTAAAGGTAATTTAATAAAAGGTATGTGGCCTTAATTGGTATTTCTCGGTTTTTATTTTTCTAAGTGAAGTAAATATCCTTCAATTTAAATATTTAAATAATATATAAATTTAATAATTATTTAAAAAAATAAATTAACATATAAGAATTTATATCTAAAATGCATAACTTAAATACACTCGCCGGTACAAAATTCCGCCACCCTGAAATATTGACCTAGTTTGATGTTTTATAAATTTTTAATTTTTTATCAGATTCTCACGATTTTGCCATCAGTTTTTAAATACATTTGTTGTGATTTTTTAAAATCATTTTGTAAAGAACCATTTTTCGATTAGGCTATATTATACAGGAGTTAAAAAAAAACTGTTGTTTTTTCTCGTAATTTCAAAAGAAATTATCCCTGTGGGAAAATTAAGGCTGTTTACATACTGTTCCTTGTAATCTTTAATCTATTCTAAATATTTCGATTTTTGATTCATTCTATTTTCTCATTTCTGCTGCGAGCTGCAAATTTTTTATTAAAACGCTGATTTGAAGCTTATTTTTATATAATTAATGTCAAGTTTTCGGTTAAAAATTATCGACGTTGGCTAAGGACGCAATTAATGTGACATAAAGTTTGACAGTGTAATAATTATTATAAACAATATTTTTCCATCGTTTTACAAGCTGTGGCTGACGCCAACTACAAATTTGTGATCATAGAAGTGGGTGCATATGGAAAACAAAGCGATGGAGGAATCTTTCAGTCGTCACAAACATATGCTTTGTTAAAAAATGAAGGGTTTAATTTACCCAAGACAACAACATTAGCTGATTCAGACATAGAATTCCCATTCTATTTGATTGGAGATGAAGCATATCCGTTGACACATTTCCTAATACGACCATTTTCTCGAAGGCAACTTACAGATGAAAATGAGAATTTCAACCGTAGGCTATGCGGAGCTCGGAGGTGTGTGGAATGTGCATTTAGTATTCTAGTGGCTAGGTGGAGAATATTAACGAAAGCAATAGAGACCGACCCTTCCGTAGCAGAAATCATATTTAAATGCGCTTGTTTGCTACACAATATTATAATATACCGAAAAGGAATCCATGAGTATGATATAAACAATCACGATCAAACTTGCAGTGACATGATCAGCCAGCCTGCCTCACGTGTAAACAGCAGAGCATCAAAACATAAGCAATAAGCATATAAATTAAGAGATATTTTGAAATCGTATTTAGTAAGCCACTAATATAATTGCTATTATATTTCTCGTAAATTAAAAAAAAATGTTTTTTTTTTAATATAAAATAAACTAGTATGTTTAACTTACGTTTAGTTCTGCAGCTACCTCCTGCCATAATTTGTCAACTTTGTCCCGATCTCGATAGCCTTTGTTTTGTTGATCCCATAGTGGAAGACGCACTCGGACTGCATTTATTAATTTTTCTGCATCCATACCACACGAAATACGGACAAATATAACTAGACAATAACTAGCAGCACGAGGACCCAAGCGATTAAAATCAAACTTGCTTGAAAATCAAACAGACGCGCGAGATCGCGTTGCATCGCATCGCATCTTAAAGCAGCAACAAGCGCGCTGTTTGGACGCTTGCTTTTGATTTTAGAGGTTTGTATTAATCGCACCGCATCGCATAGCATTGCTTATCGCTTAATCGCGTCCTGTGTGCACGTACACTAAGCTTAGGAAATTTATGCTGATTTCCAAAGGCAAGCTGCTTAATACACATTATAGCTTAAAAAAACATTTCATAAGTAACATTATTTAACACAAAAAAGAAGAGTGGTTTATTTGGAACATTTCTCTACACAATTTTTTGCAAGCACTTCTTTTCCGGATCGGCGAGAATTTAGGCATACATTTTTTCTATGTCCACTACATCTACAACTCTTAATAAAATGTGAAAAATAAGATTTTGCTTGGGAAGTCCTTTATATCTCCCAAAATAATAAATCTTCCAGAGTAATCCATTCCTGTATAAAACTAGTATATACCCTTAATTTACCACCCTTTATAAAACCGGATTTTAAACTTCTCTTCGAATTTTAAAAATGCATAATTTAATTGGACATCACAGACAACTGATAACAAAAACTTGTTATATGAAATTGAGTTCTATTCCTTAATAGACCTCGGTGGCATTGTCTCTTTGACGGTCAAATAGTGCCGGCGTACAATTAACACTGCTAGTGTGCGTCCGCCGTCTCGACATAATACACAACACTATAACTACCGCTGAGGTTTATAGATTAGGCGTGGGCTTATTAACACTTCATTATGAGCTGGGCGACAGATTTACCACCTGCTCTCTCATTGACACCTTGCCCTGCGAATATTATGCTTCAGGCGGACCCGATTTGTACGGACGGGACTTCTCACTGGACACAGGACGAAACCACATGTAAACGCATGGATGAAATTACTTTTCACATCGATTTGATTTAATTTAAAATATTGTTGTATTTATTTAGTTTTATGTTTAATATATCGAATGTGATAAAATAAGACTAAAATAGTTCAAAGATAAAGATAAATCAAGGGGTGTTGCAACGTCTAAAGAACGAAAATGAGGTTATTTATGCCAAAAAAAATGCTACTTTGCACAGGTAATAAATATGAAATCCAAAATATTAGCTAACGTTACATATAGTATCCAGTGTTATCATTACTCTTAATAATAAAAATAATATTAATCTATGTTTATCTTCGAAATTGTACAATGTATAAAAAAAGCCCTAAATAAAAAGAATAATAAGAAAAAATATGGAAATGTAAATAAGCAAACGGTTATACACAAAAGTCCTTGTTAGTGGAGGTTAGGATATATTATTTAATTTTTTTTTCAAATTAGTTATAATATTATGATTATAAGCCAAAAGTAAGTATGCACGATTTATAGCTAGTAAAAATAGCAAAAATTAAAACATTCAACATTTTTGAGACTCCCTCTTTATGTAGTTACATAAAAAGAGTTTTTTTTATAAAAAAAAGTTTAATTTTTTTTTGTATATCTTTGTTTTTCTAGATTGAGACCATGGTTCCATTAAACATTCACTAGTTATGATTTGATCGTATCAATTTTGTGTCTTCATAATTTGCTATATTTTATTTTGAGTCTAGTTTGCTTGTGTGCATACTTTGGGTAGGTTACCAGTTTATCTTTTTGCTAGGAGTGTTTATTAGGCATAAAGGTATCCTTTTTTTAAACCGTCTCAGTACTATACTTTTAACAAATAATTGTCTTAAATCTAAAATGCCTCTGCCTTGGTAAAGTTTATTTGAAGGATACTTTTTATTTTTCCCAAGAACGATTTTAAATAGTAATTTTTGCAAAAATTCTAGACATTCTGAGATATGTTTTTAACCCATTATCCCACGCTAATATACCACACGTGAAGTGTGGTTTTATAAGAGATGTATATAAAGTTTTAAGATAATTGACATTAGAGTATTCTTTTAGTTTTTTAAATTTTTCAATAAAAGAACTTTAATTATTCGATACATTAGACAAATGATTTGTCCATTTAAAATTACGATCTAATAGGATTCCGAGATACTTTATTTTATTAGTTGAATTAACTTTAATTTCTTGCAAATTGGACAGGAAGTCGGAGTAGCTGCCAGAGGGCATAAAAAACATTTTTTTTTCTGAATATATTGTTAGCATTTGGTTAACAAACCATTAAAAAAGTTTACCTAGATCAGTTTCTCCTGCTTCTTTTAGAGTTTTCCACGATGCTCTTCTATAATTTAACACTGAATCATCTGCAAAACAAAGAATTTCTCCAGCGGAGTTAGTATGGAATAGTTCATTTATATCTTTTATAAATAGAATGTGCCACAGGAAAATTTCTTAAGAAACACCTATTTATGTGGGAACTTCTGGACTTTGGTGGTTCTTAATTTCTACACACTGTATTTTTTGCGATATATAGCTCTCAAGTAGCCTAAGTGGGAACATAATTTTCAATGATATCCTTCAACCTAGTATGATCAACAATGCCGAATGCCTTGTCTAAGTCCATAGATACACATATAATTTTTCCTCTTTGTCTATATTTGAGTAAATAGTAGCAACTAGCTTGGCCAAAGTATCCTTGGTCAATACACACGCTCTTAACATGTATTTATGTGGTAATTTTGGTGATATTTTTTTTAAATTATATTAACAGCAGTTAGGATAGATATTAGTCGATGATTATTTATAATTTGTTCTGATCCTGATTTGTAGATTGGTTTGATCACAGCTTTGGAAAGACCTTTGAGAAATGACCAATTTCAAGAGACTTAATAATTTCAAAAACGAATGGCTGGGTTTTAAGTTGTTTATTGTCTTTTAATATTTCACTTACAAAGTTGTCAAGGCCTGCTGACTAGTGTAGTGTACCTATTGTTTTATCAACCTTTGTTTCATTTGTTGAAAACAAGAGTAAGTTTTCATTTATTTTTTGTACAGAGACATTTATATTTTTATCTATTTTTATTTTTTTTTACTATTTCTTTCCCAATTTAATTAAAATTAAAATGTTCCGCTTTAAGTTTTTTGTCGTACATAATCTATCAATTTATATTAATTATTTTTATACCTGATTTCTTAGTTTGGTTTTTGGTTAGAATGCGTTTTAAGTTTTTCCAGAATATGTCGGATCTATTCAGTTAATTTGTAATCCATTTTAGATTTGTAATTAGTAATAAGCGCCCGTTGAACTAAGTCATTTTACGTATTACGAAATTTTTTTAATTGTTCGTCATAATTTAAATCGCCAGGTTGCTTTTTCATTCTTTTGTAAAGTTCAGGTTTCCACAGACTTTAAAATCCAAAGGTTTTTCTTCTTTTTGTTGTGCTAAAACGTCATTGCCCATTTTATGCAATTATACCTGTAACTCTCTTAAGTGTAAGAAAAGGCTTTTAATATTACTATAGAACGTTAAAAATTGTTTATTGCTATCTAATATTAGTTTTTAAAACTCTTTGGTCTCATTTACTGTTCAATGTTTAACTGTTTCTTTTTGAAAATTTATTATGTATCTATCTATTTTAAATTACCTTTTTTTTTACAAAAAAATAATTTAGATTAAACTTAAATTAGTATTTCTTTTTTTATTTTCTTTTAGTTTTAATACAGTACTTGAATCTTACTATTTAAAATAAAAATTTGAACGAAGAACACAAGAAAAAAAACAAACTAAGAGTAATAAAATAGGCACTTACGTAAAACGCTTTAAAAAATGTAGATAAAAATTATTAATTTTTTAACTACTTTAGTTATTAACCTAAAATTAAAGTAAACAGTTGAAAATTTTTATGATTGGAATTAGAAATAAAATTTAATCAGTAAAATAAAAATGCAATCATTAGTATAATTCCTTATTTACTATAATTACGCTGTTATCCAGGGAAAATAGCACCATGACACTTTTTAGGTCCGTTGTGCAAAGTATAAAAAATAGGCATGTAATAACTGAAATGGGGAAAAAGCTCAAAAGGTGAAAAGCATACCTGTCAGAAATATTTAATAATGAAAGAGCTCCTAGACCACTACTAGAAGCAATTTTTATGTACTTAGATTTAAATATTAAGACTTAACATCACTAGATTTTGCCATTTGGGGGTATTTAAAAAGCAATGTTTTTATAATCTCACCTGAAAATATTAGTGATTTAAAAAATCGAACTTCTCGTGAATTTAGAGAATCAGCGGACAAACACTTGCCAAGGTTTGTAAGAAATTTTAAAACATACTTAATACACTTAATAACATAAAATTCTGTACTCTGTGAACTGATTAAATTATTTATTTTTTAAAGACGTTTTTACAGCCTCACTTTATTAGTTCAGAAACGTCATTTTCTCTATACAGTTGAGTTATATATTGTATGCACTTTATTCTGATGTATCACACTATAGGATAGCTATTTGACATACCAAAGGATAACGTCAATAAAATATTCATTATTACCAGATATTTTAGCTAACTATTTACTGGTACGTCAATCGATTTAATTAAGGGTGGTTCGTTTTGAAAAAAAAGCAATGTATATTCAGAATATGGCATATTATACAGTGACCGCCTAAAGTTCCGCATTAATTCGACAAAAATTAGAGACATGATTTTTTGAGATAATGCTCGGACCCGTCGATTTTTATTTTAAGTTGCGCATTATTTCACATAAATTTTTGTATACAAGGTGGAACAAATAAAAGATATGACGTCATCGGTCATTTTTTCTAAATGGAATGCTATATTTTTTATTGCATTTATGAAATATTGGCGAAATATCAAGCAAGTTTCGTATAACACACCTTATATCAAAACTCAACTGTTTCCGAAATATTTACATTTAAATAACAAGAAAACAAATAATAAGTACGTCAATTTACAAATTAAGGTAAAATCGAGGATAAAAACAATGTTATAAATACTGCCAATTATTTCTATTTCCATGGTTGCACTTGTAAAGAATCTCCATTTTCGAATGTCACTGTCTGTTCGAAAATTAATAGTTTTTATCAGAATAAATTATGGCTAATTTAACGGACACCCAACGAATTGAAATGCTAAGGTACGGGGATCGAGTGCGCACGCAAAAAGAAGTGAACTGTTTAATGCCAAATACCCAAACCATCCTATTTCTCAGTCAATAGAGCACAAATTCATAACTCAGGTCATGTTAGAAATTTTCCAAGATCAATTCATCTAAAAATTTCTGAAGAAACAAAATTAAACGTTCTGCTCTCCGTCGAAGAAAATCCAAACAATGCAACTTCACAAATTTCAGTTGATAATAATATAGCCGGAACGTCAGTAAGACGTTTTTTAAAAGCAAATGAATAGCCCCCTTATAAAATTAGACTAATACACGAATTAAATGAGGACGATCCTGATCGAAGAAACCAATTTTGCGAGCAACATAAACATTTGCAATAATAACCGTCAGTTTGTGTTACGAGTTTTGTTTCCGGATGAAGCAACTTTTGGTTTAAACAATGTCGTAAATCGGCAAAATTGTCGGTACTGATCAGTGTCAAATCCACACTGGGCAACTTTTTCAAAAAACGAAGAAAACTTTACAGGATAACGCTATTTCAATTTTCTTCAAGAAGATCTTATCCCTGCTTTGGCTGCCCTATACCCAGACGAACAAGATCCTGCTGTCCCGACCGATAATTTGTGGTTTCAGCAAGACGGCGCACCGCCATTTCTTTCGAGATGTCTGTAAGATGGATTGGACGAAGAGGGCCAACAGAGTGGCCTGCGAGGTCACCAGACCTAAATCCCTGCGACTATTTTCTATGGGGGTACCTGAAAAGTAAAGTTTATATTGAGAAGCAAAAAACAACGTAGAAGATTTGAAAAATAGAATAAGATATGAAATTAGACGTATATCACCCGAAATAATTGATAGTATTTTACATAAGTTTGTATACCGTCTTGCTTTCTGCCAAGAAGTAAATGGGAATCAGTTTGAACCCTTGATACAAGAGTTTTCACAGTATATAGCATTTTATCCTCCATTTTATCTTAATTTGTAAATAGATGTACTTACTTGCTTTCTTGTTGGTTAAATGTAAATATTCTTGAAACAGTTGAGTTTTGAGATAAGGTGTATTATACGAAACCTGCTTGGAATTTTGACTGTATTTCATAAGGACAATAAAAAATATAGTATTACATTTAAAAAAATTACCGATGACGTCATATCTTTTTTTTTGTTCCACGCTGTAAAATAAAATTTATGTGAAATGATGCGCAACTTAAAATAAAAATCTACGGGTTAGAGCGTTTTCTCAAAAAATCATGTCTCTAATTTTTATAGAATTTATGCGGAACTTTAGGCGGTCACTTTATGTATGGAAAACTTTATCTATACATGATTGAATCAATTTCTGACAATTAAATAAGTTTAGAGTCGATTTTTTTTAAGATGTCTTAATTAATAAAGGATCACTCATTTATCTCGATATGAAATGTCTTTCAATTACTTATTATTTGCAAGTATAGAATGCCAAATAAAGACAGCGATAATCGATGCAGTTGTAGTATATCATTTTATAATTTATTCAAAATTTTAATTCGAGATCGTCGAAAATAATTTGGAGAGGCAATTTTCATATGGATCTATTAAAGATGTCAATCTGGAGCAATTTGAACTCGATTTACCTAGCTGCGGCTGGAAACAAATATTTTATGTACTAAATATTGATTAGAATATAAAGTACTTCAACTAAATTATACTTGAACTCTTTAATTTGCACGATTTAATAAAACAATATGAAAACGGAAAAATGACAAATATAAGGCACTAGGAACTTTTAAGCCAACAAAACTTTCAAAACATGAAATGGAATGAAAAATCAATATAAAACTTATTAAATCAATTTATATAAAGTTTATTTATTTATTATATAAAGACCAATAGCCAGAGCTACGTAAATTATGGCTTATAAAATCAAGGAATAATATTTTACTAATAAATTTAAGTAATAGTATCAAAAATCTTTTGATAAAATATTTAAACAATAATAACACTCCAGCGCCTAAAATTTTGAATTTTTTATGATAATCACAATATACAAAATATAAGCAATTGTCACTTTACTTTTTTGGTTTGGTTATATTTGGCGAAAATAAAATATTGTAGATAGTAAAACAAATAAAATTAAAAGATACTGATGTGAACATCCTTAATATTTATATAATCCAGTGTTGCAGTTTGTTTATACCTCGTTTTATTACATATATTATAACTGAGTGAATATTAAATTCCTATTTTTCGGTTGCATGGTAGCATGTGCCTGTTCATGCTATCCCTCTGTCTAAAATTAAAAATCCTATCGAAAAAATCTTCAATTTGCGTTGCGTAAGAAATCCTACGTAAACTTTTAAAAGTATTTAAAAAAAAATTGGAAAAATAAATTTACAACAGTATATTATTTTACCGAAACATCAATACGGTTTCAGAGCTGGTTATAGCTGTAAGACAGCTTTAGCTCACAATAATGATGATATCTTTAAAGCGATGGATAAAAGTTAAATAACTGCTCTAGTTTTTCTCGATTTTAGTAAGGCGCCTGGTATGCTAAATAATGGTTTTTTACTCTCAAGTTTATATTATATAAGATTAGACGTAAATGCTTGTTGCTTTAATCAACTTGGTTTTTAACTAATAGAATACAGAAAGTAGTATATCAGTATTCTAAAACCAGTCTGACTACTAATGGTGTATTGCAGGGTTTTATAATTGGCTCTTTGCTTCACACCATTTATACTAATAAATTTTTTTTATGTATTAAATATTGCAAATCTCACTTTTATGCCGTCGATATGCAGTTATATTTTTGATGTCCTTTAAAAGAGGCTTAGCTAGCTGTAAATTATATAAATTCTAATTTTGGTAAATACTTTGTTAAATCCCAATAAATCATTCAAGAAAAACGCCATAACTTCAGCAATTAATAATATATATTTATAAACAAATGCTTTTTTTCTCACCAAAGATTATACTATTGAAAAAGAAATACTTTCATCTTTAAAGAATCCAAAGTTTCCTTAATTTTTTAGGCAAAAAAATATTCTATTTTATTTCATTTCATTTATTTATAATCCAAAAATGTCGTTACATAAATTACATAATATCTAAGTAACTTATTACTTGTGTATGCCTATATATAACTATATTATTAAAGAAATCTGTCAATCTTTACCATGTTGGATTCCAGCTCTTTCTTAAAGTTGTATGCAATCCGTTATCAAAGCTATTTGATACAATCAATAATAATAATATTAATAATAATAATAATAATAATAATAATAATAATAATAAAGAAAAGTGAGGACCCTACTTACTAAAATGCACAACCACCACCCTTGAAGTGCCACTGAAAGAACAATGCTTCCCCGCTACCTTGGAGGAAAAAGATTAATAGATCTGGGTAAAGAACTTGAAAAACAAATCACTAACTTAAGATCCTATTTTTACAGGCAAGGAGAAAATTCCACACTGCATCGCGCAATAAATCAAATAGACGATTCCACTCCTCTACAACTTAAGAGCGAGAAAGCGCGCAGCTGCCATCATACGGACCAGGAAAAACTCCGCATCTGTATGGAGAAGCCCCTTCATGGGCGGCATCCTAATGAGATCAGCCAAAATCATGTCGACACTGGTTCGTCGAACTATTGGTTGGTATCAGGCAAGATGTTTCCAAAAACCGAGGGCTTTCTACTCGCCATCCAAGATCAGGTTATACCAACAAGAAATTATCTCAAGCACATCGTCAGAGATCCGTCCGTACAAAACGACAAATGCCGGTATGGATGCCAAACATTAGAGACAATCCACCACATAACAGGAGGATTTCAGCGACAGAATATAAAGAGCGGCACGACTCAGTTGGGAAAATTTTACATCAAGAGCTGGCAATGAAGTTGGAACTTATTACAACAGAGAAGGTTCCGTATTATAAATATACTCCAGAACCCGTAGTGGAAAATGACCGATATAAGTTATATTGGGACCGCAGTGTACTTACCGATCAACATGTAAGGCATAATAGACCAGATCTTATTTTAATAGATAAAATTTCCAGGAAAACAACTCTAATTGACGTAGCTATACCGAACAACAATAATCTGCAAGAGAAACACACTGAGAAAATCGCCAAATACAGAGATCTAGAAATTCAAATCGGAAGGCAATGGAGAATGGATAATGTTCAGACCATCCCAATTGTTATATTGACAACGGGTGTAATACCAAAGAGTCTACTGGAATACCTTAAACAACTAGGAACTGGCGAACATCTATATAAGCACATGCAAAACGCAGTACTACTGGCAACTGCTCGCAGCACCCGAAAATTCCTAGGAGATAACTCTACACTTCAGGTCACTTAAGGGCACCAAAAAGGCCCCCACAGACCACAGAGCTTAATTCTTTTGATATCGGAGGTATCTGGGATAAGTAAATGATCCGCCCCCCCCCCCTTAGAGGGAGTGCGAGCCTTAACTGGCTTTAAATAATAATAATAACAAAAGGACAAGATATAAAGAATTCAATATACCATAGAAAAAAGAAACAATTCAGAAATTAGTTAGTAATCTGCAATATAACCTATTATTTTTTGAGTAAAAAAATAACCCTAATAATGGCCTAAAACTATTAAAATTTTTATGAATATAATTCTTGACCTTCCGATTGAAGACTTTTTGATTTGTTATATTTTTAATATCAGAGGGGATTAGGTTATAAAATTTTGCTCCTAAATAATCTATAAAATAAAGGTTAATTTGCTTATGATTCTGTGGCAAAGTAAGATTGTTATGCATATTAATCCTGGTACCTTGGAAATGCGTGATTTGTTTTTTTGAAATATTAGTACTATGTGCAAAAGAATATGCTTTTTCTATATAAAGATGATTTTTATCGCTAATATTAAAGTTGTATAGTAACTCAGTTAAGTAAAGTCTATTTTGCTTACAAATTACTTTAAGAATGTAATTTTGGACAACTCTTAACGGTTGAAGAGTAAACTTGCAAGTACCACCCCATACTATTATGCAAAAATAAAGGAGAGACACCACTGAAGACTTATGCAGAACCAAACATAATTTATTGCTCATTACTTCTTGAAGAACGTAAAATTTTTGTATTAGGTTTCGGAATTTACCACAAAGATAATAAATATGATCACTCCATTTTAAGTATTGGTCAATTATAATTTCCATATATTTTGATTTGTTTGTTTTTGACAATGATACTAGTGAAAAGTAGTCTGCTCTTATTACATAAGGAAAAAGCTATATAATTTGTTTTTTCCATGTTAATCGTGAATTTCTGGGTACATAAACAATCTCTTACTTGCCCAAAACCCACATGCAAAGTATTTTTTACTTCTTCCCATATATTGTCTCTAAAAATTAAGGTTATGCCATCTGCAAAGCTAACTATTTGATCAGATATTTAAGTTTAAACAAAGAGTTTATGTATACGATAAATAGAATTAAATCATATTTAGCTTCTTAAGTATAAGGAAATTTTAAATTCAGGGGTTGGAAATGTGCTACTTAAAACAAACATAACAGAAAGTAGGAAAAGCATTATTTTAAATGTCCCTTTGTGCCGAGCTAAGGCAATATAAAGTTCCGTCGAAACTGCAATTACGAAATCTAAATTCGAGGCAGTAACAAGGCAATTTTAAGGGTCTTGTTGGCAGGGATTTCGGAACAAACGAAGGCCCCCAAAACTAACCTTTAAAGGTCTCTCTCTCGCAGTTGCCCGAACTGTTATCAAAGAGAACAAACCCAGGAAAATTAGTCAGCTAAACCCAAAAGAAATAGCTTCCGGCCCTGAACGTAATTTATGGAACATTTACCGAAAATTTAATCAGACTTCCGTCCGACAACTACACAGAAATTGCATCGACCGCAGAGCTATTTTCTCTTATGATATTAAGCCAAATCCTAATCCAGCACATTCTAACTAAGCTCAAACTAATGTCGGGCCCTACGGAAGCACTAGGGGCGATGGGAGGCGACAAGGGTGGAGGAGGAGGAGGAGGAGGAGGGTGGCGAGGGCAGACGAGGGTCCGGCGAGTTTCCATTGTTTTAATCGAACTCATCTCCAGTTCTCATTTCGTGCAAATGTTAGCGACCATGGCGGGGGGATATTAACGCTCCTGAGAGTGTTCGGGGGGGACCACTAGAGGAAACTCCTGCTATGCCGAAGCTTTATCGAACCAGAACTCCGAATTTAATCTAACTTACGATTTATGTATTAATGATGCTAGATCTACTTTATTGCACCGTGAAGATTATCAACTGTAGAATGCAGTTTGTGTTGTTGGAAGTTTCCACAAAGCATTTGGTTTTCCATTGGTTTTTATATTAAACATTGCCCTTTTATGTACGCTTACTCCATCATGAAAAAATTCTCCGAATATTGGCTATAATTTATTTAAGCTATAACAAATTACTAAAAAAATTAGCAATTCTAACCAAGTCAATGTTTAAAAAATGGTTTTTATATGGCAATTTAAGTCGTAATTAAAAGAGGGAAGGGACTGTATTGCTTACAGGATAGTACGAAATAATCAAACCAGATTTATCCGAAGCAAAGTGTTTATTAATGTCTTAGTAGAGCGCTTTCGGTGTGTGAGCCATCATCAGTACTAACGGAAAGTGAATTCAACGTGATTTTTTAAAAAAAAATTTATTTAGAAAAAAATATTTAAAAAAAATGTGTGCGCTTAATATCACACAAGTGAAATAAAACTTCTTTATTCATATGTATATTTATGCATAATTTCCGTAAGTAATTTTTTCTTGGTTGATGGTCCTGAAGGACCACTTTTATATTCCGTGTCTGATCACTGCCTATCATAATTTTTTAATATTCACGGGAATATTCACAAAATCTATTCACTAAATTATAAAAATATACTTCAAAATGAATTTATAATTTTATTCACTTTAGACGTAGAATAGTTAATACATTGAATAACAAAAATTAATTTATAAAATCGTTCAATAATGAAATGAAATTACGAAATAATAAAAAAATCACCGTTCGCGTAACGCTAGCAAACTCGCAAACGAATTACTGGCTAAAATACATATATGTATTATATATATTCCAACCACTGGCTATGAGAGGAAAAAAGAAAAACACGGTGCGCGCGCAAGGCTCTCTCTTGTTGCTTTTACAGCAATACAGGGTGTTTCAGAACAATGGGATCAAACTTCTAGGGGTTGTTCAGTCCAACAGTAGAATCCATTTGAGTATAGGAACCCATGTCCGGAAATGTGTTACTACGCCACTACGGCCCTAAGACGCGTTTAAATTTAGAAAAAATTATAATTACCTAAATAGAATCTGATGCATTTATTTTCACCTTTTGTATATGATACCATCACAACAATTGTTCAAAATGTCTTCCTCCAACCTCAATACACCGATTTAAACGCCGCACATGATTTCGGCGGACTACACTAAAAATTTAATCCTCGTTTTGAATGATTTTAAATGCTGCTGTTATTCGTCCAATTAAGTCTAGCTCTGATTCTACTGGAGTTTCGTAGACTAAAGACTTTACATGTCCCCATAAGAAAAAATCGAGCGACGTTAAATCGGGTGACCTAGGAGGCCAAGAAACTGCTCCACCTCTGGCAATCCAACGGTGCCCAAACCGCTGAGCCAAATACTCGCGTAGTTGTACAGCAAAGTGAGCCGGCGCTCCATCATGCTGAAACCACATTTGCTGTCTAACGTTTAGTGGATTATTTTCAAGGAGTTGTGGGAGAACTTCCTCCAGGAAACGCAGATAAATACGTCCTGTTAACCGTTCCGGTAGAAGGTATGGCCCAATTAAATAATCATCAACAATGCCTGCCCATACGTTGACACACCAACGATTCTGATGTTTTCTTGGAAAAATTGCATAAGGATTTTTATATATATTCCTACTATTAAAAATACCATCTCTTGTGAAAGCGGCTTCATCGGTCCACAAAATATATCGTAAAAAATTTGGTTGTGCAATGTTGTGATCCAGAAGCCATCGACAAAATTGAACTCTTGGATGATAATCGGCTGCAGTCATACGTTGAACTTTCTGGAAGTGGAAGGATGGAGTTGTTGCTCGTGTAGTACCCGCCAGACAGAAGCGTTACTCGTATTCATATTCTTAGCGACGTCACCTGTGCTATTTGATAGTTTTCCATGAAAGTTTTCCATTAGCAATAAATGTTTAAAAATAGTATGCTATTTTTAAACATAAAATTTTTAAACATGACATTGAGAATTAACATTGATAAGCGTTGATTTTAAACAATTGTTGTTATGGTATCATGTACAAAAGGTAAAAATAAATGCAGCAGATCCTAATTAGGTAATTAATGTTTTTTATAAATTTTAACGCGTCTTAGGGCCGTAGTGGCGTAGTGACACATTTCCGGGCATGGGTTCCTATACTCAAATGGATTCTTCTGTTGCACTAAACAACCCCCAGAAGTTTGATCCCATAGTTCTGAAACACCCTGTATACGTAATGTAGCTCTCTCTCAAAAAAGTAGTACATTTTTCTCAAAAAGACCTCTTAATAATAAAAATCCAGAGATTGGAGGGACACAAAGTCAATGGTCTCAAATTATGTTTATTTTTTAAAAAACGATTACACGTGTTTCGCCCTAAGACATCATCAGATCGGTAAAGCTATTTGTTTAACACCACAAACATTTCATTAAAACAAAAAAAAGGTACAGAAAAAATAATGCTGACGTTCACATTAAATCCGGTTTCAAAACTCAAAACTCGTGTTGTTTTGTTTATTATATTTATTATGATTATTATGTTATTATGTTAATAAACATAATTTGAGACCATTGACTTTGTGTCCCTCCAATCTCTGAATTTTTAACTCTCTCTCTTTCTATCTCCACTAACTCATATCTTCTTCTTAACTACCGTTTGCCCCGCCCAATCACACTTTTCGTAACGCATTCACTAGCTTACTCCGCAACACAAATTAAAACAATATTTTAAGATTAGAAATAAGACACCACTAAATTTAAAAGAACGTAAAATATTTTAAAAAGTGGGGGACGTTAGTACCCTTTCATGTTTGTATGTAAACTATGTTAAAAGGTGGAAAACACAATGTTAAAATAGGTTAGAGTCATCCTACTGTCAACTCTAGAATCAGTGTCAAACCTGTCGAAAATTTAGTGGCAACAAATCGGTTTAGAAGCATGGATATATAATAGATCGATAATTTTGACCACAAAAGTTGGATAATTAATCAAAATCGTGGAATAAACTAGACTTCATCAATGAACTTGTGTGTGGGTAGAAAGCCTAAAAATAGGGTTTAATTTAGTTAAAGATGTAAAGGAACACTTAAAATGGAATCATCAATCAGAAAAAATGTTAATTAAAAAATTGTTTATTGTGCAATCTCCTATGTAACGGAACGTAAGGTCTATTGAGGTTAACTTGTATATTTATGGGGAATTATTGTTAGGCACATTAGTGATGCAGATATCTTCAAGAAAATCCAGTCAGTAGTAGTTTTTAGAAGTAACTTGTTGAATGATTTTGTAATTAGACTTTGGACTAAAATTATGGTTACTAAATCAAGTATGTTCACCAAATGCAGAAGAGTTTACTTAAATACTCAGCTATGCGTGTTTTTAAGGGTCTACAAGTACGTCTCACGTGTAAACAGTCTTACAAATCACACTGTAGCCCGTATATGCCACTTTTTTATAATGTATCAATTTTATCCTTAGTATTAACCAAAATTGAACCTAATATGTTTTTAGTTTTATAAGAAATTTGTAATTCTGACTGGTATTTAATGAAGTGATTGTAAATTTTCTTGTTGAGATAAAAAATAATGAATGGCAAAGAAATGAATTTATTGTCTTTTTTATAGTCAAGTCTTTTTTTATTGATCAAAGTATTAATTAGGTTAGGATCATAGTTGTAGGAATGGAACCTTTACTTCTTGCAATTGTTAAAGCAGTTTTAATTTATGTATTATGTTATTGTGCTGTTGATGCTTCAATTACGTAAAGAAATGAGAAATTTCTTAGTAGATTAAGTCGAAATCTTTTGTACTAAATGTAAAATAAATCTTTTTATAAAAAAAAAATTATGACATTGTGGGCGAGATAATAAATAAACGATAGTTTTAAAGTTTATTAAAGTACCTAGTAGTTAAAGTAATTTTTCTCATTTATTTTAAGCAAATAAAATGTCGATCCTCTATTCTGTCAAGCATATATTAATTAATATGTTATGGTCTCGAGGCCATTTTTCATTTCCTATAAGTAGTTTAAGTAGTTACTTTACTACTTTTATTTATTTCTGTTAGATAGCTATAGACCCATAAGCCTTCTTAAAATAGCTTTTCCCAAGATATTGAGCTTGCTTTGTATAGACGGCTAACTAGTGTTATAAACCAAAGTAAGTTATTCATCGAAAATCCACTTCGTTATTTAAAAGCTAAATCTTAACAGTATACATACGCTTTTGTATTTTTTTATTTAAACAGTACATAAGATTTACTTAACAGTAATACTCAAGATAAATTAATGTAAATGTTGCAAAAGTACATTTAAAACTGAATAGTTTAGATAGGCATAACCATTTTATAATTAAATACAATAATTAAAAATTATATATTTCTTGAGTAATCTCCATCTTGTGGAGTTTTAATCAAAATTGTCGTAAATTTCGATAACTTACACGAGTATGTGATAATATAAAATGCATAATTTGAGTAAATATGATTTCTATTTTTTATTGGAGACATTATACTTCTAGAAATTATATATCTCCTAAATAATCTTCACATTCTTTCCGTCTTTTAATTATGTTCGTAAAAACCGTAAATTATTAAAAGAAGTATTTCAAATACTTAATTAGGCTCCCATTTATAATTAAATATAATAAAAATATTTAATTGAAAATCATTTATTTTATGAGTAATTTAATAACTTGGGATTTTAAATGAAATATTATTAAATAATTTAAATTATTAACACATATATTAAAAATGCATAATTTGAGTACAAATGATTTCCTTTTTATCACTGAATACCTTATACTTAAATAAAAATTATATTTCTATTGAGTAATTTTTCTTTTCTTGAAATTTTCAATACTTTAAAATAAGTTAAATAGCACATGATATTTTTATAGACCTATCTAAAACCTATGACTATCTAGATAGTTAGAGAGTTGCTAGTCAAAAAAATTCATTTAATAGTCAAAATAAATACGATGTCAGTGTAGTTAAATGGTTGTCTTCGTATTTGAGCAGCAAAATAAAATTGGTAAGTTTCTTCATGATCATTATATAATGCGCATACCACAAGTATTCTATGGCCAGTATTTAAAATACTACCTCCTTGCTACAGATCTCTATTACTTAAGATACTCACAGAATAATCAAAATTTTGCTGATAACACCAATTTAATATTAGATATGAAAATATTGATGATCTAAATATAGAAAGTGAAGATCTTTTATAAAGAGAAACTTAATGATTTATAAAAAACTAGTGCTTAATTCTAAAAAAACAATGTTTAAAATAAAACAATCAAGAACGAGGATATATGAATGATTTAAAACTGCGGGGATGGAAATACAGGAAATCTTATTGAATTTTTATATTGATTACATTATATAACATCATTATTAAGTAAATTAGATTCTATAAGTCATGGCATTAGGGTAGTTAGAAAGTTAGTAGAATATGAATAAAAAAACAGGAAAAATTATGTACTTTGTAATAAAGCTATTCTTAAGTATGATATTATGTTCTAGAGCATACAGTTAAATAAATAGAATCCTGTAGATTGGCCTTTAGGAAATTAAATGATGACAATCTAGCACTGCATATTTTTGAATGTTTCTCTTAAAAAATAATAATTTCTATAGTCACACATTACGCAGCATTGCTTAAACTGAGCACTTAATTTATCCTGTATGAAGACTTACCTTAATAGAAGTGTGCAAAATGTGCACAAAGTTATACAATAAATTTCCTTAAAACATTAAGAGACTACAAATTATTAAATCATTCAAAATGGAGTACTAATTTAGTCCACGAGCTACTAATTCAGCTAGAGCTTTATAATTTAAATGAATATATAGATATATAATTAAATATTAAGGTAGATAATTAATGATATTGCGATATATTATATTGCTAATGTTTTGTTGGTGGCTGTATATTTGATAATTTTACTTTTTGCAATTTTTTGTAGCATTATGAAATAAATTTGTTTAATATTATTATTATTTTCACTTTTATCATAATTAATATTTTTGGGGTTCAGTTGAGGTTTTTATAGTTTGTAATGCAAAATGCTTAAACAAAATGAGAAATTAAAAATTTGAATATACTCAACCTAACTAGAAATAATCTAAGCCCATCTATAGAAAAAAAATTAGATTCGTGATATAAAAATTTTAATTCGTGTTTAACTATTAAGCTTACGACTCAAAGATAAACAATTAAATATATATTTTTTTAAACTTTTGAATAAATATTATTTTAAATAAAAATATTTAACCATATTTCCAAACTTTATCCAACTTAAGAATTTGATATAAACTATTTAGCATATTTTAATACGTTTTAGAGGGAAACTCGGGGCTTTTATGCTACGAAGTAGAACTTTCGGAATGCTGTTGTGCCAATGTTGGACTTTAAAACATTATTCATATGTACGGTTATAGTCTATGGTCAGGAAAGTTTCGTTCGCTATCTGTAGGAGTTTAGAAACTAAAATTCATCATGCCAGAATTCGAGATGGAACAAAGCAAATAATGTTTATTTAAGGTAGTATTGGGGACATTTTAGAGATGGTCGTTGCTTGGGTCGTTATTGTTTTTAATAAAAAATAATAAGGAAGATTTAGTAGCGGGAAAAATTAATAAAAGTAGTCGAACCTTTTGTAAGTAAAATCTGTATATTAAATATAAGACTATCGGTTATCGAAAAAAAACATTGTGATTTTAGCCAAAAAAAAATTGATTGCATTATATATTAAAACTTAACAATAATCAATTAATTGTAACATTAATTTTTATAATTACAGTTTTAGTATAATTATATATAATTTAAATCGCTATTAAGGTAATAGCAAATAAATGAGTCGGTGAGATCATGCATAACTTAAATGTTTAAGAAGCTCAGGTTCTTAAATTAAGCATTCTTTTCACCTTACACCAATAAGTTTATTATTTTCTTTTAGTAGGTGAAATTACAGTGAAGGTGAAAAGTAGTTTTCTTATTATTCCTGACAAGCGAATTGTAAAATTTCATTACCAATTGGTGGAATAAAAATCTATAGTTTTTCCAAGGAAGAGATGATTGTGAACAAATTTGACCTCTAATCAAATTATTAACATGAAGTCTACAGTAGTCGAGGAAATAATATTAATATATTCATTATATAATATAATATCCATTTACTACTTGAAATTCAAGTGATAATTATAAAATTCCTCGCTTTATAGTCTAAATGCAACTCCATTAGATAATATAACTATTTTGGCTTTAAACACATACAATAAACTTATATGGAATTTATACACTATTAAGATACTTTAGCCTTTTGATATTTTAATTAAATAAAATATACCTAATTTTAAAATGCAATTTCGGAAAGTTGTGATTTTTTTTTTAATATTGTATACTTAAACTTGAAATGATAATACTAAATCTCCGCGTATAACATTAATTTCTAAAGTTTTTTGTTCAAACAGATATAATAACAGTAAAGTTAAAAAAGGCATAACTTAATTAAATATGATTACCATTTACTCATTATTTATAGTAAACTCATATGCTAATTAGAAATTACTTGTGTACTTCTAACCTTTTGAAATTTTAATTAATTTTTTGGTTAGTTTTTTTATTTTATCATATTATGTATGGTATTTTTAGTTTTTTATTTGTATATTTTTTTATTATTTTACTATCTTAATCCACAAAATTTTTATTGTTTAATTATCTAGAATATTGATCAATTTAGATCAATCTAAAATGGTGTAAAAATTATATATTTGACAAGTAATCTCCATCTCTTGGAATTTGGTTAAAATGGTGCTAATTATTGTAAATTATGAAAACGTGTATTCAAAATGCATAACTTGAACAGATATCTCATTTTATAATTATATACATAATTTTTAAGAAAAAATTATATGTCTTTTTAGTAGCCTCCATTTCTTTAAATTTTGATTAAAATAGTCATAAGTAATGTAAATGATCAAAACAGGTATTTAAAATGCATAATCTGAGTACATATTATTCATATTTCTTTATTCAACAAAGAAATATACATTTATTTACTTATATTTACCTCATATCAATTTATATCAAAATAGTGATAAATAATGAATGTTATGAAAAGGTGTCTTTAAAATGACACCATTTCAGTAGACATGACTCTCGTTTTGTATTGCATGAAGTTTATAATAAAATAATTTAATATTGATTGTTAACTTCTTGGAATATGAGCAATAAAATAGTATATAAATAGTTAAAGCAGTCAAGATCTATTACTATAAAAAAAAAAAATAATTAAATTCATTTATTAATAGGAGATAATATTCCAGGGTGAATAGGGTTGCTAGTTGTAAAAGCCGAGCCTAGATGGAAAGATAATGATATATTTGAAATGTTTTAAATTATTTTTAAGAGCGAAATTTAGGAATCCTTCTGGACAACCATAGCTAAACTCGTTAGATACAGATAGAGAGTATGTTAAGAGGCTTAGAATTGCCATTGTGGAATTTATTGATAATTGTCAGTTCCTCTTTATTTTACTCCTTTATTATCTCTTGAGTGTAATCTGTGATATTTTAAACTAGTATCATTAAAGCAAAATGCAATTTTTATTAAAATAAAATTCAAAGGTCTTATTAGAAAATGGCAAATTACTTAGAATATTTTTAACATGATTATTTGGTCATGTAGATTGATATCTGTTAATGAATTCTCGAAAATGTGTTATTTATTTATTAATATTGTTAAATTTTGTTGGCCGGTAAAATATATTTTTAGCACAATACTTGAAAAGAAAGTAATCAACAAATAAAACGTTTTATTAAAAAAAAAAACATTTAAAATAAAAAATACATAGAAAGAATACGAAACAGAATGAAAATTTCAAAAGATCTGAAATTATGTAAAACGAAGCCGTCGTCGAAATCCCTTTATTAAAACTGCATTGAAAAGCAGTGGAAAGTCCACGTCCCAACACCGATTCCATAAATAAAATAACGAACAGAGAAAAATCCAAGTTAAATATTCTATAAAGAGACTGGTATGCAGCGCCGGCAGTAATTTAAATTCAGTTAGCTAGCGTTGCTTTTAGAATATTTAGGTCCAATACGACCGGGCACGGTAAAGTATAAATTCATAAAATAGATCCAAAATTGCTTAAGTATGCAGACAGTGAACGAATTATCGAATGCCCTTTTGATTCCTATCGACACAACAAACTACAACAAATTGTGGTGGGGTACGTGACGCGTTCAATATTAAAACCACTATTGTTTGACAAAACATTTGTAATAGATTACCACTTGCGGTGGCGGCTGCCAATTACACCTGCGACTGTTAGGTTAAACAATTTATTTTACTTAATAATGCAACACTGGGTAAACCAGGGTAAACCTTACAAAGAACACATTTTAAGTTTTGCATTATAGATTAGGTAAACATACAATACTATTTCTAGCTTGTAGAGAGCTTGTAATCTACAGGATTAGTCTGTTCATTTAACTACAAAATTAATAGGCAAATGGTAATAAATGCAGTTTTATTTAGCCGATAATTTATTATTAACTTAAGTATAAGTATGCATAACCTATTTGCATATTTTACTCTTATTGCTAAATTAGAAAGTAGTAGTATATTCATTTGAGTATAACTTTAAATTTTCTGTATTACCAAAACGTAAAGATAAATAACTAAGCTAAAAGTAAACAATTTCTTTCATTTTAAATATGCATAACTCAAATGGCTCTGATTTTCAGAATATTAAATAGGTTATTTAAAACACAATATTGAAATAGGCTTCGATATATAGATTAATTTTTAAATTAGATGTAATTTAATTATGAAGAGATAATAAGCGGAAGACACAGAGAAAGATAGTAAAGAAAATATCAGAAGATAGAACAGGTAGAAATATAAAGAGATAGCCTAGTTATATGACGTGTAAAGCTCTAAAGTTTTTTTTAAGACTCATATCATCAAACAGAAGCCCATTATTTTGTATTTATTAATTAAGGTGAATGAATTTTAAATGTTTCGGTTTTATGAGGTACTATAGTTTAAATAGACAATTTGTAAGGTATTCTTTGCCTACGCCTGATTCTAAATATAAGTCTCAGACAGCAATTTTACATATTTCGAACCCTTTTTATATCCAGGCTGTTCAAGAAAGTCTGCCATATATAAAAATTTATAATAAAAAAGCTACTTAAATAAAAACATACATTTCACAAAAAATGGAAAACCTAACATAGAATTTCCTGACTTCTAACCAAGTATAAGAATATTTGCCAAAATTATTTAAAAAAATTAATGATCAATTATACTTTAACACTACTGCCAACATACATCCTTGACCTATCTACACTCCTATGCAACCTAAAAAACTTAAATGATTTTGTTTGTAAATAGTTTATACATCTGCTATTCTTTTTTTAATAAAAAAGCTTATTAAGCTCAACAGGAAAATACTTGGGATAATTACTGGGTTTGTATTTTTCAAAGGAAGAAAAAAAGCAATTCCTAAATTTAAAAGGGTTAAGAATAAATTTGTCCTGGTTAAATAAACACTAAACCTAATCTATCCTTGCTAAATAATTACTAAAACCTATAAAGTAATAAGCATTTTTAAAATCATTGTAAAATCCTTTATAATACATTGATAGCTGACATGATGTAAACTATCTCGCAAAAAGTTAATCCAACTAAAAATTTCTTGCAATTGTTATCCGATACATTATTACCTTCCTTTCGACCAATTTATTTAACAAAAAAGAAATCTAAAAAGTAAATTTTCAGAGTCCATTTAAAAACACAATTTTGAAAACCAACGGCCTGTTAATAATGAAAAATAATGGTGCATCACTCTCCCGTGCATCCATGTCGTTAAATTTGATAAAGGTCAGTTAAATTTTGCAAACATGGGGACGGCAAGATACGAGATTTTCAGATGAGATTCAATTTATTTATATTTGTGTTAAAACAACATTATGAGTTTAATTTTATTCTGGCGTACCACGTAAAATAATAGAACGCATCTGACGCAAATCGCTCATTTATCATCATCAGCTTAAATTACCCGATAAGATAATATCGAGTTACGGTCAGTGACCAAAAAGTACATAACTCAACCCTTCTAAACCAACATGACCCATTAATAAATTCTTAAAAGCAAACTCTGATGGATGTAATTAATAAAAATCATAAAATCAGTTTACTTAGCAAATACGCTCTTTAACTCGAGATACACACATTAAAACCTGTTTGCAGAATATAAAATTTCCAAAGGAAACTACGTCCCCAGGGGGCGAACAATTTCTTAATGATTTATTAACGGTTTTTCGTAGAATGTATTGTATCAGAAGGACCCTAAGACTTTAATACGTTATCTCAATATTTAAATAGCAAATACACTATGTAAATGGTATGCACCCAAAGACAACGCTAACGGTCAAGCAAGAAAAAAATTAAATTATTTGGGTTATCTAAATACCAAATAAGGGATGTAATGGTAAAAAAATATTCATCTGCAAGGAGGGTCCCTTACGATTGACCACCTTGAGTATTTAAACTTGTTTGGGCTAATTTAGTTTTAAAATGATTTTTATTTATTGATATTTGTCATAGCAAGATCATGTTTTTATTATTAGTTAATTATTTATATTTGGGTTTTTTAATTTAAAAATCATGCATAACTTAATTTAATATGACTCAAAAATAATAGTTAGTATTAATTTATGATTAATAATGATGAGCACTTTATCCTGTAGGGTGTTATCCTATAATAAAATTATGTTTTTTTGTCGTGTCTTACGAAACCATACCAAAAAATATGCAGATAGTAATAGAAAAGAAACGATGATATGGAAAAACATTTTTCACCCGTTATAAAAAAAATATTGATATGTTGATTAAAATAATTCTATTGTTTTTGCAATTTGCGATCTTGGGCACTGGAGAAAGTTGAACAATTGCAATTTACGTAATTTGATTTACATTAGAAAAGTGTACAAACTGTCTTGATTAATTTTTTTT
Source organism: Anthonomus grandis grandis (assembly GCF_022605725.1). NCBI lineage: Eukaryota > Metazoa > Arthropoda > Insecta > Coleoptera > Curculionidae > Anthonomus > Anthonomus grandis. The sequence goes on along the minus strand of NC_065550.1, from coordinate 26,112,924 downwards.
TCTTGCGTTAGTCTAACCACAGATTTAACTAGCTACGCTCGTAGCTAGCGTAGCTAGTTAAATCTGTGGTCTAACATTAGAAAAAAAAAACTCAAAACCCTTAATCTTAGACAATAGACGACGCATTTCCCAGCAAGTCCCGGCCGGACGATGGGCAATTGTTCCGTTCATTAATCACGTCGATTCTCCGCACTCTTGAACGTCAAACGCAAAGCCAACTGAAGGGTCGACGTTGCTTTGAGGGTTTCATATATAGCTAATTGCTGCCAAAGCGACGATTTTTTTTAATATATTAATGGCATAATATTGTGTAATTTGATAAAAATTATTTGCGGTAAATCAAAAAGACATAATTTAAGTCTGAGCTTAGTAGAAAAGCACGAAATTGTCGTCAGAGTATGAAGAAGCATAAAAGTTTCTTTATTTTTTACTATTAAACTAACTGCTACTTTCCTCTCAGCCTTTTAGTGCCGTACACAAGAGCTATCATATTCTGTTTCCGAAAGACCGAAATACAGAAAACAAAAATCGGGGATATTGCGAATATCCAAAAATTTCACTACATTGTAAATATCTATGATACTTATATTATTAAAAGAAGTTGAGTGTAATTAAACAGTGTAAAGTTAATATATCAGGTTTTTTAATATCTTTACGCATAACTTAAATGAACACGACGATCATATTAATTAAGAGCCTAAAATTCCATAAGAACCTAACAGTTCTATTTAAGTCTTAAATGATTTCGATAAATCTACATTCAACAATGCAATTTCAGTTCACATTTGTTTACCCTTTTCCTTTTGCGGTGATGCAGTTTACCGATATAAAAAATTTGAAAAAACGTGTTCTTTTTTTCGGAGAGACCCGTCCAAGCTTGGGGAGTAACTGAAGGTCGTCATCAATTGATAGGGTTTAAACGGATATTTGGGGTAGCTTGCTACAAAAGGGGAAATTGATCGAATATCGGCGAACGTAAACGTATATCAATTTAAGTAACGACTATTATCTCGCTTAAATTGTTTGTTAATTTGCTGTTTAGGTATTTTGATTATCTGTAATTGTATTATTTGATTTATTGATATGGATCGGCTAATGAGGTTCGCATAATATGCTGTAAAGCGTACAGGTTTATGTAGATTTTGTAGTTAAATATATTTTTTTTACTAGCTTTATGGTTATGTTAAGTGGAAAAAAAACATTCCGATACTATAAGGTAATTCTTCTAAGAGAATCCGCTATCAATGACACTGAAAAAAAGCAGTGGAATAAAATTAAAGTTTGGTAAAAATTTAATTACGTATTAATAATCTTACATGAATTATTTTATTTTATATTAAACATCTAATGTCACTAACAAAAAAAAGCTGCCTTTTGGTTGGCCAGGGCAAATTTTTTTATTAATTTATTTACGGAATCCATTTACAAAAGTGTTACATAGCATACCCATAAAAACATATATATTCAGATACAAAACCATCTATAAATCAATGAAAGGTGTAGATGAGTAAATTAATTAAAGCCCCTATGAAATAATATTCTTTAACTGCCCCTTAAAAGATGTAATCCTAGAGTCAAAAAAGCTTATCTGTCCTGACAGACCATTAGCACTTCGAGAGCCATTCGTGTAATTGGCTCATTAATACTATAATTGATATGGTGGAATGGGACTGAAAATATTTCTGATTGTCTATTCAATCTGAAAAGCGGCCACCCTTAAAAATTTATTTTGAGTTTCTTCAATCTGCTCAATGTAGCAGTTATATGACGGGGACCACACAATTGAGCCATACTCCAATATGGGCCTAACAAGAGAGCAATAAAGTAATCTAAAAGTAAACAAAGACAAATCAGTTGTAGACCGTTGGATAAAACCCAGCATTTTCATTGCCCTACCAGTCACCTGATTGATGTGACTTTTAAAAGACAACCTGAAGTCAATAAATATTCCTAAGTCAGAAACCTCTGTTTTGACACCAACTGCTACATTATTTATTTTATAAAGAAAAGCAATAAGGTTTTTTTGCTTAGAAAAAGTAATCTTATGGCACTTATTGATATTAAGGGATATTCTATTCAAGTGGCACCAATCAAAGAATAAATTAAGGTCTTTTTGCAGGAGCACAGCATCGAAAAGGGATGTGATAGGCCTGAATAGCTTCACATCATCAGCAAACATCAGCACACGACAATTTTCAAGTTTCCAAACTAAATCAATCAAAAAGAGGCAAAACAAAGCAGGGCCTGAGTGAGAGCCCTGTGGCACCCCAGATGGCACCAAAATTTCAGAGGAACATGCACCTCCAAGATTAACAATCTGGGTTCTACCTCTAATGAATCCCGAGATCCACTAAAGAAGAGGCCCCACAATACCTAAAGCCCTAAGCTTCTTTTCCCTAAGCTTTTTAAAAGCCTTGGAAAAATCTGTATATATTGAGTCAACCTGAAGTCCCTTCTCCAAGCAGCGGTAGAGATAGTTAACATACAGCACCAAATTAGCATCAGTAGATCTGCCTTTTATAAATCCAAATTGCTCAGGATTAAATAAAGATTTAAAACTCCAGGCAATCCTATGACTGACCAGGCAGTCAAGCAGCTTTGGCAATTCAGATTGGTTACACACAGTCCGATAATTGAAAATTTCATTTCTACTACTAGATTTAAAAATATTAAAGGCTGTAGTATAATGTTATTACACGATTTAATAATGTGAGCATTACAGCCATTTAGGTTATGCATAATTACATTCAAATTATCGATTTATCGTTTTTTTTTCTAATATTTATCACTTCATAAAATAAAATTATTTATAAGGAGCCCTATATATTTGCGATAATATCATATAAAATGGATTTATAAAGTGATTTAAATTTAATTTGTGGTAGTAATATATAGTTTCAAGAGAATTATAATACGAGAGAGATATACGATTTTTTTTTAAATGCGTTGTAGCTTTTGCATTGGGAAAAAGTTCTCTTTAATGGGATTTAAGGGAAAAAGGATTTTTATTATTGTGCGTTTTTATGTGAAATGTATATTTTTGTGTATGGTACGGATTTTCCAATTTTTAACTTTAAAGATTTTATACCAGGAGAACTAATAAATAACACAGTAAGCTCGTAATTTCAATTTAACTATTTTTGTTTAGAAATTATTTAAATATTAAGTAAGTATTAGACAACATAGTTTAAATTTCTAATTATTTAAAAATAAATGAAAAAAGCCTCTTTAGTATGTTTATATGCTTGTGTAAAGCTTTATTGATTATTCTCAGATAAACTAATCTCTAACTTGAATCATTTAAAATGTAAAAAAGCATTCTTGAGAATTTTCAAAAGCTGCTCAAAAATGACTTTTAATAAACAAATATATAATAAAATAAATTAAATACATATTTAGCTTTTTTAATTGTACAAAGAGAAGTGAATAGGATACAAAATAATAAACCTTAATTTAATTAGAAAATCATTACCTATTAGTAATATCTACTTGAGTTATGCACAAAATAAATGAACTTATTTTATTTTTAGGCCTATTTCTTATTTCGATTTATATATTTATATATAACTAATAATTTTACAAGATAATACAACTAACAATCTTTTCTTAAATATCTATAGAATAAGATAAATTCACTACAGTATCTACTGTTTAACAATCCAGCTACTGTATTTTACATAATAAAAAAATAAAGTCGGTATTTGATCAAGTACACTATCAAAGCAACAACAATCAATTAAAAAAAAAACTTTACAATTGCAATGACACCTCCTCAATATACTCTTTAAGCGATTTTCAGTATAAGAAAAGGTACTGTAAGTATTGCCAAACCTTAGCAGTCAGTTATTATCAACCAAATTGATGAAAATTGTGAAATAAATATAAAAAAAAAACATAATATCATTATATTAATTAGCAGTGGCATATAAACCATTTTATAAGCTCTAAGCATAAAATAATTTTTGATTTAAGAAATATTTTGTTTTAGTTTATTTTTTGTTTAATATATCTAATATTACAAAATATTTCATCACTATATTATATTATTACCAGTAATGATGATACAATTACTTACTAATATTAAAACACTCGTATCCATTTAAGTTATGCATAAAATAACTTTTACCAAGTTTTCTTTAACTTTCCTTTTTACAAAATATTAAATACAAGGTGTCGTTATTAATTTTATTTTATTAAAGGTTTTGTCTAAAATTTTTTTTTTTTTAAATTCTTGTATATACGAAGTAACACCAAAGTTTTGCGACTAATATGCCGTCTTAAAGTTTATTTCTACTTTAAGTTTAGTAACAGAAAATCAGTCTTATCGAAGTAATAACATTTTTATTTATTCTCTATGACACCTCATTTTTCTATAATTGCATAAATCATTTAAAAATTATTACTTTTTGAGGAACCTCTTGAAATGAAGTTATGAAAAGTAAGAAAATTGCAAAAATTTTATATTACCCATATAATAAAAACAAGTGAAATATTAATCAAGACTAATAATTAATAACGGAAAAAAAGTTTTATATTCAGTATAAACACAAGTTTGATCTGCATTTTTTATTTACATTGAAAATTATATAGAATATAAGCTTACAGGTTTATTCAATAATTGAGGTAAATAAAAGCCAATGAATGAGACTCCTGCATTGAAAATGCAGGTTCTGTTCTACCTACATAGCTACAACATAAAAAAACTTTTTAAACTAAACTAACGAATTAAACTAACAACTAATAAATTAAAATAAACTAACTACTAGATATAATGTACATACATTACATCTAGGTAGTTGATGATTTGGTACAGATTACAACAATACAACAATTAAATACGGAAGAATTTATCTAATACTAGCCATTCAATTACAATTTATAAACAAGAAAAATGAAAAATAAGTCTTCTAGTTCTAATGTGCATGTTACTGATTATCTAATAAGATTTGCCTTACTTTTCTTTTGAATCTATAAATGGAATTCGAAATATCAGTTATATCGGGTGATTAATGATATTAGAAATATTATAAGAGAATGATTTTTTGAAAAATTGATTTTTGTGTTTAGGAATAGTTAAAGATTTACTTCTTAAATTTAAGTGGTGAATGTCTGTCCGAAATGTAATTTTGTTGTATAGATAGGGAGGACTGCGGTATTTAATAATTTTATAAAATAGCACACTGGAATGTAGCTTACGTCTATTAAACATATTAAGCCACTCAAGATCATTAAGCTTATGTGATACATGACCTCGCCTATTAATACCATAAATAAAACGAATACAAGAGTTTTGCATTTTTTGAACTCTATAGGAGTCTTGACCATCTAGACAAGGTCCATAAACCACATCACAATGATTAAAATTTGGCAACACAAGAGAGTCGCATAGCTCACGTTTAATATTCAGATCTAAGTAATGTCCATAAGGGTACATGGTTTTTAGAGCACAATACGACTTTTTAAGATTATTTGATATGTGTCCACTAAACCTTAGCTGTGAATCGAGTGTTAAACCCAAGCTCTTGGTGCTCTCAACTACTTGAAGTTTTTGATGTCCAACAAACAAAGAAAATTCTTCATAAATAGTCCTTATTTGAACTTTACTTCCAAAGAGAATAACTACACATTTTTTAGGGTTTAATTTTAATATATGTTTACTAGAGACTTTAATAAGTGCATCAAGATCAGCATTTATATGGTTCAAAGCAGTTAAATAATCAGAAGGTGCAAAGGAGTGATACAACTGCGTATCATCTGCATAGAAGTGATACTTACAGTATTCAAGATATTGAGGAAAGCATGTTGTATAAATACTAAATAGTAGTGGCCCCAATATACTACCTTGGGGCACCCCATTAAGAACCGAAAGACCACTTGAAAAGGTTGCATCCATTTTTACCATTTGAGACCTATTACTTAGAAATGACCTTATTAAAGCTATAGCATGATTTGAGAATCCTATGTAGTGCAGTAAGGCTACCAATGTTTGATGATTTAAAAAATCGAAAGCTTTAGTAAAATCTAGCAATACCAGAGCAGTGACTTTGTTATTATCTCGGGCACGAAAAATGTCATCGGTAATATCTGCCATTGCTGTTGCGCAACTATATCCACTGCGAAATCCAGATTGCTTAATGGGTAATATTGAAAATCTATTAATATGGTTCCTTATTTGTACATCCAATACGCGTTCTAATATTGTAGACATAGTTGGTAGCACACTAATGGATCGAAAATATTTATATTCAGTAGGAATACTTATTTTTGGAAGGGGTAAGACAATCGCTTCCTTCCAACAATTGGGAAAATAGTTAGTTTCTAAGCATTTATTTATTATGTGCGTAATATATTCGCAAATATGAGGACAGCAAAGCTCAAGAAGAGTTATGTTAAGACCGTGTGATCCAAAGGCTTTACTTTTTATTTTTTTAATTATGTTAAATACCTCATAATTTTCCACTGCTCTTAACTGCAAAGAGACATCTATGTCACTTTTTTATTGGTTGAATAAAAATTTAAAAGTTCCTGATCTAAAGACTGGTTTGAGATAGTAGAGTATATAAAAAAAATTGTTAAATTGATCAACATCATTAAACTGCACCGGAATATCTTTTTTCTTAGACGGAGTTAGTTTATTAAGTTCCTCCCATTTTTCTCGAGTACTGCAATTTTTAAATTTATGCTTATAACAGGCTTTGCGTTCCATTCTTATTGAAGCTGTTATTAAGTTTCTTAATGATTTATAATATTCCCATTTTTCTGGACGTTTAGTGCGTTTAAACTGCTGAAGAGCTGCATCTCTTAATTTCTGCATTTTCTTAATATTCTATGTAATCCAGGGTAGGAAAGGTTTTTTAGGCAATGTGATTGTTTTAAGAGGAGCGTGAATATCAAATAGGCTAATTATAGCGTTGTTAATAAATACGACTTTTTGATTAACATCAACGATATTGTAAACATTATTAAACGGTATCGATTGAAGGTCATTTTTAAATAGATTATAGTTTATATTTTTTAGATTTCTAGAAATGATAGTTTTTGGTTTATAATTTAATTTGGCCATTTGTATCTCACAATAGACTATGAAGTGGTCGGAAAAATGAGAACAAATAACACCAGTGCATTCAATTTGGTCATAATTAGTGACTATTAAATCAATTAGGGAACTAGAAGATTTCGTGACTCTGGTTAGCTCCATTAAAACTTGTTTCAAATTAAAGGGCTCAAACTTCGAAACTAACTTTTTTGTGAAAAGATTATCGCATTGTAACATATCAATATTAAAGTCTCCTATACAAAATATGTTGTTATACAAAGAAAACAAATTAGAAACAATATCCTCCATTTCATTTAAAAACTGCTGAATATTCGATCTAGGTGGTCTATAAATTACTCTAATAACAAAATGTTCTTTATTGTAATTTTTGCCCAGATACATTCTAAAAACTCATAACTCTCAGAAAAGAGAATTTCAGTTTTAAATTGATTTCTAACATAAAGACCCACACTGCCCCCGCGGCCATACACCCTATGCCTTGTCCCTTTAAGTATGTCTTTTATATTATCCTTACATGTGCAAAAAAAAGGACAAGCATTTAAATCTCCTTATAACTAAATAAAAACCTTAAATGAATATTTACGTTAAATTTTTTTAAAATGACCACTAGCGTTTTTTTAAATATTTAAAAAAATAACAAAAAAAAATATGTGCAATTTATTAACTACTTAATTATTTTTCTTATTAAATAATACCGTAATAATTAACCTATTAAAAGCTCAAACTCTAATAAAATACGAAGTTCTCTTAATATTTGTCGTCTCCTGATATAAAACGTCAATCGACGCCGACGCTGCAATCTTACCCTTTTTTTAGTTCTTTGAATAATCCCTTCTATAAAAACGTCAGTTGCTTAAATAGCCGTTGGCGCTGCCTCCTGGGTATATATTCCAGCCATTTTTCGATCGAACGGAGCTTCGGTTAAGGGTTAATAGAGGGCGAAAGGGTACAACTAATGCACAATTAATGAGGCGGGAGGATTTGAGCAGGGGCTTTCAATCAAGAACAAACGGTTTTAATTTTCATATTAACTTGGTTGATGTAATATTAAAAAAAAATGCTTTTCATATGGGTGTTCAACAAAGAGCTTCAAAGATAAGGGAAATTTTATTGTAAATAAATGTTTTTTTTCTTTAGGACTTATGTTTAAAATAAATATACAAATGTATTTATTTTCGATAATATTTCGTTTGAATTTTGGTTATATGTTCTTCCTCAGATATGTCGAAATCTTTTAAATTTTTAAACAAAATTTAATGTTCTAGTTATTATTTAGTAAAAAAATAGAAATATATTAGCTTTTATCTGAAATCAAGATATGTTACATATATTTACCAAAAACTAAATAAAAATGTATGTCTTAAAACACGATGATATTACAGTTAAATACTGATGGAATATCTGAGTCCTTAAGTGGTCCTAGGATATTCCAGGGAAGGCTTATGGCACAAAAAGGAACACACTTGAAATTTTCCACCAGAATATATTCTCAAAATATGTTTGATGACTTTTAAGTGTAATTTCAGATTTTATACACATGGAAAATACAGTTGTGGCCAAAAAAATAAGAGTGCATATTAAATTTCAAATCAAACTGAATTAGCTTTCCTATATGTTGGAATTTGCAAATAAAATACTACGCATTTTCTTTCAGCATTTAATCTGCTTACTTGGTAAAACTTATAAATAAACCAAGAATACCTTATCTTTTAAAAGCAATTTTTTTTCATTATTGTTTAAGAATCTTGTGAACAAAAAAAATAAGAGTATTTTTTTATTGTAACTATTTGGTCTCTTTTTATTCAGATAAAAGATTTGTTTTTGATATTTTCCATAAATACAACTCAGTTTTAACAAGATCGTTGCATCGCGTTGGTAAATATGGATCGCTCAAAGCATTGTAGCCCCGAAGAAAGGCGTCTAATTTTGCAATTGAAGAGTCAAAATAAATCCTATACGTTTATTGCAAATATGCTTAAAAGATCACCTTGTGAAATCTCTAGAGTTTTAAAAACACAAAATATAACGGAAAATGTTCCTGGAAATCGCGGCCGTCCAAGAAAAATCACACGGAAGACTGATAAGCTTATTGTACGCGAGGTCAGTAAACAACTTTTTCCCACATCTACCTCTATAAAACGAAACTTCTGCCTAAGTATTAGCACTAGGACGATAAGAAGACGTTTACAAGACCAAAAATTATATGGTCGAGTGGCCAGAAAAGGCCCATTTCTAAGCAAAAAGAATATACAACAAAGACTGGCATTTATTAAGAATAATTTTAATGAAAATTTTCAAAGAAATTGGTGCAGCATTCTTTTTAGTGATGAGATGAAGATTATTTTATTCAGGTCAGATGGAAGATGATTCGTTAGAAGAAGGAAGAATGAAGAATTAATCCTAGAAACACAATAGGCACAGTTAAACACGGAGGTGGAAATATTAAACTGTGGGGCTGTTTTTCCTACAATGGAGTAGGTCCCATATTTTGGATTAAAGAGCCCATGACAAAAGAAATTTATTTGGATATCTTGGATAGAGTCGTGGCTACCATATGCCAAAAAAAACATGCCTATAAGGTGGGTGTATCAACAAGATAACGACCCTAAACATACGGCATGGATCGTTAAATAATGGTTTACACAAAATAGGGTTACGATTTTGGAATGGCCATCACAATTGCCTGGCCTTAATCCTATTGAAAACCTGTGGAACGAGCTGAAAAACCGAGTAGCTTGTAAAAAAAAACAAATAAGCAAGATTTATGGGAGGAAGTTCAGGAAGCTTGGTATTCCATTCTAGTTGAAACATGCCAAAAGTTGATCGATTCGATGCCATGAAGATGCGCAGCCGTTCTCAAGAATAAAGGTGATTCTACCAAGTACTGACTCACTTATCTAATGCTGCTGTCGTTTGTTTTGCGGTACATTGTAATTATAATTTTTTATGGCCATTTTTGAAAAATACTCTTATTTTTTTGTCCACCATAAAACGTGTAACAAATAAATAATTTATTTATAATTACAAATTAAACTGGCAAAGAATAACGTGTATTTATTTTTTTATCACTGATAACATATGTTGTACAAATATGAAATCGTTATTGTTTTTTTCTCTATGTAGCACAATATATTATTAGGAATATTTAAATAAAATCAGGCACTTTTGTTTTTTTGGCCACCACTGTATATGTACGACATTTAATAAATATTAGAAAATATACTGTACGGAGCTCAAAATTGAAAAGACATAAATATATATTTTTGTACAGTCGTGTATTTTTTTTAAGGAAAAATAAAACCAGTAAAATAATTAATAATGAATTAAAATCAAAATTAATTTTTCAATTTTAATCCAAATATTAATTATTATAATATTTTTTCTTATTTGTATTTTGTTTTAATTTTCTTTTTACACACTTTTAATTTTCTTAATTATATAATTGATCAAAATTTTAGGAAGATTTGTATCAAAGAAATAAAAATTTATAAAAATTCAAATTTAATTAATTTTTTTATTAATCAAGGATAAAGGTTTATAATGAATTAAAATCTATACATATTTTTTTATTTTTAAATAAAAACAATCGATCAAAACATTTCCTGTTATATATTTGTGTTTTTTTTAAATCCTTCTTAGACTTTAATTTTTTTTTAATTTTATTTTTTGATTAATATGCAATAAATAAAAATAATCAAGATAATAATTTTTAGAATTTATTGTTTTATTTGTGTTTTTAAAGCTTTGCTTTTTACAGCTTTTTTTTGAGTTTTAAAAATATTTTTAATTGCAATATATATATAATAATATTAATATTAGTATAGCTCCTTTTAAAAACTATTAATTTTATTACTATAATTAGGAAACACCCTGTAAGGAATTTAACTATATTTGCCTCAGTAAAGGAAAATCAATATGGTCCATTCTTATTCATCTTCTATTAGTTTTTTTGTCATCACTATCAAAAAGCAAAGTCTGAGCATTTGAATTCAAAATAATTATGTTGTTATTAAATTAAATTTAACGAACAAAGCTTAAAAATATAAAATTAATTTTTTTCACTAGCCAGTTATCATTTTAATTAGAAGTCAATACTATTTAATTAAGTTAGCTCTTTTGACGTATTATCAACCCAAGACTCTCTTTATGCCTTATTTTTATTACCAAAATTTAAAAAAAGTAACTTATTAAAAAAAAACAAATAAACTAAACATATATTCGAGAAAGAACTGCACCTAACCGCAGCTTATATTATGGTAAAAAAATAATATAATAAATTAAACAAATTTGTATAATATAAAATATTCTTATTTATTAGCTCCAAAAGTAGAAAAAAAAACATTTTAGCAGGTATAACCTATGGGATGTATTTGCTGACCTAACGTTTACTTAATTTAATTTTATTTATACTCACGTTTGCTTCTTGACTTCACTCAATCCTTACTAACTAGGAACAACAGTTTATACTCTAATCACAATGGGTTAAGCACTTTAACCTATTACATCAACACATGACAACCAAACTCGTATTTAGAGACATTGATAATCAATTATAAAAGTAGGTTTTAACTAGGTTCAGAGTATAAGTTTATTTACGGACCTTCAATAGGTCAGTAAAGTCGAAATTATACCCATTTGTAGTTACGTCATCCAGGTGAGAAAAAACGTATGGCGTAGATATTTTTGCCAATCAATATTAGTTTAGAAACTTTACCATCGCCATCAGAAATTAATAGTCTGCTATGTATTTTTATACGTTCAGAAATTAACAAATGATTTATTTTAGCAGCATATTAATATATTTTTATATTCGTGTATATACTTTCATTCCCAAAAAATTTTAAAAAATCTTGTATTTATTGTATTATTAACAAATTTAACAATTAACAAATATTATTATAATTAATCATAAATAATGGGACATAAACAACAAGTTCGAAACGGAATTTCACTTCAAATTGAGAATGTGATAAAATCAAATCAGGATTACGCTGCTCATATATTTTCCAAGCAAAAGACCGCAAAAACCAAATCTACAACATATTTGAAAAGTAGAATTCGGCACGAGCAAGCAGTAAACGTAACAAAAGCGAACTTACAAAAATTGTGAATAATGGTATAAAATTATTTATCTCACTGGGGAAAATTTAAATACTGACAATTTAATTTACTTGTTCATGAAAAAAAATGCTGCTTGAAGGAATATGTTAACACAATAAAATGAAAATACCATTCCAAAAAATAAAACATACGAACTCAAAAAAAACACGCCATATTGCATTACCAAGTTAATGAAATTGCAACGATATGATTGAATACTTAAACGACGATCATAAAACAAAATTTGCTAGAACAAAAAAGCTTAATCAATCTCGTCAGTATTGTCAGAGTCAGAACTGAAATCAGAGATATTGTCTTCGTCATCGTCGTCTTTGTCAGTCGTAATCACAAGTGGCAGAATGTCATAGACATCACATACTTGTATTGCCTCCCAAGCCTTTTCAATTACCTTTTCTGTATGAAAAACAAATTTTTGCCAATGATTCTTGTAATGATCTTTGTGAACTTGTTCCTTTTCCAGTTGAAAAAAAGCCAATATATTTAAAATCATCAGCTGCGATTGTTCATTATACCTATTATATTTTTTTTAGGCATTATCTAATACTTTTCGAAATAACTTTCAAGAACAAGTTGACAAACCAATATTTTTGATTGACAGTGACGGATATTTCACATAACCTAGTATATAAAAGATGAATAATCATGAGACACCAATTTTTTTCGAAAGTTTGTTGTCGCCGCTGTTTGGAATATGCTAAACAAAGATAAACAAAAATGACGTCATTACAAATAGGTATAATTTCGACTTTGTAAGTGCTTCTTTCCATTGTTGATCAAGCGGCGCCTCCTTACAGTAAACAATGGTTTAAAAAGTTAATAAAAATTATTGTGGTGGATAATTTGACCATGTAAAATCTTAGCTTGAAATTAATACTCAATAAATTTAATGCGAATTTGGTCAAAGTCGAGTTTAGTGAAAAAGATGAAGGGCAACGGATTTTGTTTACATGTTAGGTGACGAGTGTTTAAATTTGACTTAAAATGTTTAATTTTAATCTAATATAGTAAAGGGCCTTGTAGGGAATGATTTTTAAATAGAGTGTAATGGTATTACTGGCGCTTACTAATTTTGTTTTTAATCCCCTCTCGATCATCTGGGTTATTTATAAAGTTTGTAGTTGGTTATCGTTAGTATATGACACGGTCGGTATTAATCGGAATGGTAAGCGGTAAGTCATCCATAGGATAATATCCAATGCAGGGTGATACCTCGTAACGGTCCGAAACCAGGAACCCCCTAGCACTTTTTAAGGAATAAACAGTGTTACCCCGTAATGGTCCGGCACGCAACCCCGTGTATCCTGTAGACACTAGGAATAATGGGATAATGTCTAATGCAGGGTGCTACCTCGTAACGGTCCGACACGTAGCCCCCTAGCACTTTTTAAGGAATACACAGTGTTACCCCGTAATGGTCCGGCACGCAACCTCTTGTATCCTGTAGACACTATGAATAGGAAAAGGGAGTTTGCCTACCTTCTTACCTATTATACTTACATGCTGACAGCAGCGGCGGAGTGAAGGAGCTGGCTGGTATTAACGCGGTGATAACTTAATAATTATCGCGGTCGCGCGTTTATTAACAAAATAGAAACTTTCCTAACTCTACTGGGCAAAGCTAAGTTGTCAATATGAATCTTGAAAATTATTAATTTAAGTTGGAAAAAGAACCGAGTAATTCTATAGATAAATAAGAGAATTACAGAAAATTTAATAACTTCGTTACAAAAAGAGGCGATCATAGTGACTCAACGATCAAGTGGTTCTGGATGCAGAAAACTACAACACCGAAGTTGAAGTACTCTTGAATAAAGTTGAACACAAACAATTAGCAAAATTTCACATCAACTTTTAAAAAGTATTATGCTTATTTTTTTGAAGCATTGCGGACCAAACTCAATTTATACCATAGCAAGGCACCATATTTCTACGGGCTTCCTAAAATCAGTCACTAAAAGTATAAAGATACGAGTGTAGAAAAAATATAAGCGTGTAGAGACCCATTTTTGGTTTATTAGATATCATGGATATAAGCTTGGTCACCAGAGTTATAAAAAGAGAGAGAAAGAGGAAAATTAATCCTAGATATTAGATATTAGAGGTGATTAAGGAAACAGGGAAAACTTCATGAGCAGTTTCTTACTGCGACCGCAACTACTACACCTTTTCTCCTATCTGGATAATAAAGCTTCTGGTGAATAAATTTCCTTGATTTTTACACTGAAAGCTAAAAAATACTCCAAGGAAACTTTTAAAATAAAAATCAAGGTAATCTGAGTACCAAAATCAAGGTTATGGAGCATGTTACCCAAGATTGACATTTTTCTCTGACAGACAAGACATGCGTTACAAAAACCTAAATAAAAAAGCTTTTGGTGCATGGATTTCCTTGATTCTTACACTGAAAGCTAAAAAATATTTTAATGAAACTTTTAAAGTAAAAATCAAAGTAATCTGAGTACTAGAACTAAAGGGATAGAGCCAGTTATCAGAGAGTGACAAATTTCTTTTCATATACAAGACATGCGTTACAAAAACCTGGATAAAAAAGCTTTTGGTGCATGGATTTCCTTGATTCTTACACTGAAAGCTAAAAAATATTTCAATGAAACTTTCAAAGTATAAATCAAAGTAATCTGAACACTAAAACTAAAGAGATGGAGCCAGTTATCAGAGAGTGACAAATTTCTTCTCATATACAGGACATGCCTTCCAAAATCTTGAATAATACAGCTTCTGGTGGATACATTTCCTTGATTCTTACACTGAAAGTTAAAAAATTTTCCAAGGCAACTTTTAAAATAAAAATAAAAGTAATCCGAGTTCTAGAACCAAGGTTCCGGAGCATGTTACCCAAGACCTTGTGACTTTTTACTATTTTATCTAGTGAGTGCAAAAATGCTCATTAAATGCATATTTCATCAAAGAATAATGTAAAAAAGGGCCTAAGATCCTGACTTGAAATTGATTGCTTTATGACCACTGGGAACCTTCTAGGCATCCATGATAAGCTTAAAATTGTGAACATAAACAAAATAAGAATACATTCATCTTGATGGATTCATCAAAAGGGTATTTTTGAGTTGCTATTCAACAATACCTTTTTATAAAGTTTCACTTATACCATTAAAAACCACAACCAAAAAAAACCGTCGGTCCCTTACACGCGTCCCTCCCCTCGCCCCCGCTTTCCGTTCCACAAATTCGGTATTCGGGACCGTAACCGAAAAAAATAAAAACGCAAAACTGCACAAAGGATAAACATTTATGGCCCAATAAAACAAAAACAACAATGTGTATTGTATATGTAAAATAGAATTTCCTATTATGCGTGAAATAATACCGCGTTCGTTGGGTTTTAAAATGCTGCCCCGCCGCACAGTCAGTCCTATCGGGGCCGCGCTGGTCTAGCCAGAGGACACAGAGAAACGAAAGCTAAAATTGGCATCAATAAATCAAGCTTAGCATTGAATAATATCCGTATGGCAATAGCCCCAGTAGGCATATTTCCAAGTGACGTACGGATAACTTTTCTATCAAATTCGTTTTGGGATCCATGACAAAAATATATTGCTCAAATCCGGAACTGGATTTATCGCGAATTAATGAGCAACATTTTTAGTTTAATTAGTCAACGATGCCAAATTCAGTTTAGAGAGTCACCCAGATGGCAGCCTTTGACACATTAATAAACTGTGAAAGCCGTCATAAAACAAATTAATTAAAAAAAAGTAATGGGCAAAATTTTCATCAATGACCAGCAATGCATCTTAATCAATAGAAACCAATACTCTTTTCTACCAAAATATTAGAGGAGTAAAAACCAATCTAAAAGACCTTTTCGCCTCTGCTTAAATTAAGTCGTATTCTGTAATAATCTTAACTGAGACTTGAATAAATCCCTCTATTAGTAATGCTCTATTGCTGATGCTTAGAATCTTGTTGGAGAAGAAAAAGATGAAGAAGAAAAAGATAGCTTCAATAAGCCTCTTAAAGTTCTGGATTTAAAAACGTTCATTAAGCAAGAGTGAGCTGTAGTTAACTTAACAAAATTGTTTTTGTGAAAATTACCGGCATTAACGTTAGAAATAAAAAAAAGAGAAGATTAAAAACACCTCTACTATGAAAATTTGACATTTTAATTTGAATAAGTCTCCTTTACAGGCCAAAGTTAACGTTTACGTTAAAACATAAATTTAATTGTTTATACGGTTCCTTAATTTATACATTGGCAATTGACAATTCATTAAATAATTTTCAATTAGAACTTGTCCTAATAGTTTTTATATAAAAAATATTAAAAAAGAAGAGGAAGAAAAAGAAGAGGATAGTTTACATAAGCCCCTCAAAGTTTTGGATTTAAAAACGTAACCTTAAAAAAATTGCATTTGATTTTGGGACAAATTAACGCGATTAACGTTTGGAATAAAAAAAGAAAAGAAAAAGTATTTGATATTTTAACCTAGATTATGCCAAAATTAACGGTAACGTTAAAAGACAAACTTAATAGGTTTTTCGGCTCTTTAATTTGTCTATAATATTAAATATCGGCAATATCTCTCTAATTTAAGACTTGAAAATTATTATGATGCTTAAAATGTTTATTAAAAATCAGTTCTCGTTAATATTAATTTAAGATTTACAGCATTTTTTAGAATAAGACGTCTCTAATATTGGTTTAATTCATAATTTGTTTCTTACAAGTTACGTTAGATTAACGTATCCATTAAACAATTGTCCATTATAACTCGGCTTAATGTTTTTGGAAAAAAATATTCTTTATTTAAAAAACTTCGAAGAAGAAGAGAAAGAAGAAAAAAAAGAAGAGATTTTTTTATTTAAAAATTGCGTTTGAATTTGGAGATATAGGTTATATGGCTCAAATGGTTATATGGCTGTCAATAGCTTATTTATAACTCTTTTGGGACATAGTAACCCCAATGTAGATGATTAATAAATATTTGTAAGAATTGGAAGTTGAACAATCTGTATTTGTTCTGTTTCCCTGATAAGAGGGGGAATAGAAAAATTGATTTGAGAGTGTTATTCTAATGAGTAACTTTATAACCTTCCAATAATAATTCCTTCCTTACTTAATAACCTTCCCAATATTGTGTATTGCAATTCTAATAATATTCGAGGATTCTTGCCTATAAATATTAGATGAAAGACGCTTTATTCTGTGATTCTTTTGCATCCTTAGATTTACCTTAATCTAATGGTATAGTTTTATAGTCTATAACTTTTTTGTATTTTTAGTAAGTAATTAATGAGACTTAACTACTTTTTTGGGTCATGGTAATTTTAATAAATATTTAGAAATAAAGGACTCATATATCAGTAATTGTGACAACCAGTCAATTGATGATTTGAACCATATTTTATTTGAATGTAACAATAATGTTGACGCAGTGATGTTTCTGCATAATAAATTGAAAAAGTTTGGCTTGCTTCCTATGTGTCATACTTCACTTATGGCAAACGTAATTGCGGACGGTAGAATGGAGTCTATTTTCCTAAAATTTTTGAAATTGTACAAAAGGAAAATATAACTTGAACGTAAATGCACTAGTTAATAATTTTAGTTACTTCCCTTTGTATTTCCTCTATTGTTTACCTACCTATCCGAGCCTCCCTATGTTTTGTCTTTAAAAAAATGTCCTGCATTAGCTATAGGACGAGAAGCCTGTGATCCTGTCTAAGATCTCTAGTATTAATCTTTCTTGCACTATTCTTTTTTTATACTCTTTTTATTAGATACAATGTCATACTACCCAATAGTATAATGTATAATACTATATTAGCAACTGTTCTATTATGAATGAGTTCCTATGGAACACGTGGCTAAATGTGCCAAGCACAAGGCCAAAAAACGAAAAAAAATACTTTTTTTTTTAAACGCAATGCCTTGTTTAACTAAAAAGCACAAGACTGAAATCTCAATGATAATTGGGTACAGAGCTAAAACATGAATCCAAGATGAGGTTATTGACTTATTTCGATACATGTATCCTGATTTACCGCCGATATCGCAGGGTACTGTAAGCAAAATTGAAAAATAGTTTCGGGAAAACAGCCGCGTTAGAATAACAACTATTTCTCGTAAATCTGCAACCAATTAAAATCCGAAAATTACTGTGTGATTATCCGTTTAAGAAAATCCTAACATTTCGACTAGACGCGTGAATTGGAAGTGTCAGTCTTCTCTAGTAAGGGCATAGAAATTTCATATCTTTAAACTAATAATTCTCCAGGAACTCTTTAAGTCCAGGGGTTTAGTTTTGTAAGTAATATTTTTGTCATATCCCCAGGAAAAGAAGTCAAACGAGGTCAGATCAGGAAATTGTGCTGGCCATTCCATCGGCCCGCGTCGTCCAATCCACCGGTTTAAAAATATTCGGTTGAGGTACTGGCGGAAATTATTTGGTAATAGGGTGGTACTTCATCTTGCAAAAACCAAATGATATTAGCTGGAACTTGAATAGAGAACAAAGTTGGCACGACATTATTTTAGAGCAGTGTTAAATAATTATCACCATTCAAATTGCCATCGATGAACAAGGGACCTATGATATGATTTCCAATAATTTCCGCCAAACATTGACCTTTTCAGGGCATTGGGTATTTGGATCTGACTGTTATCTAGCTTTGCCATCATTTGTTTACAAAAATCTATTTTCTTACCAAAGTCGACTTACATGAGTTCGAGTTTATATCAACTAATAAGGTTGCATTCAATTTTTTTTCAAGTTTCGAATAATCGATAAATGACTAGCATCGAACATTGGCACTACTTTTTGACCAAATGTATCTGGATTTTCCTTAAATTCAAGCAAAATATCCAATTTGGGGAACTCTCCCACCGCGGGAATTCTTTCGGGTTACTATTATTAACTGTGAAAGATGAACTGATGGGGTTTAGACAAATTCTTAGATTCTGATAGCAACAGTAATGGGAGACCTTTAGCATCAACTCCTTACATACTCCTTAAAACCGTAATAATATTAATAATTATGTGGTAAATATTACACCATTTAAATTTTTCATATAATTAATTAGTATTAGTATACTTTACGTTATGCCTTTAATTTAATATTTTAGTGTTAATAAAATTGTATTTAAAAAAATTTATATGAAATAATAGCCAGGAAACTATTAAACAAAATTGCATCAAGTTTTTCCAATTAACCGCCTTGGAATCCTGATAAAATTTTGGTGTAAATTTTTAAAGAAAATTTGCAAAAAAAAACGTTCCAACTAAAACTACTCTAGGTGCCCAAATATTTAACGTAGAATGGCGTTTTTTCCCTCAAATTCATTCTCAGGAATACCTCTTAATAATCCAAAAAAATTGAAATCTATAAAATATAAATCTATGAAAATATTTTAAGTGCATCCTAAGCTAAGACCAAAAATGTCTGCTAAAGAATTAAAATCTTGATCTTGCATATGCGTTTAAAATATCTCAAATTTGATGGATGTTGGACCTTGTCTGACAAAATTGCCTCTAACTAAGAAAGTTTTTGAGGGACAAAAAACGTTTGCATATGAAATTATTAGGTAGGAAATGCTCTTTCTTTTACTGAAGCCTCCTTAAGAATATTCTAATTATCAAATATTAATAGACTATTAATAAAACGGCAATTTTCAGTTGGCTTAAGATCCGGTGACCGAGGCGGTCACTTGAAAAATTCAATATTGTTTTCACTAAGCCACTGTTTCATAATTTTTTCCGTATATTTAGAGTCTTTGTTATATTGGAACATTTATTTCAATGGCATAACATGTAACATTATCAATGTATCTAAACTGAACTAGCCTCAACTTGTGAGGGTTTATATCGAAAAAAGTAGTCAATCCCTATTTTGGGTTGAGTCTGGTTTTTCTGTTGCGATAATTTCTTTTTAGATTTATTATATTACGATAAATTCTAACTTTCTAATATCCATTTAAGCATAATATCAATCATTCTTCTGATAAGCAATAACGAAATTGCTGACCGGAATAATTTCCAAGGCCAAGCATGTTAAACCAAGGTAAAAAATACAATTTTATTTTATTTTTTTTTTATCTCATTTTTTGAAATCTCGAATTGGTTAATGTGTATTTTCCCATTATCAAAATTGATATTGGCTACTGCTAAATACCTATCGACGTGTCTCAGCATTTTTTCGACAATACTTCCATTTATTTATTATGGAAATTATTCCATTTGGTACACTGTTTATCTTAACTCCGTAGTAAAGAATATTGGTTTGGTAAACACTAATCATTTCCATCCACTTCTAGATATATCATTTTATAGCATTGCTCTTATAATCTAAAATTAAATGAATGCCTTTATGATTTTAAAAACGCTGTGATATCTTTTTGCTTTGATCTATATGTTCTGGTTAAAGTATTTAAAGCATCGCATAAGTTCTCACAGTGGTTTACCAAGGAACTTAAGATTAGTTTATCAAAACAAGAGAAAACATAAAAAATACAAACGAACCAATAGCGAGGCAGAGTATATCCACTCAAGCAACCTAACAAAACAATGTTATCAGTTATCGAAACGTGCCACGGGTTATGCATTTTGAAGATAATAGAGCTGAACTAGGTTTTGATGCAGCCAACTAGTTTGCAAAATTATTTTCTATGTTAGATAATCCAAATAATCATCCTAATCGTGATACAGATTCTTATATTACGAATAATCAATTAACTATGCATATTAGTCTTGATGCAATAAACGTAAGTGCCCTTGAAGTGGAAAAGACATTAAAGTCTCTTGGTCTAAACAAAGGTAAAGGTGCTGATGAAATCACTTATACAGTTTTGAGGTTCGGCTCCCTAACTCTTTATTACCCATTATAACTTATGTTTGATAAGTCTACACTTTGGTTACTTCTCTGATATCTGAATACTCTCATTTAACAAACCCATTTATAAAAATGGAAAAAGAAACAATGTCAAAAACTATAGCTCTATTAGTATTCAATTAGCAATTCCAAATATATCATGTTAGTTTTATCAGCTCATATTCAGCAATATGGTTTTATGCTTGGACGTTCTGTTGATACGAACTTGTACCTTTTTAGGCTATCTTTAAAAAAAATGGAATATGTGAAGAAACTCGTACAATATACACCGACTTTAGCAAGGTCTTTGACATGGTCAAGAGCAAAATTAATATATAATAAAGAATCTCAAATAAAGATTTTCAATCATTCTCAATATTATTAATTAGGTACTGAATATTGCTTTTAACTAAATTATTCCAAAAAAGTACTTTCTGGCTAGGAATGATGGACAAGTTGGTTAGAAATTTTTTTAGAGGATAATATAAGTCCAGTTCCTAAAAGCATTTTTTGTAAAATAATTGAGTAGATTCTATTTTTGCTTCTATTAAAACAATGTTTTTCATAAGTGGATAATCTTTAATAAGTTTGTTGAGCTGATAGTACTAAAATATGGCCAATGTTTAAAATCTGTAAAATTTAATTCTTTGACATTACGAGATTCGTGTTTTGTGCAATTCCGAACTACATTTTGAAAACCCTGAAAGTCAAAGACCTTCAGGTTTTCTTTTAAGCTCTTTTTTACCAAATTATGCAAACTATGTGCTGACATATAGCAAATTATGGCCTGTTGCTAATGAAACTTTCTTATTATGATCTATCTGATGTCCTACTAAGCTTGATAGGTCCCATCATTTGTCAATCATTTGTTAAATCCTTTCAATGTAACATCCGGGGTTCCTAGAGGTCTCACTTAAATCCTCTTCTGTTTATTTCACAAATGGCCTAGATACTTTGTTTACAATATGTGGAATAATAATATATGTAGATGATCTAAAATTATTTATGGTTGCTGAGAAACTGAATGCTATGGTAAAACTGCAAAGAAATATTTACATTATTTTTTCATGGCACCAGGTTACTAACATATTTTTGAATGCAAAAAATGCAAATATATTATGTTATTTAGTCGTCTAATAAATAAGCTTTCAGTACAATATTCTATCAATAATATCATTCTTGAAGAGGTAATTGTAATAATAAAGAATTCAGAATCTGGACATTAATTTAATAAAATCAATAATAAGGCTAACCATATGTTATGATTTATTAAAGACATATTTAAAGACCTTTATAATTCGTTTGTACTTAAAACATTTTATATCGCCTTTGTTAGGTCTATGCTGGAGTTTAAAATTGTTATTTAGTGTCCTTACAACTAGATTTATATTGAAAAAATTAATAAGATTAAAAATAAGTTTTCTACTTATATTCTTCGAAATCAGGAATATTCAAGATGAGCATCAAATAATAGCGCCAGTAGCGTACGGACAACTTTTCTGCTAAATTCGATTTGGAATCCATGACAAAAATATATTGCTCAAATCCGAGACTGGATTTATTGCGGATTAATGAGCAACATTTTAAATTTAATCAGTTACTGAGGCCAAATTGAGTTTAGAGAGTAACTCAGATTACTCAAACTGCAGCTCCTGATCTAGGTTTAATGATAGATTTTGCACTACATATCTTATAATTAAATATAACGATGTTGTTCTAAGTTTAAAAAATAATTTTAAATCAATAATGTAAATCTTAATGCGTTTTTCCCCATATCACCAATATAGCTAATGGACATCAAGGGCCATAAAAAACCTGCCTACGTAACATTCCTTTTAAATGTGTCATATTACTTAAAATTGACCATTTCTTTATAATCTCCCTAAAAGGACACCATTAATTTTTAAAGCCTGGACTTCGAATGCGGAAAATAAGGGACAGCAGAAGGAAATGAGCTTTAGGGGCTTTTTCCAAATTCTTTTATTACTTATTTCGTTCTGCTAATGGTCCATACTAATGGCACTTTTTTAAAAGGATTTGTTGACTTTCTTCTATACTGATTTTATCAGTCTTTATATTTTAAGTACTTTTTAGTTTTCCTGAGAACTACTTAACAAAGTATGCATAAAAGGTATATGGTAAAAATATTTTAAACTTATTTATTTATTTATTTATTTAATTATTTCAATAAATGGCAGAGCTAATTTACAAAAATTATGTAATCCTAATAGATAGAAAATACTTGATATTATAACAATATAAAACTAATATTTGAACTACAAAAAAAATATATCAAGATAAAACCCAGAAGCCTAAATCAAAACAAATAATCATTAACAAAAGTTAAAAACCTAGTTAACAAAAATAACTTAGCCCTATACAAGGCACGACCATTTACTACTTCCGCTGACATATTCTGCTTCCATTCAGGACAGGGCTACGCAGTTCTGCTTTTTAGAGTGCCAAGTAATCACAGTTCCTGCATGGGAACCCACAAATCCAATAATACTTTTTCTGCTCTACTTATCTCCACCTCAGCCTGCATTACACATTCCCTCTAAAATACTGCCTTCATTCTTTTTCGTGTCAATCCATAGTCTTTTGTAGGTGTGCTGTTGGTTAGTCTAAGTATCTAGCCTTTTTTCAATGGAGAGATACATTATGATACAAATGAGTCTATAGGGTACATTTCCTGAGATTGGTTGACTTTCAGTCACGTGAAAGTTTTGTTCCATAGGTGTTGCAATGTAGCGACACTCCATCATATTAAATTTAGTCAAGAGTCTTAAAATCATCCTTGTTTAAGTAACTTTTAACCCATCTTCCAGCTTGGGAATTTCCAGTCCAAGAAGAGTTGTTACATCTGACATATTTTTAATATTCAATATGCTGTATAAATCTTGTGTAAGTTTCTTGACTCTTATACCGAGTTTTGAAATTAATGCGACATCAACAAATTATACTGTATACATCATCATAAATGTAAAAACAGAAATCATTCTCCGATCTTTTAAAATGTAATTATGATATCAGTTCAGCAGACATTGATGGAAAAGTGTCTATTAATATTCTATCCTAATAGTGGGTAGTCGAAAATCTAGTAAGTAACGAAATTTTTTAGATTTTATAGGAAATCGTGTGTTAATGGCTACTTCTCGTTTAAAGCTTTCTCTTTAATAATGGCTTTCTGTCAATCTTTATATGTTCTTGATTCACTTTCTGATTGTGAAAGCATACAAAATACGACATAAATCATTGTCACCGAAATTGCTAGACTTGTTACGTTCTTTTCCGATCTGGTACACATTTCCGATGGTGAAGCTTCCTCCTTAGTTGATTCTTCCTTAATATTTTCCATTTCGTCATGGTCTTGGTCTTCTCGTTTGTTTTGCCTCTAGTGGTAGTTTCTTCGTGTATTCCATTACAGCTTCATTAAACCAGGCGTCTCTTAATTTAATTATATTTTTTTCCTCCGGCTCTCACAGCCTGTATCCTTCTTCACAGTAACCAACCATAATAGCTTTAGAGAAAATGAAAACTCTAAGTCTCAGTCTCAAAATATCTTTTTAATTAATCAGGTAACATGTTTCGCTAATAAAGCATCAGTAGGTCATCTAGCTATAAGGCGTAGGTCTCTTTGAGATAATGGACGAGTTCTTTCAACATAATAGCTTTTCCTACTTTGGGTTCAGTTTGTTCCTCTTTGGCATAATCGTGTACCACCACCTGAAGCCAAAAATTCTTAGCTTGCTGAAGAAGTCAATTCTCCTATTTTAAAACTCTGATGGTGTTTGACCTGATGTTAAGGTAGAGGTTGAAGTGCGGTTTAATTCATGAGTGGCTAAACACTTGAGTGGTTCTTACTATATTTAGTAGAGGTTTATTTATCCTTCCTGAAATAAAATTTAACTGAGGACTATAATCCATAGTTTATTCAATCTGAATACCTTTTTGTCTACAGTATGACAAAAAGTGGATTTGACCACATATATTACTATGGACCAACTCGCCAACCAATAAGGGAAACCCTATAACTGACCTTGCTGAGTTAAAAGATACATGGAAAATACACATAGAACAACTCTTTTATGATATAATACACGAACCTCCCAGAGTCGATAGGTTCAGATATAAAAAAAATATATATAATTACATGTAATAAAAACCATGAAGTAAGGTAAATCCCCGAGACCCGATAATACAAATATAGATTTTTTAAAACTTTTTAATAAAATTGTGTCAAATTTCTGGAAAGACTACTGCAAATAAGGGCAGTTTTTATTTATCAACTTCCTGCAGGAAATTTGTAATTCTATTAATTCCAGGCGACTACAAGCAAAATTGGATATTTAACTACCTGATAACTAGAGATTTTTTTAGTGTATGAAAGAAAATACAAAATTACTGTCGATTACTTTAAAAAAATTGCCTGGAAAAATATGTCTTTAATTCCAGACACTTGCTGATCATACGGTGTCAAATTTCCTGCAAGACTGCTTTAATTGTCACATAAAAAAAAAAATTTTTTTATTTTTCAACTGCCTGAAAGAAAAATGTTATTTGAAAAATTTCAGGCATTTTCTTGACAGTCAAATTGGTTGATCAACTAACTGATATGTAAAAATTTTCTAAGTGTATTTAAGAAAATATCCCTAAAAAACTACTCTAATTATTACCTCAAATAGAGACACTTTTTACTTCTCAACTGCCTGGAAAAAATGTTATTTTATTAATTACAGGCAGCTAAAATTCATATTGGCTGTTCAACTACCTGATATCTAGAAATTTCCTGAGTGTCTTTAAAAAAATACTAAACGACTGTTGATTACCTAAAGGAGCTGCCTGAAAAAATATGTTTTTAATTCCAGGCAGTCGATGATCAAATGCTGTTAAGCTTTCTGCAAGACTGCTTTAATTGTTACCTCAAATAGGGACAGTTTTTATTTCTTAACATTCAAGCAGCTAAAAGTTAAATTGGGTGTTCAGCTATTGTAATATCTAGAGATTCCTTCCGTTTGTAAAAGAAAATAAAAATTAACTATCGATTACTTAGAAGAACTGCCTGGAAAAACATTATCTTTTTAAACCCAGTTAATCAACAAATGGCTTTGGTGATTTTGATGCCGATAAACATTTCTTAAATTAGAAATTTGGACATAGAGATAGAAATAGAAATGTAAAAAAAAAGAAAAAAAGAAATAAAGAAAAGTTTAAAAGTTTCATTTATATATCCCTATTTTAGTCTGAAGTATGGTAAGGAGTCATAATAGAATAATGTTTATCTACGTAATTCGATTGGTGATATAAAGACAAAAATTAAAAATGTAATTTTCATCTAAATATTCCTTTGTACCTAATCTGAAATAATAAAATAACCTGAGAATAGGAGAAACATTTGCTACATGCATTTGTAGGAAAACTCTAAAAGAACCAACTTGCCAACCAACTCCAGTTTCCTTAATGGTTATTTGACATACTAAATATTATTATCTTCTTCATTATTTACCTGCACACAAATCATTATTTTTAACTTTACACCCTAACTAATAATACGACATTCAGGTTTATCAAATAATGTTAAAAATGACCGATGTTTGTAAATAATAAATCACTAAGTGCGTGTCTCTTGCGTGGCCAGCGCGGCTTTTCGTTGATCATATTTGCTGATAACTAATGATTGTCTTATATCTGCTCGGTTTTTCTAGTCCAGGCTCGCTAAGTGTTGTATGAAAAACGGACATAATGAATATTTAAAGACACCTTTCTGCCGATGGAAGTCATTATCATTTATTCCGGTTTTTGTAGAACCGTTGGGAAACATTTTTCATTGCGGGTTGTCAGGAAAGGCGACGATTAACTTAAGAGATTATTTTAATGAGCAATTTATGATTAATTCAAGTTATTTGTATATTAAACGGACATTCCTTAAAGTTATTATAATTACTAGGTCTTATTTTAAATTAAAAAAATTATGAAGTAGTAATATTTTAAAATATCAGACGTGTTTAATAAAATGGTTAAATACTAAAGAAAACTATTGGTTTCTTGACGTCAATTTAATTTAATTGGTCTTTAGGGCTCGCTACCATAGATACAGAAAATTTTGCCTAAATAAACCTTTTCTAAACCTTGCTGACCTGTTTTTGATATACAGAGTATTTGGTAATAGGATGCAAAGCTGCATGGTAGTGATAGTCATACATGTCTTAACCGAAGTGTTTTTTTTTTTTAGTTTAGGATTTAAGGGTTTTCTAGGAAAGCTTCAAAATTTGACAACAAATTGCTAATATATCTTGAACAAGCTTAAACCTAAGTAAGACACGTGTGGTTCAAAATGTTCTAAATGATCTATCACATCCAATTAAGTACTCGTTTATTTGCTTGTGATAGTCTTATTTTAGCGATATTCTTAGATTATAAGAGAACCTTTTACATAGTAAGTAGGCAAATTTTCATTCTAAAATAGTTGTTTGGGACTTATTATAAGAAAACCCGACCCTTGTCCTGTGAAAGTTTAAGAACTCAATAGTATAAAACTCCGAAAAAGACAAATACTTACGGGATGTCTGAGAAAGTATATTTTAAAATAATAATATTTAATTTAAAGATTACTGATTTTTACATTTTAATATGGTTATAAAAAATGTTTATTTTTAATTTTCCCAATATCAAATTTTACTTTTTTCTTTTGTTTGCATAATTTATTAAATTTAAACTTCTGTTATTTTTACTGTTTTTTTTAAGAATCTAAATAATCCATTTAAAATAAAAAGTCTCATAACATTTACAATGGTGCTGACTTGTGAGGTCCATCATATAATGTCCATATTTTTTGAAGTTGAATATTATTCGACTTAAGTATGTACTTTAATAATAATTTTGATTTAATTTTCGTAGTTCTTCAATTTAGTATCTTTTGGTTCTTCTCATTTTTCTTTACGTTCTTTCCTATTCTCTTCTTCCTTCCTTTAATTACCCTCTTCTTTTTGCTAAATATATCTAAGACATTATTTATCTCCATTTTATAAAATAATGTTATTGGTTCTTATAATTTTTACTTTGTATGAACTTTTATACTTTTTACTAAACTTTCTAAGGACATTTCTTATTCTACGATAACGTATTTGTCACAAACCTTTTCTGGATAGATTGTCTATTTCTTCATTTTCATGGTGGCCTTCATTATATAACTATATTTATTTAGGTATACCTTTATATGTTGTGATGTTCCTCTATATATCCTTGTATAAATGTTCTTTTAGAATATTATTGGTATATTTTGAGAAAGTTTCGGTATTATATATGTTTGTATTTATTATACTGAAACTACTGTATATTACCAATATACCTGAATAAAACAATAACTTAAAGATGGTTTATATTTTGTAATATTAATTGAAAAATTAATTTAATAAAGAAAGTAATTTGTAGATTTTAATTTTTTTAATTGAAATAAAAAAATTAAATTAATTTAAAATACACAAAAAATTAGATATTAAAAAAACTTTTAAACTAGAATTAAATTTCCTTAATCAGAAATAATACTAAGAAATTACATTTAGACATTTAAAAAATAAAGAATGAAATTTAGGTTTTTAAATAGTATTTTAATTCTAATTATGGACATGTTAATTTTTGTCCTTTGGAATTTCTTCGTGATTGAAAAAATAAGAAAAGTAAACCAATTTACTTAAAAAGAGGAAACTTAACTACAAGAAAAAATTTAAGTTCAAAATTTTCTCAAAAAAAGGTTAAAAGTAATATATTTTTTTAAAGTTTGAAATAGTTTTATAATATTAATTAATATATTTAAAAAAAAAATTATACAATAAAATTTAAAAAAGCATAGGTACGTACAACTTAATCAAATTTAAAATATTAAAATAAAAATTATATTTTCCAAATAAAAATTTTTGCAGAAAAAGCCTTGACGAAAAATTAGATTTTTTTTTTTAAATAAATGAGTGTTCATGTATTTTAATCTTAATTATAAATGTTTTTAAGTTCTTAAATAATATTTTAATTCTAATTAAGCGCATTTTAATTTTTTATTTGGGAATCTTTAGTATTTAAAAATAAATATGAAAAGTAAACAAAAAGTAAATAAGAAAAGTAAATTCACTTTACACGTTTTAATTACGAGAAGAATTATATTACATTAAATTTAGAATCATATATACACATTTTTAAGAAAAGTATGAATTCTGTAACTATTGCTAAAAAAATTAATATTAAAAGAAAAAATAAATCGTTAGTTATAATATTACTATACTAAATGAGATATATATTTTTTAATGCCAAAATTTTTGATTTAAAATAAGAAAAGTAGATCTTTTTTAATATTCAAATTTAAAGATAAATAAATTTAAAAACAAATCTGGGTTGAAATACTTTTATTAAATTTAATTTAAAATTAAATATACAATTTAAAAAATATATATATATATTTTTATTTCAATTTGAAATTACTTTAATAAAAAATTTGATATTAAAAGGAAAAATGTATACTTAAAGTTCTATAGCAAGAAAAGCATTAAAAATTCAAATTAAGGTGAGAAATTGTAAGTACAACTTAATCAAAATAAAAATGTATTTAGGTAGAAAAAAAAATTAAATTTTTATGAATATTTTGAATTTTTCCAAATATATATATTATCTAAAAATAATTAATATTTAAATAGAAGGATAATTTATACTAGTATTATACGAAAAAAACACGATAAATTAAAAAGAAAATACAACCTAAATTATATTAAAATATTTATGTTGAAAAAATCTATTAATAAAAATTTATATAATAATAAAATATATTAAAATAAATATATATAAAAATATTGTCAAAAAATATGTATATTTTTTCTTGAATTCGAAGTAGTTTTATAATATTAATGGAAAAATTAAATTAAAAGAAAAAATTTACAAGTTATTTTTACAAGTAGTATAATAGGAGACAAATTACTTTTTTTTAAATATCACATTTTAAATTAAAATGAAAACATTAGTACAACTTAATTACAGCTTGCTTAGGTATATGGTACTCTGACTGAGGAAAATATGTTATTGAACTAGGTGTATAAAAATTATTGTTATTGTTATATGTATTTTTATTTTTAATAATTTTATGTTTTTATATGTATGTATTTATGCTTAATAACGATTATTATTATTATTATTATTATTATTATTATTATTATTATTATTATTATTATTATTATTATTATTATTATTATTATTGATTTTTCTATATTCAATCAAGAGTGGTCATCATTTTTCATTGAGATGGTAATACTGGTTTTTTGTATCGTAATTTCATAAAAAAGTAATAATACATCTTGTGTGTTAATACGTGTTGTTTGTAAGGTACCCTACATCAATAGTTAAAAAAATGTAATAATTTTCGAGAACGTCAACTAATCAATCCTAAAAAAGCCAAAATCAAAGTTGAATTTCTAAAACTACTAGTGCCATCTAACGTACCGCTCTATTAGTAAATCCCCTTTTATTCTCAATATAACGTAGCACCAAAGGACATTTTTACCTGGCCAATTGTATAAAAATAGGGTCTAATCGATATTATAATCTCGTCTTTTTATTCCCCAATTCATGTTAAGAGGTCGCTTTAGAACATAACAAATAAACCTATAAAACCACATGAAACTACAAAAAATCTGGGTTAATATCACACTCTCACCCCGTAAGTCCAAAGAAAACTTCCTTGCATTTATGCCTTATAAAAAGGATTTTACTTAAGACGGACCATAAAACAGTAATAACCCTTAAGGCACTTAAACGCTACTAAAGTTATATTTCCTGAAAGACTCAAGGTTACTGTGGGGATTTAAACGGCTATCGAACAGTAAGATTCCCAGCTGGGGGTGAAATCGGACACAAAACTTCCATTGAGGCATACTTAAATATATTTATGAGATTTGTTAACGTAGTAGGAACCGATTAGACTGTAAATTAGTTTCTGATTAGGTTGCTTTAAAAATACATTTTTTCCATCATTAGTATGATCGAAGTAATAAAACGAGCATCATGCTCATTAGAGTTATGCACTCGTTAATCTTAAGGTTTGATTTAGACATTTTTGATCATTATAAAGCTTTAAAGAATGCAATGTCTATTAAGCTTATTTAGGTGATGCATTAGCTAAGCTCCTTAGTTGACATAATTTTTTTTTAAAGAATATAGTGGTTTAAATACAAGGAAATAGGTATATTGGATCCATATAAGTTATCTTTAGGTTATAGTAAAAATTGATATACAGTGTGTGCATAATTGGTGATGCTTATGTTGTAATCTCGACACTTGTTAGGAACACATAAACGATTTAATAATAATAATAATAATCTTTATTTAGCAAGTTACATAGATAAATTAAAAAAAAATTATACATTATATAAACAAATTAGTTATTATGTTTCTATTTTATTAATGGGAGAAGTTTAAGGCAACGTGTTTGCAATTTTTTATCTCTTACAATTTTTAAGATATTTTAAAGAATTTAATGCTTTTTCGAAAAAAAACCTTATAGTTGAAAATTTTAAAATCCATATTAGATTTTTATATATAAAATCATATTTTATATAAATATTGTATATAAAGAGCCTGTTTTACCTTTTCAACGATGATTTCAGATAATATATATATTTTAATTAATAAAAAAATCTTTAATTTTATTACAAATAAGGTATTTCGACTACAATAACTACAAGGTATTTTCGAAAATTTATAATCTTAGTTTTTTTCTTTAAATAATGAGAAGGGTTTAAATATTAGATTGTGGATTAAATCTATTAAAGTTATGTATCTAGGTTAGTCTAAAAAGTTGCTACAGAATTATTTTCTTTAAATAACAAGCCTTAAAATAGTAATGTATGCACCATATTTATTTAAATTATGCATTTGTTACAATTATAAGTAGAATGAAAAGGAATAATTTTATTAAATTTAGTTTGAAATTAAAATTACAGAGATTTTTACAAATATTTGAAAAAATAAAAATCTTTTTTTTTTATTTAAATTCAATGGGTTTTAAAAAATCAATAAAGAATTAAATATTATTAGGAATACCAATGTTGTCTTTAAAAGAATTCAATATTAAAAAATACTCTAAATTGTTTGATTGATGTACGCATAAAATCTTTAACAAAAATAATAGAAATTTTAATTAAAACTCACTGCACAATGAAAATATATAAAAGTAAGAAAGTTATTTTAAAAAATAAGCGTTAAAGATAATTTAATTTATAATATCCTTTCTTTTATTGAGAAATTTCTTCTAACACATTTGTTTATTGAGTTACGGAGATTATCACGAAAAACTTAAGTAAAACATTCCGGAAATATTCGAGAACTTAATAAAATATAATCGAAGTATTTGTATATTTCTTTTTAACCATAACATGGACCAAAAATTTCCACCAACACAAATTATAATGCTTAAAAATTTAATAGAATATAAAAAGGAATATTAAAAAATGTATAAAATATTTTTTTTATAACTAATACAGGAATAACTTAAGTGCCATAAATAACGGTGTATCATGTCGATTTAAGTTATGATTTGGTTATTATTAGGGGTTAGTTTTTTTTATTGTTAAAAAATTTAGGGAGTAAAATGTGCACGATATTCACTTAAGTCATGCCTTTGTTAGAAATATACATGGATAAATATTAAATAAAATAATTAATTAAATTTTTTAAATACCTGTCATGACATAGAAACGCCCATTAAACAATTTGTTGGTTTTTTTATTTAAAAAAAAAATGTTTTTGTAAAC
Organism: Anthonomus grandis grandis; assembly: GCF_022605725.1. NCBI lineage: Eukaryota > Metazoa > Arthropoda > Insecta > Coleoptera > Curculionidae > Anthonomus > Anthonomus grandis. Next base: position 26,080,116 of record NC_065550.1, on the reverse strand, counting down.
AATAAACTAAATATTTAAAAACTTTTAATAACATTGTAAAAATACCTTAATTCTTATAATTACTTGGTCTTAGAGTTACCACTTATTTATTTTTTATCATTTTATGATTCCTCATTTGTGTTTTTTAGTTTCAACCATATTACCTAGAAACGCCCATTTCACCTATTTCTCTGGCTGAAATAAGGCAACTAGCAATGAGTTCGTATCTATCTAATTGTATGTAGTATCCGTTGCACCGTCACGTCAGTAAATTTACCTTATAAATCATTCAGATACCTTGAGGTTTACGATATTTATCGGCATATATTCACGCAAACTTCTGTTTTTCCTGCAGTTTAAGGAGATATCTTTTTTAAAATCTCACATGTTAAATAGAAAAGTAAAATTTGACACGAATACCACTGATTGCACCTTTATCTAATTGCTTTGTGTCTGTTTTATGTTGTCTTGTTATGACCCTACAAAATATGGTTTTTAAGGGTAATAAATTATACGCATTACATGTTAGATGATGAAAGTTATTTCAAACTAATTCAGTTAATAAGCTAACGTTTCAAGTATTTCCAAACTTTCATATGTTCATCGAATATGTATGCATACGCTCCAAATAATCTATTCTTAATGGTGCAGGATAAGCTAAGAAATTGGCAAGTCTTGAGGCAATTTGCGACCGGTCAGCAGACGGAAATATCATGAATAGACTATGATTAGGGCAAGGGTCCTCAGGAGTACAAGTTTCTAAGGGCTGCCGGGTATTTATAAGTTCCTAAATCTGGAGCCTCCATTTACCGATTATGCCTCAAGTGATATTGTGTATTATAATAGATTAAACGATATTATGTTTTCAATAATTACAATGGTGATTATTTAAGACCTTGCATAGTTATAGATATTGTTTTTTTTACCTCTCCTAATTTAGTGCTGTACTGGCATTTTTTGCAAAGCAAATAAATAGTATTAGGTGGCTATGTATTAGTGATATAAAGAAATGTATATATTTTTTTTGTTTGGTTCACTTCAATAAAACAATTATCAATCACACATAATAATGTAATAAAGTCTGCATTATCTGCACAATTTCATGAACTAAAACAGCTAATTCGAAATAAAAAATGTGATATAATCGGTTTGAGCGATACTTGGTTAAAGAAATCGTTTAAAAATAAATCTTTAATATTACTAAAAATAAAATCGAACCTGTATGATAAAGATTATATAAAAGATGACGCGAAATTTTTTCTAATTTCTGTAATTCTGTAGAGTCAATAAATTAATTTGTTATACAGGGTCAATTTGTAGAAAAATTTCAATTTGGAAACCTTGATAATAAATGATAACAATGCAACCCGGAACCTAAACGAAGATTTATAACATTTTCAAAAAGACGGAGCGCCACCCCACTATGTTCTTCCTGTGAGGCAATTTATATGATGCGTTTCCAGATCAGTCGATTGGAAGAACAGGTCTAATGGAATGGCCGGCGAGATCACCAGCTCTAACACCCCTTCATTTATTTCCATAAAGTCTTTTAAAAACTGTTGTATTTAAACGACGACTAGCTTCACCCGATGATCTTCAGAAACGGATTATTACAGAATGTGCATTTATTCCAAGAGAAGTGTTTTAAAATGTAAGAAATGAGTTTGAAAATAGATTATACCTATCAATAGAATCAAAGAATTAAATATATCTTATGAAAACATAATTTATTTTATTTAACTTTTACCTTTCTTTGACCCAGTATAAGATTTACGAAAAATGCAGCTGAATACTACTTTAAAAGACCTTTAATTTATAGTATTACAAAAGGGGTGTTGTCATTTAAAATTTTAGAGTTGAAATGCATCGAATCCATTGGGGTCCCACCCTATATGCAGAATATTGTGGTTCTAGTTCCTCCTACCTGTATATAACATTTATATCAAATTAAGCTTTTCTAACTTTTTAGTTTTAGAGATATTTGCATTGAAAGTTTTTCAAATTGTCATCCCGTATATTCCAATGCTATAAATTATAAAAGGTTGAATAAAATATTTCACAATTTTATGAGAATGTTCACATTTTAGTGTGGTAATAGATGTCTTGATTTTATTTTTTTGACCTATGTCGTTGGTGTAGTTTTCTGCTATTTTTTTGTATTTTTTTTTTATATTTAAGTTTTTATTAAGCTCTTCTTTTTCCTATAGATGTTTTCTTTTAATAGCCTAACTTCCTTTTCGGCAATCATTTTCTTACAAATTATTTTGAATCGTGTCTTGTAGATAAAGGATGAAAATCTATCATTTTCTAATCTTAAATTGTTATAGTTTTCATGAAAAGAAGGAGAGGTCCATTCTCTAAGAATACTCTAATTCAAATAAGTTTTTACTTTCTATGAGGCCAAAAAATTTCTTCATTCTTTCTTGAAGACAAATGAAATTCTGGTTTCAACAACAGTACTTTTCCACCTGTATAAAGCCTTCGACTGCTTTAGTCGTGCTCTGTATGCTGGATGATGCATATTTTTACTTTCTATTGGAAAGCCATGGAGTGGGTATTTTCTAAGCTGCTTCCAGATCTCTACTAGAAAAAAAATACTGCTCGTCTGCACTATCTTTATCTTCAACTTCCCCAGTTGATAAATTTAATTATTGTTTTTAAATTTAATGTTATGACTCAATAGCCACCACTTCGTGGATTTCAGGTCAGGATCGTCCGAATGTCTCTACTCATGGTTACGTAAGTCTCTTTGCCAGATTTTTTGCTTAAGATGTTTTGAATTTTGCTTGTGAGAGAGTCTTGAGTAAAATTTAAAAAAACTCTTATTATAGAAAAATTTTTAGATTTTCAGAAGTATTTTAGGACACGGTCTTGAGAATTAATAAATAATTAATAAGTTATATTAAATTGACAGCTACGGGTTTTAATGAAATGAAATAAAACAATTAGACTGTGTCTACCTTTTTTTGTTACCTTATATTACGCAGGTATAACTCAATCATATCCAAGTGGCCGAGGAAATGGGCATGCAAAAAAGTAAAGGAGTCAGTGTGCAACAGGGATAGAAAACGATAAACGTAATACAAAATTTTAATTTTTTAAGTTTTGAGTGAATTTACTCCCGGCATATTTTAGCCGTGAAATTTTTGAATTTGCGTATATTTTAAAGTAAATATCATATCTATTATAGTAAATAAAATTCAATTATCTTAGCCACTTGTAATATTATAATAAATTATTGTTTAACGCATTTCATATTTCCCTTATTAGTCCGGCCTTAATTCTTATACCTTTTTAAGATTTTAAACTGAAACAACCCCCTATAGCCACCCTGTATGAAATATTGTCTTTAAATAGTAAAAAAGTAAATACACTTTTAAAAAGCAACGAGATCATCATGAATTTTTATAAATTTTTATTAAATTTTAGATACAACTAAAATAAATTATGAGACAGTCTTACCACTAACCAAAACTCTTAATTTTTACTTTGACACGTGTTTCGCTAACAATTTTTGCTATCGTTATACTTAAAACGATATATATCTAACTTAAAATTGTTAATTAGGGTGTGTGATTAATTGTTGAACTTAATCTCGCCTTAGAATTAATAAATTAAATCTAAAATATTATACAGGGTGTCCCGAAATTACATCGTAATATTTTACTAGCTACATCTTTGTCTAAAAATAAGACAAAAACTTCATATAAAGGAATTTTGAAAAGTGAATCGTTTTCATGTTACAGGGTGTTTTATAATTCCTATTGAAGATGGTTTTTTGTTAATATTTTCGAAACGCCTGGTCGATATTTTTTAAAATTTTATAGTACTACTGTTATTGTTATTAGCTGATTTTATAACATTTTATGCTAAAATGTATACAGGGTCGACTAAAATTAGTGGTCAGCAAAGATAAAAATGTTATAACTTTTTTTCTGGGTACTTTTTAATTCTTTGGATAGTAAAATTAAAAAGAACCAGCATTTTTACATAAAAATGTGCTCTTGTCTTATTTCGGTAGGAGCGCCCGTTTTTCAAATAATAAGACATAAATATTTTGTAACCTACACTCATAAAGTATTTGTGATCAAGTTTAATAAAATTAAAAGGTATGTCACATCATCAGGTATAAACATGACATAAGACTATTTCAAATACTTAATTTTAAGATTAAAAACTATTTTCTTTGTTTAATATTTTATTTCAAAATTGTAAATAATATGTAAATAATTGAGAAAAATTAAAACAATTAACTTATTAGCTAAGAAAAAAAAATGAAAATACCAAGCAAAACAAACAAACAAAAATCTTCTTAAAACCAGAGGCTTCTAACGAAATAAGACAAGAGTACCTTTATGTAAAAATGTTGTTGTTTTTTTTTTAATTTTATAATCCAAATTATTAAAAAATAACCAGAAAAAAGTTATGTCATTTTTATCTTTGCTGACCACTAATTTTAAACGTCCCTGTATACATTTTAGCATATAATGATATGAAATCAGTTAATAACAATAACAGTAGTACCCATACGATAAAAATTTTGAAAAATAAAATAACGACCAGGCGTTTTGAAAATATTACCAAAAAATCATCTTTAATAAGAATTATAAAACACCCTGTAACACGAAAACGATTCACTTTTAAAGATTGCCGTATATGAAGTTTTTGTCTCATTTTTAGACACAGATGCGACTGGTAAAATATTGCGATGTAATTTCGGGACACCCTGTATATCAAAAGACCTATATTAATATTATTATTAATGACTGATTCTTCTTTATAAAGTAAAGTTTGTTGCCATATTAAATAAATTTTTAGAGAAACTACATGCCCTCTTTGTCATATATTCCACATTCCTCTATACTCTTATAAAGGAAAGGTAAAAAAGCAATTATACAAAATAATAAAAAAGCAATTTCATGTCAGCTTATGGAAAATAAGCCCTCAAGTCGTGAAATTTCTGAGGGACGAAAAAAAAGTCACGAAGTTTATTAATTTCGCCCGAATAAAACGTACGGGGACTTAAGTAAATTACCATTACCTGGTCGTCCAAGGTGCGGTTCCCGAGAGATGTCTTTAGGAGCGGCCACGGTTTCTCTCTAGACAAGCAGGTGTGTACTCCCTTAGCGTGATGCCGTGGCAAAAGTAAACTTCTACTTGTAAATGAAGTCCGTGAGTTTTATGAAACTCGATATATACAGGATGACGAGTTAAAAAAATTAAGTTTGAAGTACTGCAAATGAAATTTCTAGGGAATAGCATAGGGATTTAGCTAGAAAGAAGCTTAAGATATATACGAGTATTTTTGTAATCTAATAATTTGGAATTGGGATCAGTGTGTCTGAAGAACTCAGAAGAGAATGGGTTCACTGGCTTTTATTAAAAGTCAGCGTAAAAAAATAAATTGTTGTTTTTTGGTTTAATATTGACTAAGTAATATATGATTATTAATAATTTAAAAAATATGTAAATTTAAAAAAACTACAGAAATAAAGCTCTTGATTGGAAGATTGGAAATTTTTAAGTTTATACTGCAAAGGAAATAATTTAATTTAATTTAATAAAACAAATCACCCTAATTTTCCCTATAATTTTTCACAATTTTTAAAGAGCAAGAACAAGATTTATTTGTAAAAATTTAAGAATTCAAATTCGAAAACGTTATTATATTATATATTATATAATAATATATTATATAAACCTGTACAGGAAATTCAACGTCATTGTAATGGCTTATGAAAACAATAATTATATCCAATAAAGTTGTAAAGTTTTTAATTTTAAATGTCTAAATTTATTTTTAAAAAAATTTATAACTTTTTAATGCATACATTTTTAGCTTTCTATATTAACATACCAAATTCTTAAAACTATTACAGAGATTTAAGTTTTAAAAAAGGATAATACGAATGTTTAAATTAAAACATAACATTTAATTAATATGTATCATATACATTTAAGTTATGCATCGTTAACATAAACATATAATGATTATTTGCTGCAAACATATTTTAAATATATCTTAAAAATCTTATTAGATTCTACTTTATTAAAAACCTAAATAAATATATTTAATTAAAACAAAAATGAGGTGCTGGCAATTATCACCATTTAAATAAAGTCTTTATTTAAGTTTAAATGCTAAAATTCAATATAGCTTTCGAACTCGCAGGAAGACTACTTCGGGTATTTTAAATAACGCTTCATAAATTTTAAATTTTTCAGTGTGATGCTGTTTTTTCTGTGAGTTAAGCAAAGCATTTCACTATGTACCCCATAATCTATCTCCTGTTAGGCAAACTGGCATACTACGTACAGTCATGATAGTATTTGACTTATTGACTATCTAAGAGACAAAAAGAGTGCCTCGAAGTTTTATTTTTAATTTTCATCAATAATCTTTCGTTAAACAGAGGGAATAAAAAATATACCCTCTGAATCATTGCTGGCTTGCATTTAAGGCAGAACTGTAAGAAAGGTATAACATACCTACTCTTTTCTATCTATATATACTTGAAAACTTAAAAAATGTATGGTACATGGGGGCATAGCTATGATACTAGATATAAAAGCTTGTTTATTCCACCATATAATAGGTTAAATAGGTGTTAATATGGCCCAGGTCATAATTCTCAGTGTTCTTCCAAACCAAACTTTAACAAGCGTTATGTGCAAACTTTTTTTATACATTTATTGAGTCTGTTAAATACACATTTTGATGAATATTGTATGTGTTTAAATCCAGCTAGATTCGCTTTATGAATTAACCATCAACAGGCCTAAAATATAACATATACCTCACCTTAAGTGTTAAAGAGTTAAAGAATGTAAAGATGAGACTTATTATGATGATTATAGATACGTTCTGGCTAGAAGGTAAAAAATCATTTCTGCGTGTTTGAATTGAGATTTTTTTGACATTCGTAATTATTATCTATTTAAGAATATCTGGCTTTCTCCTCTTGTGGCACTGATTAATAAGCGACAGATTTTTAGGAACCGAAAAACTATGCTATTAACTTAGTTCCAGATTTATATTGTAAATATTAACAAAAAATAGTCGAAAAGTAAAGGAAGCAATGAATGTGTACTACCCCAAGATAAAAAACCAAACTGGAAAGGGTATCTAAAGATGCAAAGCAGGAAGGCGATATAATTTCAAGTTCCAAAATCATAATAAAAGTCTTAGAGTTAGCCCTCATTTAAACTCATTTAAATTTATGCATTTGTTAGCCTTTGTAAGCTGATCTAAAAATAGTAAGCAAGTTCCATTTACTTTATGCATCGTTAGAAAGTAATTTAAAAAACTATTTAGAGGTATTAAAAAGTGTACTTTTTTAAGTTACAAAATTTGAAAAATCTAACGTATTACAATTTACTTTTAAGCCAATTTACAAATAGTAAAAAACGTCATATCTTTTTAATTTTTTCCATGCATCATTGGGAGGTTGAGAACTTAAAAATAATTAAAAAATAATTAAAGAAATGAAAAAATGTATTCTTTTTGTTACTAAAATAACTTATAAAAATCAGACTAATTTTATTTACTTAAAAATTGAGGTTCTTCTACATGATATAAAGCTCTATATGTATAGTTAAATATCATATATTTGAATATATAGTTTTTTTCTTCCGTTTTAAAAGAATAAAGCCTATTTTAAAATTTTGTATTGGTCAGTGTAAATCTTGGAAGGAAATTAGTTCACTGGCTTGAATACTAAGAAAATTTTAGCCATAAATAAGTTGCTGCATTTATAGCTGTGTCAAGTTAAAACAAGTAATAGTAAAATATGAAACTAAAACAAATTATAATTTAGAAATGTTAAATAAATATAATTAATTTTATTTGTCTTGTGTGTGAACTCAATGGCTCCGGATAGTACCAAATGGCTAGGTTTTAGTGACAATTAAATTATTTTTAACATACATACACTTTAGTTAAAAATAAAATACTATATAAAACAATATTTAGCATGGGAGATTATTATTATCTTTTTTTAAGAATTATAGTATTTTAAACTAAGAAAAGTTCATCCTAACCATTTGGGTTATGCGTCTTTTAGCCTTAAGAAATAAAAACATTTTAATTGTTTTTTAATCTCGAGATAAATTTCTTTCAATTTTGACTAGTTAATTTAGAAAAAAATTTAAAAGCTCTCAGATTTTCTAAAAATAACTAAATAGTTACAAGCATACTGCAAAGGAAATACCAACAAACCATTGTCATTGGAATTATTACAATTTTTTTAATAGCAAAGTGAATTCCTTTATAAAAATGCAAAGATTTAAACTATAAAACTACGTTACTTCTTAAAACTGAGTTATATAAAGCTTATCATAAATATTTTTCAGTTTTGACCATAACTTATAAATCAGAAACTCATGTAATAAATAGAAAATGCATTATTGGATGTAATTACTTACTTAAACATATAAACTAATGGAAAAAAAATAAATATTCACTAATAAAAATGTTCAGCATATCTACTTAATTATGCATTTTTTGCTCCATAATATAAGGCAATTATAAAAATGATTATTACATAACAGAAATTCAAATTATAAAAAAAGGTATATATAAGCTTTTACATATGTTTAAGTTGTGAGAGAGTATAATAATAATATAAGTGTCATATAAATGTAAATTAAGCGTCATGAACATAATATACAAACCTACAAAAGAAAAGAGCTTGTATAGGTATATTAATTTGCTCGACAGATATTCAATTAAATACTCTTTTATGAAAAAAATCCATAAATATATTTAATTTATTTAAAAGTACTGTACAATTATCGCCATTGAAGCTATGCATTTTTTAATAATTTTAGATGCTTTTTAATGCATTAAGTTCCAAAACTATTATAATGGCCCTAGAGTAAGATATGCATTTAACTCATTTCGTTTATCATACTTTTTGAACTAATTTAAAAATAGTACAAAATGCATCATAAGCACTTCATTTATGGATCGTTAGAAAGCCAAATTTATTTGAAAATAAAGGCTTTTATACATGATAATATGAAGATCTATACACTTGAATATTACATATTTAAATATAAATTTTTTAGAGCCCATTTTAATCCAAATTTAAATTATAGCAACTTAAAACTTAAGTAGTATAGATATTAGTACATTACAACAACTACATTTTCCATCGGAATATCATAAAGAAAATATATTATGAGAGTATTTTTTTAACCAAATTTATTATTTGATTTTATTCATGCTTATGATCAGTTAAATCATATAAAAAGAAATGATACTTGAAGATGTTTAAAACAGTATTAGAGTAACTAAATAAAATAACTACCATTAAAAATGAAAAAGCCGCTATTTTTATAATGTTTGTAATAACCAAATGAAGAGTGATGAATAAAATAACTCTTTATTTTTCCAGATAACTTTGATGCAAAATAACTTAGCCTAAGCTTAAATTTACAATTTAAGTGATCTGGTTGTTAGAACTATTATTATAAGTGTATGTTTTAATAAGCGTATGCTAAATTAAAATATAGCAATACTCTATAAAAGTGAGACAATACCAATTTTTCTTTAATAAAATATCTTTCATTATCCAATTAAGTTATGCATCTACAAACTTCTATCATATAAATTCATATTAAAAATATTTTAATAATAAAACAATTTTTTACAGACATATTAAAAAAAAATGTTTTAAATTGACACAGTTATATTAAATTATATAAATGCATTGTAAATGAATCTAACCCAGTTAAAATGCCAATAACAAACAGTAAATAATTTATTTTAAGACTATTCATAAATTGCCAGGAATTGACAGAAATATTATAGCCCCCTATAAAAGTATATAACCGATTAGATAATTAAACGTGGTATGTTACGTAAAGATGCTTAACATATTATTTAATAAAAGCAAACCCTTGGTGTGGCTTATTGAGGGAATTTATGGAATGCAAAAGAATACATAATGAGTAGTACTTAAAATGCAAAACGTGCCAATTTATTTAGAAAATTAAAAATAAAAAAGAAAAACCAATTCAATACATCAATTTTAATTACGGCTGTCTGAGAGATTGATATTATTTTTTTTGTACCAATATAGTGGTTTTATTTGCAAAAAGTGCATCATATCCATTTAGATTATGTGTCTTTTATGCTTAAAAAATTTTATAAAAATTTTAAAAGCATTCAAGCAAAAGCAAGCAAAAGTTTCGCTACATATTTTTCTTATTAAAAAAGGATTTATCAACTTTTTTTTCGAGATGTATTCCTTTAGATTATTACAAATTTAGAAAAAATTTAAATTTAATAACTTAAAATCTGGCATTTTTTTAAAATATTTAAAATCTTATAAATATACTGCAAAGGAAACATCAATAAATCATTTAAATTGTCTCTGGAATTTTGACAAAAATGCAAGAATCAAGATTACTCAAAAATATTGGAAATTGACCTTTATGGTATATATACGTTTTATTATAAATACTTGTCAGTTAGGACCATTATTTATGAATCATCTTATATAAAAAAGTATATCTAATAAATCATTATAATAGTTTAAAAAAGTTGTAATTATTTAATAATAAAATGTATGCATTTTTAGCTTTATAATTTAATATGGCAAAATAATATTTCAAAAATGATTACAAGGGCTTAAGTTATAAAAGAAAGTGTTATACTGCTAATACGAATGTTTAAAATATGACAGAGCATAATATTAATATGTGTATCGTATAAATTTAATTCATGAATTTTTAACATAATATACAAACATTTTTTATTTAAGTTTTATAAACAAGTTTTAAATATATTAAAGAAACTTCAATTAAGAAATTAAATAAAAAAGAATAAAAGAAATTAATATAACTATAATTACTTTCTTTAACAGCAGTTCTAATAGATACTTTCTTCTTCACAACTTTCATAAATACATTTACTTAAATTAAAAATTAACTAGTGCAATTATCGCCATTTAAGTTATGCATTATGAAAATCTTATTTTAAAGTTTAAAAGTGGGTTTCCAAATTATTATAATGATCCTAAAACAAAGATATACATAATGACTCATTTAATTTATGGCATTTGTAAGTCTTTTTAAGCTGATTTGGAAATTGTAAAAAATGCGTTATATTTATTAAATTTATGCATCGTTAGAAAGCCGAATAATCGAAACAAAAATTTTGAAAGATTTTAAAATATTTGTTTTTTTTATCTTGTAAAAATAACTTTAAAAATTCAAGAAGTACTTTCTTAAAAATTAAGATCCTTGTACATAATAATATAAAACTCTTTTACATCTAAGTATCATAAAGAAGGCCTTATAAAAAAATACTTTTATAATCCTAAACACTTGCTTATAAAAGTAATATTTTATAACCGTCAAATGTCATATATATGATTGGCTTATGCTTATGGGTATCAAACCCCATAAAAAAATTATATTTAAAAATGATTAAGACAGTAATAGTAAAGACGATTATTTAAAAAAAAAAAACACATTTTTTATGAGCTTACACTACCATCTTTGTTGTTTTCAAATAATGTATATAGTAATAAATAAATGAAATAGGATAGTGATAAATAAAAGTAAAATAATTAATTATTTATCCTGGCAACTTCCAGGTGAAACTACTAACTTAGGCTCAAATTTACAATTTATGTAAATTGGTTTTTTATTATGAATATTTATACTAGTCTATATAGCTAAAATGAATTATAAGAAAATTCTTTAAGAGTAAGACTATTTTTCTTAATTTGACAATTTTTCGTTAATTAAATATCTAATATTATCCAATTAAGTTATGCATTTATACCTTTTCGTTATATAAATTCACATTAAAAATACTTAAGTAATAAAACAATTTATTACTGACATATTAAAAGAAATATTTTAAATTAACACAGTTATATTGATATATATAAATGCATTTTAGATGCCATGCCATTAGCAAACGGTAAATAATTTATTTTGAGACTATTCATAAATTCCCAGAAATAGAAAGTATTATATCCTCCTATAAAAGTATATAATCGATTTAATAATTAAATGTGTGTTTTGTTATGTAAAGGTGCTTAAAATAATATTTATTAAATAAACAAAGCCAGTGGTGTGGCTTATTGAGGGAATTTATGGAAGATTACAAAATGATGAACACTGAAAACAAAACGTGCTAATTTACTGAAAAAATAAAAAAGAAAAACCAAATACAAAAAATGTTTCATGGTTTTGCATCTTATATCCGATGTTGAAATTAAAAACTAGCATAACAAAGTTATTACCTGTCGTACAAAAACGGGGATTTTAAAACTTTCTTAATTGGCCCACAGTTCTTAAGCACTCTAATAAGCAAAGTAAAAAAAAAATACATTTCCCCCGCCGGAAAATTTTCCCAGCCTCCGCAAAGACTTTCCCGGGCATTTTTCTGCTGCTTTGAAACAACGAGGCCCCGACTACTTAAATACTTTTTAATTAAAGCTACTTTCGACGAGCGCATCGAGTCTTAAACTACGTCAACCCTTTCATGACTCATTGGTACTTGTACTTTAATCCTTTGGTATTTCTTTCGACAGAAATGGAACTAAAGATGCTTAGTAGGGGGAATTAAAGACGATGTTAATGAAAAGAGAAAAAGTGCTTTATTTGTTCTTTGCTTGGTAATTATGACCGTTATTAACTCTTCTTTCTGCATTCGTATGCAATTTCGCTTTAAGCTATAAACATTTGCTCTTATTTTCCCTTTTAAAATTGCTTTTTTTATGTATATATTATCTCTAATATATTTTATATTTTCTGGAATTTATTATTTTTAAGTAAGTATAAATTTCAGTAACAAAAATGTACTGAAAGATATTACAAGTAGTAGCCAATTACCTAATATAAAGGACATTATATGTATATAAATTATGACCAACCTAGGCTATATTATATGTACATAAAGAAAAAAAAGTAAAATTGAATTTTATTAGTAGAAAGTTGGCTTAGAATTAAAAGACTATAAAGGTACTAAAAAATAAAGAAATGTGTTTCCATCTGAAATGTTTTGTTCTCTAATGAAGATGCCACAAATGATCATGTTTTTTTTTATATAAGAAATATCTATTGTTTTAATTTTATAAACGTTTAACTCCTACAGCAGAAAATACGTTTTTTTTGCTTATTTTTAATTGTATAATAAAAAAAAAGTAAATCATTATATCCAAAATATATTCTCTAAATGGAGCCTCAAAAGTTGATTTTTTATAAAAAGAATGAACATTTTAAAAATCTGTATTTTTAAAAAGAACTCTTTAAAATTTTTCATAATCATATTTTCTTTAAATATGTTAATTTTTTATTAAATTTTTTTAATCGTATTTTTCAAAAATATATTTTTTTTTTAATTTAAAACAAAAATTTTCTTTAATTAAGATTAAAAAAAGAAAAATTATAAAATTTTCTCGTAAAATTTTTCAGTTTTCCCTTAATAAATATAAAAATCAATCATAATTTAATAAAAACATATTTTTTGTAGTTGGTTCGTGAAACTTAAAAAAAATAATAATAATCAAAATAATATCAGATATTAACACAACGAAAGTAATAAATTCCACACAAATATACACCGGAAATATAACTGAAGATCTTGTAGAAATACCAAATGTAATAGTTACCTATTTTAAGAATGCCAGCTGTACTATTAATTATAATGCCAATTTCCTGAAAAATTAAAATAGCCTTGAAGTAAACAATAATTTCAATACTTTTGAAAATCTAGACTATAACTCATCTTTCAATATAAATGAGCCCAATGAGGCAAGTAAACAATCGTAAAATCTGCACCTGCACTAAACACTGCTCCTGCACTAAACACAATCACAAGGAAAATGCTTGAAAACATATTAAGGAGTTCATAGTAATATTACTTAATGTATACAATAAACTATGCAATAAATGTATATATGCTGGAAAGAGATCATTTTAAATATTATATCCAAACCTAAAAAAACCAGGTTATCAAATTTAAGACCAATAAGCGTTACCTGATGTTTTTATTTTTATACATATATTTCATTACGTGATCTAAAATGTTATTCATACGGTATTCATAAAAATATTATAAAATTAATATGCTTGTCCACTAACCTTTAAATAGTTATATAAATTATATAAGTTAGAATAACTGCTAGGTATAATTTTTTTAAATTGCTAGTTTTTCTTCTTGAAAAAACCGAAAATATCAGGAAATTTTAAAAGGAAAGTTGAAAGAATTATTTTATAAACCATATCTTAGAACATCAAATAATAATAGTGAGGCAATTAGATAGCCATCTTCATCACAGGACACTTCTTAACTTAAAACATTTGAAATTGGTCAGAATGCTGACATATCAGATATGATAATGAAGTGGAAGATATAAATATTGCCAGTAAGGTAAATGAACTTATTGAAATTTCTAAAAACATAGAGACTAGTGATGAGCTAAGAATGTGGGCAATAAACGATAGTTTAGGCAAGATATTAGAAAGAGTAGTTAATATTAGGCTTCAAGAATATCTAGAAAATAGTTGTTTGTTAGTGCTGTATCAAACAGGAACTGATCTACAATAAGTAATATAGAAGTATACTACTTTTAACAAACTTTACAAATTAACATTGAAAAAATTATACAGGATGTTATAAAATTCGGTGCAAATATACTAAGAGCGTATTGTTGGAGTCAAAATAAGACTTTTTTTCCTATAAATATGTACCCTAAAATGCCCTCGCTCAGAGCTACAGCCCGTGCAAATTGCTTGAAGAAAATTGATTATCTGGAACTGTGACTAAAATTATGCGTCAAATTTCCTGAAAATTTGCCAATATTTTTTTAAATTTTCTGACCCAAAAATGGTGTAAGTTCCATTATTGGTGATGATCAAGAGAACTTACCCTTCTGATGACCCCTATCTTATTTTTATAATAAGAAATTTAAAAATCTAGCAATACCATCTAATTAGCCATAATAAATTCTAAAATTTTTGTGTCTTGCATTTTTTTGATACAATTCGAGAAAATCGCTGGTAATCGAAAAGGGAGCATTATTAAACCCGATTAAACTATTAAACTTAAACAAATTAAGTGGGCCCTGACTGCTTTAATTTTTAACAGATTAAATTAATTAAATCAAAAAAATGCATATGGTATTCTAGAGTTTCAAATTTCTTTATGGGAAACACAAGATATGGGCCTTGATAAGGGATTTTTTGGATATACACCATTTTTGGGATGAAAAATATCAAGAGCACCCAAAACAATAAAAACTTGCTAAGTTTTCAGAAGATTTGACACATAACTATAGTCACTGTTCCAAATAATGAATTTTCATTAAGAAATTTTCTAGGGGTGTAGCTCTGAGAAGGTGCATTTTAGGACACATGTTTATAGAAAAAAAATTACTTTGATTCCAAAAATATGCTTTCAAAATATTTGCACTAAATTTTGTAACAATTTTTAGAAAGTTATGCGAAAAAAGGCGAGTGCAAAATAGATTTCATCATATGAGATTTTGTTTGTTTTATGATAGCCTAACTTTATTTTTTGAAAATTAATTATATTTGAAATTTAAATCTTAATGACAAATTATTTTCTTCTCTTAATAGATAGATTAATATACATGATTGAAATAAACATTTCGTTTTATTCTTTTAATGCAGTTGTGCCTACTACCCTAAATCATAATTCTATACATTTATACATATTTTCATAATTCATTATTTCACCTGTTAAAAGAGAAATGTATGGAATAAGGTTTATTTTTTAAAATATTCAAAACAAAAATCAATTAATTATTTGTCGGCTGAATATTCTCTGATAGGTAACCTGATTCATATTATACTGGTACTGCTGGCAGATGAATCATAATGTAATTGACTAAGTTTATGGTTGTGCTTACGTGCGCCATAATCTGTCAGTTATCATTTTATTGACTTCAGTAGAGATTTAAGATTTAAAGTTCAAACCATATTGTATACATAATATTGGTTTAATTATATTGATTAAGTATTTAGAAAGAAAACATTTTTTTTTCATTATAATCGAACAAATAAAAATATGCTGTGCATAACTTAATTGGATTCGAAAATCATAATGTTCCAGTAATACTATTCCTGGAATTATTTGTTTCTTTTCAATTTGGAATACTCAAAACATAATATTCTTATTTTTTAATACATGTCTAAGATTAATATTTTTTAATTCATAAATAAGACTTGATAAGGCAATTTAATATTTTGTATTAGATAAACATAATTAACTTTAAAGCTATTGTGTCCTGGAAAAAATTGATGTTTGGTTTATCTGACTGATAATATATCTATACTGATCAATTGATAAGGATAACTATGACTATCTTATGACTATATAAATAGACCTTACTAAAAATGTCTAGTAAAATTTGCTTGGTGTTTTTGGGCAAATTTGAAAACATAATATATTGGTAAATCCAGGAAACGTATTGCGTGTTCTTTCTTAAAAAGCAATCAAGTTCATTTAACGTTAAACGTTTATGTAAAAAATTATTTTCTGAGTAGTTTAATTTATGGGTTTTCTGTTCTCTGTTAACAGTAGGACGAGTAACTTTATTAATCGATCTAAATGTGACAACAAGCTATAAACTTAATTATTATAACTTGTTGTCACATTTTAGATCTATTTAGGTTTAAGCACCATGAAACCCATGATTGTCTGTTGTTTTGGTTAAGAATTTTTCTAGCTTTAGTGCATTTAAAAATGCATTTTTCCTTTTTTTAATTATTAGATCACAGTCAGAAGAATATCACGATGGAGGTGGTCATTTACAACAATAAAGTTTGTTTACGGCAACATATATTCTAGCAGCATCATTTATACTAATAGTTAAAAAATGATAATAAAAATACGTTTGTGTATAATAGAATGCTACTAAAAAGGCCTTATGCGTGTGCTGTTGTTAATTATTTAGGCCTAGTTTGCTCTAGTTTGATGTTTATGTTCAAATCACTTTAAAAAAACAGTGATATTTAAACTCAAATAATTTTTCACTAATGAGTCAGTAAAGCTTTTAAGGTAGACTAATAGGGCAGCAGTTTAATGCAGTATTTTTGAAGATTTTAACGTTTTAGCTCCAAATTTTTTAATATAAAAAAGAAATAAATAACAATATTTAAATAACTTTTAAATTAACAGTCTTAAAAGGATGAAAGTTTAAGGGTAAAAGGGAGCTTAGCCATCATTCCAAAAAGAAAAACTATTCTAGCTACAATAATTTTTAATTTAAAAAGTAATTAACAATCGTCTCGTGTTAAATTATGCACCAGTTTGATGTTTAAGGCAGTTTTAGCTAAAGAAATTTAAAATAATTAAACTTTTACAGTAAATAGACACTATTTTAGGCCATTGTTCCAGAAAACCTTGGACTAAATACTTTTCAATTACGAAAATTCACAATTGACCAATATATACAATTAATTTATGCTCCGGTTTGATGTTTAAATTCAAATAACTTTCTCCTGAAAAGATCTAAAAAACCTAAAAGTTTTAGGCTTTATACGCAACACCTTAGTGTATAATTCCGTATAATTTTAAGTATTTTGCTAAAGTACTTTTCAATTTGAAATATAATAAAAATGATAATCATGTCGAACTTTGACCGAATAAATCATGTAAGTAGATAAAGTTTTCTTGCAGAATTTAAAAACTGAATAATATTTAAAGAGTCTTAGTAATCTTAGGATATGGTAATGTTTTATAAAATCTTACATTTTCATTTTATTGACCATTTTATTTTTTGTGTGTACCCATTTATTTCTTTAAGTATCTATTTATTTACTCTATAATTAAGTTAATTGTCAACAACATTTTTATGTTATGTGGAAATAAAGCATATTTGATTCGATTTTATTTGAATAATTTAATATTTTTTATTAATTATTTAAATTCCAATTAACTTTTAAATAAATCTCCATACTGTACATAATATAACAACTCAATTTTAATTATATAAATGTATGCCAAAGCCAAATTATTTCTTGCATTTTTTTTTACTAATAGCAACAATACAAGTTCATTTGTTTTCTATTAAAAAAATTTTTTTCATTAAATCTCTCTCTTAATGTGACTTACCGTATATTTTTCTATTCGAGCTGATCTCCGTGCCCTTAGTCTTGCCCAGTTTGTTTAAAAATTTCTCTTCTTTTTTTATGTATGGTAGCTGAATTTTATTATATTGACTTTAATGTTAATTAGGATAATTTTTTTGCTGTTTTTTAATATGTGACGCAATCTTCATGTATATTTTGTATCGAAAAGCTTTGAAAAAAGAATAAAGAAAGAATCTTTCACAAAAAAGTCAATTAATTTTAATTTACAGATCCAGATCACCTTTTCCGTTCGCTGTTCCAACATTGGACAAAATAGGCTTTATTCAAATCTATTCTAACTGGTTAAGTGCATTTATTAACTATGCAAAAACAGATCAATTTTAATTTTAAAAAGCAAATATTTTATTATAAATCAATAGTCAACAGGCAATAAACGTAACGCCACTGAAGAGACCAAGCCACACTCCTGCAATTTCCCGGCGAACGACCGATGTCCACCCACCTGCCTTCCTTGCTTTACACTTAATTACTCTGGCCTGTCCAAAGGACGACCCTAATGAAAACTAATGTACCATTACCCATAAGCAGAAAAAATACTTTCTTTATTATGGACACACCACAAACAGGGATCAACATGAGTCTAATGTAAACAAATTAATTGTCATAACTAACATGTACATAAGAGTTATGCCAAGCCTAGGTAAAGAGAGTTTGAAAATTGCCTGAGGTAAGAATATTTTCACCAAATAAATGTTTTTTTTTTAATTTATATTTACTCCTCACTGTATACTCACAGTTCTGTAATACTGACACAGAAACTTCATAACACGTAAGGGCCACACTAACGTTTTGCATGTCGACGCTGAAGACTCCTTGGAGACCAACTTTTTCTGTTTCGCCACGTTCCGGTATAATAACTGCCACAGGTATTACCCTAGATCCATATAAATAATTACTAATGATTACTTTATAAAATAATATATAAATTATACTTATGTAGGGTTATTATCTGTAATCAACCACGCCTGTTGAGATAAAAAAGTTGTTTATAGTAGTCTTTATTAAAGACCGTTCATTAAAGATAAAAATGTGATTAAAAAAAAAATTCTATAATACTGGTTGACTAAAGATATGGCGATGATACCAAAATCATATCAACTACCTTCAAGAGAAACTTTCTGGTAACTCAATTATGCAAATTTAAGACACACACTATCTCTCCTTCACATCTCAACTACCCATATAGCTTTATAAGTCCCTCTCTATCGAAAATCTCCCAAGATAGTTAGACGGTAAACTGGATTAGTAAATTAAAATAGTTTTGTTAAAGGACCCTTGATAGGGTAATAAAAGATCTTATTTAAGATAACAAGAAGGTTTGACTATTTAGGATTAAAACAATGGAATGAAAATATATATTTTTTTTTAAGTTTTTAAGGCAAAAAATCACTTTATAGCTGTCTCTTGTTTCCACCCTTATGGCGCGATCGTAAAAGGGCTAATAAATTATAAAAATAAAGACTCGTTAGCTCAGTCGTAAAACGTCGACTAGGTGATTCGGTTTGTTTTTTATTTTATAATTAATAAATGTTTTTAATTTATTATATTTCTTTTGGTGGTAAAATTTAAAAAAAACATATGGTTGGCGAAAAGTAAGAACTTTATAGCCTTAGTTAATGAATTATTATTTACTAATTATTTTAGATTTAACAAAAATATTGTAAGTACTCTAAAAGAGATGTTTAGTGTGCACGTTTCATTTTGAATTTAGTAATTTCAGAGTTTTCTTATATTCATTTTTTTTGTTATTAATATTGTGGCATATTGTTTTGAGTATAAAAAAAAATTTATTGAATTTAGGGTATACTGTACATATAATTTTATTTCTTTAATATTGTAGCTGTAATAAAATTATGATAAATTATTTATATATATATTACAATTTACAATTTATTGAAAAAACTTTTAAATAAATTAGTCTCAAAGTATGAATTTATGCTAGACTTATATTTTATATATATTAGAGATATTTATATTTTTTATAATCTTCAAATTATACTTTTGAGAAAAATTATTTAAGTAATTTTTATTAAGGTATATAAATTATTTCGTTAATATAATAATTATTAATATAATACAAAATTGAGTAATAGCATTTCTTTATTTAATCAGTATCGTGGTATAAAATATTATTATTAAACTGTAATAAAAATATTTAATAAAAGAATATAGAGTATGAAAAATTTGTTTATTATAAAAATTTAATACAAATCAGTTTTATAAAATCTAATTTGTCTCTGAGATTTATCATAGTATTATTTTTTTTACTATTTTTTTTTTAATTTCTAGAAAAATTGCCAATAAATTAAGTTTTTTTTATAAAAATTTTAAAAAATTGGTATAAAAAATTTAATAAATTTATTTATTCAAAACAATCTAAAATCATTTGTTTTTGAATTTCTTTATATTAATTATTGGTTTTTATCCGTTTATAATATTATTTTTTAATTTTTGTATATGACAGAGAAGTTAAAAATTATCATAAATATTAAATTTCTTATTAAATTAATGAGTAATAACGTAAATGTTATTACTTATTAAGCGGTTATTTTAGATAGTACAAATTATTCTATATTAACTTAAAACTAATATAAATAATTCAAAATTATTACGAAAATATATACAAAATATTTTTTCCAATCTGTAAGTTTTATTTTTTTAACACCCAAATTTAGGCAAATTAATTTGTCAAAAATTTGTAAACTAAATTTTATTAAAATTAATAAATAAATATAATAGTAATAATAATACTTAAAAAGATCTAGTTATATGATAATTATTATGCCAAATATGATTATTTAATATATAAAAATGTAATACAAATTAGTTAGTTTAATTAAAAACTAATTTGTCTCTCAGATTTATATTAATATTTATTATTCATTATTTGTGTTTTTTTTGTTAAAAAAAGAAAGAAAATTTAAATATGAAATTTTTACATAATTTCATTTGCCTTAGAAATTTGTCATAATTTTTATTATTTAATTTGTTAAAAAATATAATTACAAAAAATTATTTTTGAAGTTTATCTATATAACGAAAAAAATTGGAAGATTCAAAAATGTATTTATTCAAAAAAAAATATAAATTTATTTAGCGAAGAAATAGTCCAAACTTGCAGTGGACATTCTGAATTCCTGACATGTTTCGGACACAATGGTGTCCATCATCGGGAAATAAAAGGTTTAAAATTGGTATCAGATATACGCCCCAGGATCTGATTCTATATCAAAAAAACCCCTCTAATTATTATTATGGTTTTTATTTTATTATTCTTTATTTTATTTTCTTACATTCTGTTGTTGACAAGTATGACATCCTAAGTTAGAAATTATTACTAACTAAGTGGTTATTTTAGATTAATTAATTATTTTGTATTTATTAAAGATTATATAATTAGTTCCAAATTTTCATTAAAATATATATATATATTTTTAATTTTTAGCTAAATATTAAATTATTTAGGATTTTTTTTGTAAGATAGTATTTATTTAATTACACAAAATTTAATTAGAACTATAAAATGTAGTTAACGAAAACTTTTAAAATATTTCTTAGTTCCATTAGTTCCAAAGTGTGAACAACAATAATAAAAATAATTATAATAATATGGTATCCATAGGATTAGAAATTTTATGAATTTTATACAAATAAAAAAAACTATTAATTAATATTAAACAGTGAAGAAAAATAGCGGCAGACAAGGTAAATAAAATAATATCAAATTACATACATTATAAAAAGAAAACATTAAAGATCTAAATGGAAAATTTAAACATCTTTTTTAATGAAAAAAAATATATGAGGAACTTTCTTATAACCACCTTCTCCAACAAAATCAGCCAAGCATAAGGCACATGTCAAATGGTCACTCAAGAAGAACATCTTAACGGTCGCGCGTGGCCTTATCTTCAGTATAAAGTACACAAGGCAAAAAGGGAGATGAAACGCTCTGATGAATAGCACGTGTCTCTTTTATACAGGGGCCATCTGAAAAAAAATAAATTTAATTTAATCGTTATTTTACAAGAGTGTTTAGAAATTAGTTATTATTTCTATAAATAATTTTTTATTAAAAAAGTTCAGGAAATTATACAGAAAACATTAATCTATTACATTGAAACGGCGATAGAATGAAAACTGAACGTTTAGAGTTTCTTTCACCGAACCATTTCTTATTGAAAAAATGTCTGTCTGGAAATATTTTCTTCTGAAGATTATTTCTCTAGCGTAGTTTATTATCACACAAATTGGTCAATAAGTTAATACCGTTGGGCGCCAACATTTTGTACCTAAAACTATTTATTTTTTATTTTTATCTATCATTAGTTCCGTATAATCCGACTATATTTATTTACTTTTTGACTTTCCTCTGTAACAATTTTTACTCCTTTATTAAGCGATCTCACCCCCTTTTAGGTCTCGACGGATTGTGACGTCAACCATGAACCTTATTGTCTTATACAGTGCCATATGTTCTATATAATTTCAAACGAAATATTCGTTAAAAAAACGTAAAAAAGGGGTGGGAGAAACGTCTTAAGACGTTGACCAAGGACTTTTTTCCTGACCCTTATTAGTCGGTTACTTAATGTCGACTTGACTGACTAATACGGGTGCTGTAATATAATAATAACAATTATTATTAACATTTTCAAAGTCTGATTATGTGCATATAAAACAAAAATAAAACGTAAACGGTCTATAAATAAAAATACAAAATAGAAATAATAAATAGTAAAATTGTATGTGATATCCGCGTTGCAATATTAATTTTTTGTAATTTATAAAAGCGTTTTGTTTTCAGTGGTTTAATTTTTTAGTGTGGATAAAAATATCGGGAGTTTGCAATATTTTTTTAATCGACTGTTAGTGCCGATTTAACGTTGGTAAGTAATCGTTTTTGAAAAATTAACTTTGCGGTGATTTTAATTTTAATTTTTTTTTATATAAATAGTTGGTCTTTTAGGAATTTCTTTTTTTAATTTATTTTGATCTTATGATAATTTTACGGCAAAGAATTTTATAGTTAGGATTAGGAGTAACGAGTATAATAATTTTTCTTATTAAAAAATTAAGGGTTTATATTTGATTATACAGAGTGTTTAATTAAGTGTCGTGAAGTACCAGATCTTTCAGAAAGTAATCGAAGGCATCAAATCTCGGCAAAAGACTTTTTGGGAAAAATCGATTATTAGGAGTGGCCAAAATAAATGACTGGATAAATTCTACTATAACTCTGCTGCTAAGAGAGCGGTTTTATCTTGTGTTTTTTTTTAATATTATATTTTATGATTGAAAATTGTATAATATATCCTATTTTTCTTTACTTATTTCTCTCATTTTAAAATTGTACATTTAGGAAATAAAAAAAATTTAAACATTAAATTACAAAAATTAAAAAAATTTCTTTATATTTAGGTTCACTTTTAAATCGCTGATACATAATTTTTTAGCACCTTTAATGTTTACTTATCATTCACTTGTTTATAATTTTAAATTTAACAATGTTTTCTTAGTTTCTTTTATAGAAAATAACAGATATGATCATTAAAGTTATGCATAAAGTTGGCTTCTTTTAATACAGTTTCATATAAAATTAAAAAAAAATTATTTTTAATGAAATGAATATAATACCCATTTAAGTTATGCAATATATTAAATATAGAATTCATTTTTACCGTTAACAAGAACATATCTATTTTGGTAGATATTTTAAGTCGTTTAAATTATAGATTATGAAATATAGAAGGGGCTATCATTTTTCTTTTTTTATAAGTTTAAATTAACGTACTGAAAAGTCTGATCCTTTCTTTAATAAAATAAGAAAAATAAAGAACCTTTCTTTAATCAAATAAATTCCAGATCTATTTAAGTTATGAGGATGTCTTACATTTATTTTAATGAAGCTTTGTCTCCATATAAATTTTAAAAATTGCAAAATCAAAAATTGACTTGATAGATGCGTAACTAGTTGAATTATTGATTTTTTAATCAAAATGTTACTGTTAATCTAGATAATTTTAACAGCAAAAGTTTAGTGTGTTGGGAATGACGTTATAAAAGTCAAAACGCCGAATTTGAATAAAAAGGCTTTTGTTTTTGTTACTGGAACTTCATTTTGATAAAACTTTGACTAAGAATAATTAATAATTTTTATAATGTCATCTCTATTTAAGATTCCTCTATGCAGATTTTTAAATAGCTTTTATTTTAATGACATTTCTTCATTCGTCCTTTTAATAAAAGTCATGTCATGATTATTTAAATTATGCTTAACCCGAATGTAAACACGTGAAGCACTTGACGACTATGAATAGATATATTATTTTATTTTATATTCTTTGATACTTAATACTATAATTTTCAATTTTTGATTTTTACGTTAAAAATAAAAGAGTATAGTTCATTTTTCATGTTTCTTTTTAAATTGCATCGTGGCGTTTCAAATTTAAAATTAGATGTGATACCCACTTTAGTTATGAATAAAAATGTTTAATTAACGTTTTGTGTTTATAAATAAAAACTCATACTGTAAACTAAATTATAGTGTTGTGGAAAATAGAAGTTATCGTTTATTTTTTTTCTCTGTAAGATTAAATTTGTTAATTTACAAATATTTTTAGCCTATATTAGGCCTTCTATAGGCGGCTACAAGAATTGTAAAGTATTTGAAAAATTTTATAATTGTTGTAGCATCCTGAAGAAGGTCTAATATAAGACAAAGTGTTAGCATAAAGGAAAATTTTAAAAGCTTCTGGTTTTTTTTACTAAGTTAATTTTAATTATTTGTAAAATCTTTATAGTTTTAAAAGCATAGCAGAAACTTTTTTAAAGCCCCATCTTAATTTAGGATACCTTAGAATTTGTTGTAAGATATTTTATCTGAGTCTCACTCTGACTGAGTCTCAAAACAACTCAAATAATAATAATAATAATAATAATAATAATAATAATAATAATAATAATAATAATAATAATAATAATAATAATAATAATAATAATAATAATAATAATAATAATAATAAATAACTAATAATAATTAATAATAACCCATGAGTTTTTTTTCTTTAAAAATTTCTTTAATTAAATAAGACTTAAAGAAAATTATTTTATGTTCACAAATTTTCTGTATTATATTTCTAATTCTATAGTTTAAGATGATTCTTTTTCACTATTATTTAACTTATTAACAGTTAATATGGTCAACATATGTATGTGTAATTTGTAATTCGAAAACTACTTAAATTTATTTAAGTGCTATTATGTTATTATATTTATTTTATTTATAAGTAGGGTTGCCAATAAGCTCGAAACTAAAAATATTTTATATATATAGGGTGGTTCACAAAAACGCTATCCTCAAATATACGTAAAATAATATCCTCAAATAAACGTTAAATATAAGTACGAATACAACCTAGACTTACGCAATTTATTTAGACTAAGAAACCTGTTAAAGACAAACAGTGACCATTATCTTGCAAAGTATTTGTTAAAAACGTTCGAATTTACCAAAATTAAAAAGGCAATATCTTAAAATTTTTAAATGAAATACCAAGTGTATTTTAAATAATATACATAGCGTTCCATTTGAAAATAATACATATTTTATAATAACTTTTTCGTGACTCGCTCTGTATTTATAAAAAAAAATTATTTAGTTAGATTTTTGACAATCAATCAACTTAACTTTTCTATAAAACTTACCTTTATCTCGTTTAGTTTAGACGATATCTTTGTATATAACATGATGTACCAATGTAAACTTTGTCTTTCACATAAAATTTAACAATGTATACTGTATAGGGTATTTGAATGAAAATAAGCAAGTTGAGATATTTTCGTAGTACAACAGGCTGTCAAATGTGTTTCAAATTTTTTAATATACTGAAAATGTCATAGATATAATATTCTATTTTTTCAAAAAAAAGTCGGAAAAACACATAGTAAAATATTCCTTCACATTTATCACGACTTAATCCTCATTAGTACTTCGAAAGAAATACTCCAGAATTTTTTTTTTTAATTTTGAGATTTTTGCGATCTCTAACTCTGCGATCAAGGATTAGAAAATAAAATATGAATAAAAAATATTCCAGTATTATTTTCCAGTTATGGTATGAAACTGTATAATGCAAAAATCATAAATTAATTAATTTATTTTTTGTACTTTACAGATTTTATTACACTAGTAACTTAATTGATTAGAAAGTACAATCACACTTTTAAGTTCACAGCTTTTTGATCCTATATTTTGTTAGACATTTCACACACTAAAAATTTGCATGTCTATTATTACTGTCTACATATGGGAAGCAAAAACTAAAAATATTTATAGTATGGTATACTGGCATATTAAGAATAAGCTTATATAAAAATCAAAAGGCCATTAAGTAGTTTCAAAAGACACACTACGGCGAAATTATATCTACGTCTTTCAAGTGACTTCATATTGTAAATAATACATAACTCAATTAAAGATAAATTAACGCGCCATTTTTAAATCATATTTGTAATATTCATAGTATGGATTCTAAATTATGCAAGCATATTCTAATAAAGTTCTAATGCAGGCATATTACAGATGCCTGAAATATGCTGGATTATTAGATTTATTACTATGAACTCACTCGTCTCAACACATTTGAGACGATGTATTTGTAATGAGGTTTAGATGTTAATTTTTGATCAAAAAATACTCGTCAAAAACTTTATTAACGCACTTAGGGAATACATTATTTAATTTTTATGATATGAAAAGATTATATATTTACCTGTATTAAAGTATATTTTATTTTAGAGCGACAAATAGATAACGCTATTCACACTTTTGTAAATACAAACAGTTAGCAGTGCTTTTATTTTTTTTTAAATAAATTTTTAAATCATTGGCAAGCAATAAACCTGTTGAATTCTTTAAAACTTTTATAATACTAACAATAAATAGTAAAAATAAAAGTGGGTCGAAATTGGAACCCTGTGGTACACCAGATAAATAAATGGCTGAGATTTATAATCTCTAATATTCACCGAATGTACCCTCTCACAAAGATATCATTTACTAAATTGTCAAGGAATCCAAATTAATATTATAATTTATCTAATAATATTCCAGACCCAGCTTTGTCAAAAACAGTGTATATAAAATCTATTTCTTCTCAAACATTTAAAGCATCAGAGATCTCTTGGTAAGCAGTCATTAAATTATGCAAAGTGGACTTACGAATACCATGCTAAAAAGTGAATATACCATTATTAGTTTACTATATATTTTTTTTGATAAAATTAGTTCAATTGCTTTGGCAGGGATAGAGAGTATCACAATTGGCCGATAACTTTTCTTAAAAACTGGATATAAAATTCAAATACTGTTCATTCGGTAAACTAAACAGCTGATATTTTATTTATTTTGAAAAAAACAGCTGGGTTCAACCCTTTAGTAGTGGTAATATTAATAAAATTTATATATAAAATAAACTCATTCATATATTTTTATCAATTAAATCATCGGCCCATAAAATATATTTACGCTAAATTAAAACAAACAAACAAACAAACGGAATCGACCACCAAAAATAAAAATTTAACCGGCATAACCCAAAAACAATTTAATAACACGCCCGGCCGCTAAATAAAAACAATCAATTAATCGGCGTAACAAAATAAAATTATCAGTTATATATATATTTTATATTGAACATTTTCAGTACGTGCCGGTCTACAATAAAATAAAAAGTAACCCCGTGTACATAATTTATAATGTTTAAAAAACGCATTACAAAAGTATGAATGCGGAATAAATAAATAAAAGTGCCGTGACGTGCACTCGACCGGTCCGGAGACCGCGGCCACCGGACAAAATCGATGGCCCCGATAAACCATTATAATATTTTTGGTACGTAATTAATAAAAAAAAAAAAAACAAAATTTTTACTCGCACTCTCAATGAACGGGGGCAATCGAAAACGCTAAAAATGTATTAATGGGTGTCATTGTTGCGAAAAAAATTTTTAAAAAAGCCCGGATTTTTTTATGTTTTTACTTTAACACCTGTTGTGCGGTTTTAGGATAGCGTGTGTAACAGCTGGATAAAAAGTTACATTTTATTGGATATTGATATTCCCATTTTTATATAGGATAAATATAATCGTAATTAATTAATGAAGATTAATTTTCGTCTAGTTGCGGATTATTATTTGATTAACCGGGAGGTAAAAGGAGTCATCCGAAGGAACTTAATTATTTCGTATTTAAAAGGGATGCTAAATAAAAATAATTTAAAGCTTTTAAAAGAACCAACTATGTGGTGGCAAAGTACTGCAAAAAAATGTACAATGCAATATAATTTCTAAACTATAAACTAAACTCTTTGTAATTAAAAATTATTTTTTACTTTTTAGTTCAGTTAGCAATAAAAGCGTATTCTTTAGGTTTTTTTAAACTATTATTTATTATCCAGTTGAAAGCATCTCATATTACCTAGATACTTTCAGGGGCGGCGTCATATTCAAATTTTTTATACTCTTATTATTAAATTAAAATGAATGTTAAGTGAAAAAGTATACTAATTTGATAAATAGAAAATACAATGAATTTACCGTATAATTAAGCAAAATTCTGCTAGTCCCTGCAACTATAAGCAGACCCATTTAAATGTCATTGATCACAATTGTTTTTGAACGTTAACCAAACTTGTGTGTCAATGTAAATAAAAAAGAAATATTAATCCTGGCAGTCCTAATAAGGATAATGGGAAACTATTACCAAATTATTGCATTATCATCGGTCCTTTGTACGTGTGCAAAGTTTCAAGTTGATCCGACTTTAAGAAATCAGTGAAAATTAAGCTCAAAAATTCCATTCCATACATACATAGAGACAACCTGAGCTAATAAAAGAGTGTTAATAAGCCTGTATTTGTTCAAGATTAGACTATAAAAACTAGATTTAAAAGAAGCGTTTAATCTCATGGAGGTACTATGATACTGTTTACTGACAACGACTTCTCAGCGATAATTACATTTATTAATCTATTATCTAAAAAAATATTTGAATTTTCCATTATCTGCCATAATTATTATGAACTTTATATTTTCTTCATTCTTCACACCTAATGCTGATACAATACATGAATTATATTAATAATTACTGATCTTTCTGGAATCTGTGCTTTTAAAAAGTAAATTAATATCACATAGCGATCTCAATATTCACTCAAGAATCTCTTTAGTATATTTTTGTTTCCTTCGGTATATTTATACGTATGAAGTCACTTACTGGAATAACTATAACCAATTCTACTACTATAAACTATATCTTCTTCTATCATCTTTTTATCCAAAATTCGCTGACTGTAACATTTTTAATTCTGGTTTATCTTATCATGAAGCGGTACTAACTAAATTTTCTATAAAATCCAAAAAAACAAATGACGCAGTTATCTACAAAGAAAATGCGCTCATTATCACACTTCAAGAAGTTCTTCTTCGTCTGGATCAATCCTATCTTCCGAATTTAATCAATAAGTCATTTTAAAATGAAGCTTTTTCAAGCTGCCTGAAAACGGAAATTATTATTCCGCTACATAAAGGAGATGCTAACGAACAATCCAGGAAATTATCCAGGATTATTGAACAATTGGCTAAAAAAGGCTTCTTTTCTGTTTAAATATAAAATACTGACTTCCCATCAGTTTGGATTCTAGTAAGTAACAAATGCTCCAACGATGCTATGATTTTCCTTATTAGTAGAGTATGCTCCTTTTCAGACAACAGTCACTTAACATCATTAGTTTTTCTGTGATTTTTCTAAGGCTTTCAACTGTGTAAATCATATTTTAATTAATAAAGTGCAGTGCTATGGGTTTAGGTTTGGGACTTATTGTAGACAAGCTTTTAAAATCGAAATTACGTATCGATACCCTATCCAAAAAAATTAAACTCTGCATGCTTGGCACTTAGGTCGTTTTCCAGGGAGTTAGACTTAGCAACGTCTAGATCAGTATGTCACGCTCTTTTTAAATTGCATTTTTTATACGCCCTGCGATTCTGGAGTACGCGTTATGCAACCCAATTTCAGCGCATTTTTAAACCACAAGAGAGAGCTATTCGTTATTCACTGGGACCTAATTAAAGAACTCCCTGTCAAGAATTCTTCAAAAAATTTAAAATAATAACTCTTTCTTCTTTATTGAAATTTGAATCCGTTTATTTAATACGCAAACATATATCAGGAATTAATTCCAGAAAGGCCATCTCACAACTACCCACTATGAGGACAATGATCTTCATCTTTCAACCCCATGGATAGATTTAGTTAAAAGCTTTATCCTATGCAATGCAAAAAATGCACAATCATCTGGCACTTGAAATCAAATCCATGTTTTCCTGAAAGCAACTGAACCTGATTAAGTGAGCACTAAAATTTTGAATCTGTTAGGTGGTAAAGGAATAACAGCCCTTACAAAACTTGATAATCGGTTAGGTGAAATCAACATTTGTCATGATTCCGAAAAAGAATAGAGCAATCGAATGTAAAGAACATATAACAATTAGTCTAATGAATCACATCCTAAAGATATTTTTGAGAGTGATACAGGGCAGGGTATCGCTCGAGGAAAGAATCGGAAATAGTCAGTTCTGTTCGGTTTAAGTGCTGATCCACACATGTGTCGTGATGTCAACCATAGTGTGTTTCTTTGCTCAATTAATTTCGAAGAGGCTTTTGATAAAATACGCCCTAACAAGATGCTACAAATATTCAAAACAACAAGGATAGATTGCAAAAATATTCGTTTAATTGCCGATTTGTACTGGCACCAGATAGCTGCAGTATTAGTGAAACATCAACTATCACGAAATTAGCATCAAGCATGGAATGCGACAGGGATGCATTTTGTCACCCTTGATTTTCAATCTCTATTCAGTGAAAATATTCAATGGTCCTACTGATGGAATTGATATTAACGGAGTCAACGTAAAAAATACCATATACCCCAATGATACACTTATTGTCACTAATAATAAAAAAGTCACTAAACCAAAACATTGAGCATGATAGTATCACGGTCAATGGCACAAAGCTGGAGTGAGTTCATAAGTTAATGTATCTCAGTAGCAAGATCAATAATCAGTGGCACAAAAATGTGGAGATCAAATCAAAATGAGAATGGTGAAACCTCGAGCCCCCTTTATGGAGAACCAATAATGACTTGACGCTAAAGTTGCGAATGCTTTTCAGTTCTCTTGTATGGCAGGGAAGCATGAAGCAACGTCTAGAATGATAAGATGTGGATGTACCGACTGAATTGCATGACAAAAGATTTAGAAGAAATTAAAACTATCAATAGACGCAAATTAGAATATTTTGCTTATATCATAAGAAACCTGGATAAATATGGGATCTTGTATCTTATTATATAGGTAACCGTAGTTTAGAGAAAAACAGAATATCATGGTTAAAGAATTTAAGGCAATGGTTTATGAAATGTACAGTCCAGCTTTTCCAAACAGCTATCAATAAACAATAGTCCTCAACTTAGGTACCAGAAAAAAGTACGATAGGAAAGCGTGTGTAAAAATTTACATTTTATTAAGATTCTGGATATTGATATTTCCATTTTAATATATTATAAAATAAAGGTAATAAGAATTTATTTAACAGTATTTTAGTCCAGTGGCGGCTCGTGGTTTGTGCCGAAGTAAAAGGAGTCATGATACAACTTGTTCTTTACATATAGCTTTTCTTTAAAAAGTAATTCTTGTAAATTATTTAAAATGTATATGTACTATCGTAAGGTTTTTTTTAATACCGTTGCTATATAAATATATTATTCATTAATTATTATTAAAAAATATTGAATAAAAATTGTCAAAATTCAGAAAACATTTTTGATAATATTTTTAATTGCCTAAGAATGAAATACTAATTAGAAAAGTAAGGGAGAATTGCCAATTCTACTGATTTATTAGTTGTTTTACAAGTAATTATTAATTTACTGATACTAATATAAAATATACTTTAAAAACGACTCATAATTTTAATTTTTTTTTTTAAATAATTTTATTATTTCTAATTTAATAAAAGATTAATAAATGAATAAATAAATGTTAAAAATATAAGTTTTTTGAATATGTGTGAAATTGAGAGGTATTCATTTATTATTCTGACGTCACTTTGAAATCACTGGTTAAAAACATTGAAAAAGGTCACACAACAATGCTCAAATAGTGTATTGAGGTTGAAAAATCATTGCAGAAATTTCTTTTTATGCCAGCTTCTTTCAGTTAGTATTACTTATACGTACTACTATTTTTAAATATCTTTAGGCATAATATTTACTCACTAATAAATATATATCAAATCAACAGCATTCTAACGTCAACGAATTAGAATAATAGAAAGAAACCTTTAAACCCTAATTAATAAGGTTGTTGTGGAGGCGATTCATTCTTATTTATATTCTTATTCATATCCTTGCTTTAGAAGGACAAATTCTTGCTGTAAATATAAATTTGAACAACAAAAATTTTTTATAATATAATCGAAAATATTTCCTATAAAATCCGTTCAAAATAGAGGCCCTCGTACTACAAAATTAACATGCCGTAATGTATTTACAGGCTAAATCCTACAAAAACAGTTCATACACACAAATATACATTCCATTTTTCCATGGCAAATGACAGTATTATCCCTTGGACAAAAAGGCCATTCGCTTATCAGACTTTCGGCCACGGGTTGGCAGAATGGAACGTCCGCTCGCGTTCATATATCCAGCGTTCGTTCGTTTACGTAGGTATCCGTATCGATTTCTGGAAAAATAACGGATCGTGTACAACATTTCGCTTATTGAGTATACTTGCACAACATTCTAAACTCGCTCTTTAACATTGTTTTCATTATTATTAATGGATATCGGTTGCCCAAAAATAGTCTCTGTGAAGCACTGTACACGCTGAAATTAGATATTGTTTTAGTACAAAACGAGTCAGGGCTGTGAATATTTTTGGGAAATTGTTTTGATTACTAAAAAATGTGCAATAAAATCGATGTAATGTAATTCCCATTTGGGAAATCTAGAGTTCTATTTTGGAAATAGCTTAATGGTAGAATGGGTTTTAGTGCCTAAAAAAACATTAGTGTTAACTTTACTCGTAAAATATATAATTTCTATTATATGTAATAATAAACAGTGCGATTCTCTAACTTAGCATAAATTCACTAAATCAAAGTTGTTCTTTTTTTTTCGGGTTTATGCTCGATTAGTATTTTAAATTGCCTTAATTTTAATGAAAATATTTTTTATACAGTGTTTCTTAAAGTGTCAGATATAACGTTATCAATAAATTTTTAAAATGGCAATCCTATTTTTTAATGACTGTTAATAGAAGGTTAAGCAAGGTAACATATGCGTGCAAAATTCTAAAAAATTTAAAATCTTAGCAGTGATTTTAAATTTTTATTGACTTCTTTTTATCAGCTCATTAAATTTCATTGACCAGTAATCAATAAAAACATATTATTTTGCGTAAGAAATTTATATCGAGAATCTTAATAAATGAAATAATTAATTTCTCTAATAAATAAATGCATATTTTTTACTCCTTTATAAATGCGATACCATAATTTATCTTAGCCATGATTGCTAACGCTTCAATTACCAACAAGGTAAAAAAATAATGTAAGATTGGAAACTCCTTAAAAAAATATTTGCATCCTTATCTGAGAAATTATTTACAATGAACCGTTAATATGTAACCTGGAAAAATTTTTTTTTTCTTAATTTTTAGCATTACTTATAACCATATTTTTTTTTCTAATGTCAACTCGTAGAGGTTATATCGTGACAACAAAACATTTATTGACTTGAAATCAGTTAAAAAATGTTTTTTTATTAATTTTATTGTATATAATGCATACATTATTATTTAGCTCACCAGTGAGTATATATAGTTTATTTATTTTTTATATCATAGATATACTACAAATATATATATATTAATTAAATGCTTATATATGCATCTTCTTTAAAGGGTAATTTTAACAAATCATAAGACCAAAACATGTTGATTAACTCATATCTAAGATCAACATTAATTTTAAGGTTAGTACACCAATAATCTAAAAAAAGCTAATTATCCTTTACATGATCATCTTTAGAGTTTACATCAGCAGTGATTTTGAACCAGCTCATTAATCTGGATTCATTAAACAAATTAAGATAAATAATCGCAACATTGATTTTAAGTAAAAAAATCTGTGATCTTTAAAAAATCGTTGTTTTTTTCATTCTCGTCCTAGACATGAAGATTAATAGAGTCTTTACATTGATTTCAAAAACCAACAAATTATTGTCCAAAAGTAGTAAAAAATTACCTTTTTCTTATTTTTAATAAACACCTAAAAAATTTCTAACTTATTGTCATCTGTCAATGTCAAATTTGGTAAGCAGGATTGTCCCATTGCTAAATTAGATCCTAGACTTTATGACGTGTTACGCGATAACTCCACGGAACTGTCAAAAACGTCTAAAAACCAAAGAGATAAATCCGGTATGGAGTGTAGAAGCTTCGTTCGATCGTATTTCTCCACTTGGCCGGACAATTTCCGTATAAATGACCATTTACAGAGGCGGCATCCATGAATTTTGGTTAGCCGCATTTGCAATAAATCGACTTGTTTATTACTACCAATTAAAGGAACGGCCGACCAATGCGTCCGCCGATACAACTGAAGGGATACAACTGAAGGGACACAAGTAAGAGAATAAAGACACCGCTTTAGGAAATTCGTTGCATGTTGCAAAAGGTTCTTCTTATTTATTGACATTCTAATTTTTTTTCGAATTTTAACCAAATAGATCTAAAAAATGGAATAATAGCTTCCTATCAGTTGACTTATATTTTTATTTTTTCTAATTGGTTTGGGTTGAGTTGGGTTAGTCTGCCTTTTTTAGATAAATTTATAAATATTTTGATTTTAATGTTTTAATTTTTGTTTCTTTCTCTTAAATTTTTGTTGCTATTCAATATTATTTTTTTTTTAATTTTTAAAATTGCTTAGGACTATTTCAACAATAATTCTATATCAGCACATAAATAAATTCAAAGATAATTTTTTTTGTTTTTTTTTTTCATTCAACACATTCAACACATTTCATTCAACACATTTCGTTATTAAAATTTAAATTGAATTTTTCGTTATTTTTGATGTTTTAATCGTTTTTTCCATCACTTATTTTTCTCTGTTCTCATTATGCCAATTATTATTTACTTCATTGTTTTTACTATGACCAATAAAAGCTAAAGGTCAGGAACATTAACAAAAGATTATCTGTGCATAGCGCATCTTAAAGTTAGATCCCTAAATACTGGGTTTGATGAACTAGTTACTAATATTTTTAAATAAAATCTTTCATCTGTTGGTTATCAGAAAGGTGTTTGACACTTCAACATGACTCAAATAGATTAAAGATTTCAGAAAACAGAACTCGATACTATAAATATTGTTAAGATTCCATCTACTGCCGATCCTCCTCCGATAAAAGTTTATTTATGGATAACTATCCTAGAATCCCTTTTGAATTTGTCAATACTCTTTTATGATCACGTTATTTTTACAGTAGATTTGAATATTCATTTATATGGCACAACAGAGTAATTCTAGATCAAGATTATTCACTTTACTTTAGTCGTTTAATTTAAATCAGTACATTAGAGACCCCATTCGGGTAAATATTATTGATCAAACTAATACTCTTCTAGATGTAATTATATCAAATGGTAACATTTTTCCTAAAAACACTAAATATTTACCAATTTCAGAATATTTGTCTGATCACTATTTAGCTTATGGTATTTTTGACCTAATTGTTAAAGTAAGAGAAAGGTATTTGAAATATAGAAACTATGCGAATCTCCATTATAGCTCTCTGGAACTAGACGGATAATATTTACCATGGGATGATATTTATCACATGAGAGATGGTAATATGAGATTTAAATTATTTAACTCTGAAAAAGTTCCTGAACTACTGAAAGAGAATATAGACCATAGATTACATCAGATATCAAAATTTTGATGAAATATCGGAAAAGCTTTTAATAATTATGTCAAAGATAAAAGGTATTCACGTCTATGATATTATCGCGAACTGTACCAAACACGCCATTGCCTGGGAAAAAACATGCATTATTTAATTCAGTCTGTTTAAAGAAGAAGTAATTATTTAAAAATAATAACATTAGTTAAATTTTTGGATTTTAGTAAGGCTTTTGATACTGTATTTTTAAATAGAATTTGGCAACAGCATCAAATTTCACTTTTTACCTATGAATGATCTTATGCTAGCTAAATCTATACTGCAACGATCCATATTGAGGCCAGTTAAGATAGAATTAATTTAATTAAAGCCGTTTTTATAAATATTTTATTGTTCAATATGTATTAAAGAACTAAGCTTAACACAAAATTATGATATTAACTAATATAAGTTCAAGTATTAAAAATCAAAATTCAAGAACAAAAAAAAAGGATACGAAGATTCATTGACAATCAACTTAGTTTATAAAAAAAGGCCAAAAAAAGCTCCCAAAAGAGGCTTTGAATGAATGAATTTTTGCCATAGTTTTATCCTGTAAAAAGATACATGAAAAATTTGGATCGAACGAGTATTGCGGGATGGTATATGTAAAATGATTTGTAAGGTAAGACATAGACAATCTCTACACAATTTTTAAATCTTTTGGTTTCTTCGAGCTGATAAGGTTTTAAGATCAAGTATTAAGCAGAAAGTATTATAATGAAATTCTTAATCGTTGAAACACCTGTAGTGAATGTACCTGCAAAATTTACGCTGAAATCTTTCCAGTTTGTGGATTTAAAATGTATACATAGTTTGAGTTCTATAAACAGAGGAGACATATTACAAGTGAGTCCAAACAAAATATAGTGTTTTAATGGTACTACGAATAAAATTTCTAATATTAAGTCTAGATTGGAATCGTGTAGCAGTACCAAATCTCCTATCTGTTGCACACATTCTAAAGGTATAGTATTTATATGATAAATAAAGTTACATAATTGTTTTATCTTAGAAAATTTAATGACATTGCATTTGGAGATGTTGGAATTGAGACCGTTGGCGTGGCACCAAAATGCCAGATTACTGAGGTCATCTTAAAGTGCAAACCACTTGATATGCCAAGACCAATAAGTTTACTGAGTAAAATCTAATGATTCACGTTATTAAATGCCTTAAGGAAGTCGGTAAAAATTAAAGGAACCTCCTTATTGCACTCCAAGACACCTGCCAGTATTTCAACATAGTTCAGTTCTACTGATGAATTCTGTTTGTATTCTGAATTGTTCCTGAATCATTTCACAGCCTAAAGAAGAAGTAATGAACTTTGTTAATAAATGAATTTATTAAATTTTCAAAAACTTTAGGGATGGTTGTTGGATAGAAAATTCTTTTATCTAAGGTATCATCAGATTTATGGATGAAAACCACAATACTCGTTTTCTAAAAATTTGAAATGTGACCCTTATTTAATGACTAATTATAGATAAAATATAAAGGTCTAGAAAGGATAAAGCATCATTTTTTAAGTAAAATGGAATGTATGTTATCAGGACCAGGTCCCTTGTGAAGGTCAAGACTTCCTTGCTCTGTAAAAACATCTGAGATTGAAATAAAAAAACTGTTTAAGTTGTGAGAATTAAAATTATTTGTAAAGGGTATGTTCATGGCTTGACTGATGTATATAGAGCCAAAATAGGCAGCAAAAAGTTCAGCATATTACAGCCTTTCTGTCATTGAGAAAAAAGTTAGTGGAAGCTTGCCAGAACTCTGTAAGTAGTTAATGCATCACCAATAAGTAAATATTTAACAATCTCAGAGTTATTGTCTAATCAGTATTTAGTTTGCAGTATTTTTGACTTTACTATTAAGCATTCCGGGAGATTTTATTACAATGGTACTTCAGGATCTCTAATACAGTTCTCATAATAAAGCCTAGTTGAAATTTTACACTGTGTGCACAAATGCCAGAAATGTTGACAATCAAGGGAAAATCTAGCAAAAATTCTCTGGCGAACTTCCTACTGGCAATCTTTTTAAATGCTGCAAACATATCTAAAATATTGTTAAGAACATAAAAAAATATTTAAAATTTCCTCAATGGTTTTGTTGGATAAAAGGTTGGCTCATGATACAGATTCAAGACGTTCATTTATGATGGTGAAGTCTGCTCTTTTTAAATCATAACAGTAGCAAGTTCCATGTGGACTTATAATATTGCAGTTACGCAATGATATTTTTAACTGCTTTGGAGCATGTTATTATGTATATTACCATGTTATTATCTATGGAAAGCAAGTACTCGTCAACATTTATTGTAATGACAAGGCTTTTCGATTGACGGTCAAGGATAACATTATTTATATTTCGAATGCTAGTGAGCTCAAAAAAGTTGTACAAAAAAGAAGTTTCCGATATATAAATGATCTTATTAATTTCAGCTGGTGGTTGACCATTGGATAAGCAGTAGAGCAAAGATTATCAGCGAATCGGAAATAGCTGAATAATCTTGCATGGTTTATATCTGAAACTGTCATATTTCTCTAATGGTGAGTTGGGTGGTATATAAGCACATAATTCGTATGCACTCTAGACTTCATATGAAGAACTCAAAACTACTCTGACAGGACAAGCATTCTTATATGCAATAATAGTTTCATATTTTTACTAGATAGATTAGATTCATATTATTGCAAACTAGAGATCTATCTCTTATGCTGGAAATAGCAGCATCCAAATATGACATTAAAATATTGAAATGACATCTTTCAAATGATCATAGGGGAATCCAAATATCTCATTGGTTGTGAGTTTGTTAAAAATTACTGTGTTATTGCATGTATTGCAATATTATTATGTATTGCATTATTAGGTATGGTAATTTTTTTTTATATTTCAGTAATTCTAGAGCTTTTTGCTATTTTTCTTCTTTTGGATGGTGGATGAATGATTTCTCGATATGCTTATGATAATATTTATTTTAATTTTACAACAAAAACTTGAAAAATTTCTGAGCTTGTAAAGTAAATAAACTAGTGTAAAAATAGTATATTATGTAATAACTTTGTTGTATGTTTTTTTTTAATTTTTGAATATTGCTAAGCTTTTGTATGCATCTAATTTTCTATTGCTATTAAATGTTTAAGTAATTTTAAGTTGTCTTTCCCTATAAAGTGACCAGTATTTAAAACATGTTGATCCAAACTTGACTTTATAACTCTTCCATAATTCACATGAGCTACATGTCTGTTCAATCTGACATTATTTGATCCTCTTGTTTGCCTTATGTACTTCTTATCACAATCGTTACAATTAATCTTATAGATGTCGGACTTTTCATTGGTCTTTATTTATCTTTTGAGTTTCTTAAAAAAATCCATAACTTGGCCGAACTTTGATAGACCTAAAAACCCTATCAAAACCTCTTCTCAAGAAACGATCATTTAGTATTGCACTCAAAGTTTGCTTATTTTTGTCTTTTTGAAATGTAGTAAACTTTTTAAAATTAACTTCTAATCAGCTTATCAATAATCATCATAACACTTGACTCTAGCAATTATTTTGATTGTTGCTTTTTCTTTATTGAATTTGTAACTACTTAGAGGAAATGAGACCAAACGATGTACCAAAAATGCATGCTAGCTATTTTATTTTAATAACAATGTTCAAAGTCAAAAGCATCTGTTTCTTTTTGAGAAATATCAAATTCTAATTGATGATTATTTTTGATGACAAAACTGAAGGCAAAAATGGAAATTGGTAATTTGTTTTTTGTTCGATATTAAATTTAATGGATAGTAAACAGTAGATTGTTAATTGATTAAAACATTGAGTTGTATCAATATTGCATTTGCGTCAAACACGGCAAACACATCATCAACGTATCCTAACTAAACTCGTGAAAAGTACTGGAATGTACTTTTTCAATTTAACTAAAAATGGTTCATGAGGGAGGGAGGCAATGACCCATGGATGTACCTCCAGTTATTCATAAAAGTTGTTTTATTAAAAAATATTTTGTGACATGCAAAGTTTTGTTAATTTAATTATTTCTTGGATATTATCGAAACCATTACGTTCAATCAGATAATCCAAAGTTTCTGGTATAAGACTGCTTGGGAATAAAGAAAATATAGCAAAAGAAACGACAATTAAATTTTCACTTAAAAATATACTATTGACTTTTGAAATAAACTGATGGCTGTTTATGACTAAAGAACGTTTACAAGGTAGTTTCAATGCTTTAACTTGCTTTACTAGAAACTTTTAAATGTAAGTTGGACATAATTGATCTCATTTTATTGCCAGGTTTATAGATTTTTGGCAACCAAAATTATTTTTTAATTGTTAGGTTCGAAAGTTGTAACTTGAATTTATCTAAAGAGGAAATAAGGTTCTTTGCAATCATTGAATGTTGTCTTAACCTGCGAGATCATTTTTGATAAAGGGATTTTAGAAATCTTTTTATATGGGACATGTTCAATAAGATCATCAACTCGTTTAAAATATTTTGCTTTGTTTATAACACCCTCGTTTCTTTTGTCAGATTTTAGATAGAAACAATTTT
Organism: Anthonomus grandis grandis; assembly: GCF_022605725.1. Classification (NCBI taxonomy): domain Eukaryota; kingdom Metazoa; phylum Arthropoda; class Insecta; order Coleoptera; family Curculionidae; genus Anthonomus; species Anthonomus grandis. Next base: position 26,039,344 of record NC_065550.1, on the reverse strand, counting down.
ATTTTTTCAGTCGTTTAACAATATTAGAACCTAATGTATTTTTCGATTTGGTAAGATTTTTTACAATTTGGTTGCGGATCTTTTCTCTAGCAAAACTAAACTTTTGAAGACTCTGGCAAGTACTGAATTGATAATTCAGCACTCACTATATTCTCCTCCAGGTTGTATATGCAGTTTGGAAGTGGTGCAAAGTTAAGACTCGTATTAAAATATCAACTGATTAAAAGACTGAGCATGGTAAGTGGAATTGTCTAAAAAAACAATGTTTATGGTTGATATGACTTCCTTTATTCATTTGAAAAGATTTAATAGGGTTCGTCCACTGAAAAATTCCTCCCTTAGAGATCCACATTAATTGCAAAAAAAGCACGCAAAAAAAATATTTATCTTCTCATTCTTTCGTAACAACAAAGCAGCAGCAACGGCAGGGAATATAAATGAGATAACATTTACGCAACGGGCGTCCCTGGATCCTCTGGAAAATGTATGCGGGCCCATTCCACCCTTTCGCCGCCCCAACTCACACCACACTGTTCCTCCTGCCTGCCGCCGACGCCGCCGCCGCCGGATCCCGATGCCTCTGATGATGCTTTTGCTTGGTGCGTGCAAAAAAACTGCGTGGAAAGTTACGGCGTCTGCCGGAGAGGACGCTGAGGGCGCCACCGTCCGGCATCCTTGCCGAGCGTCGCGACGCTGCTCATGCGTCTACCCCACTCCTTGATAATGCCTGATAGTATCCCACAAGACGGACATTCATCGCTATGTATCCCAAGTGCTATCAGTCCTATTTAGTAAGTGTACGCGCCTTTTTTTATTTTTAAGAACAAAAAAAAAACAAGGTAAGGATTAATTAGGAAAAAAATTCTGCTTTTTTTTCGCTTTTTTTTTTTTGTTTTTTGCTTGCGGTTTTTTTTTTTTGGTTGCTGCGTGGGTGTGTAAAGTGACGCGCGTAATTACGCGGTAAAGTGAGGAGCGACAATAGTGACGGTAATCGCGAGGAAAACGGTTGCGAAGTGTTTTACGAAAGACACTTCGGTTTCGGACTGGATAATTAAAAACTGTCAGTGCCAAGGAGTTAATGGATTAAAAAATACTCCAGAAGTGAAAAAAGTTAAATGTAGTTTAGTGAACTGTTAATGTAGTTGTAGACTGTAGATGCTCTAAGGCATGTTTTGGCGGCATTACCCACGTGTCAGCCCCAATAATGATATCTAGTTGCATGCGTAATGATTATTTCATAAAACATTGTTACATTTATATTATTCTTTACATATCCCAATAAGTAATAATGCATTTTCTGTTATTGACAGCCTCAATAATTAATTATTGGGTTAACGTGGGCTAACTAAAACAAACTTACTAAAAAAAAAGTAAAACTTCCCAATTTTTCAGTTTTAAAAGTGATATCAGTGTTCACTGAACTCCCTTCGCTAAACTTTCATTACGAATGTGCATGTTAAAAGGGGTGACTTTTTGAATAGAAGACGTCGCCGTCCGGCAAAACTTCCACCCTAACTGACCAATTTAGAATAGGAGGATGTGCAGGGGTAAAAATTGTTTGGTGTTAATCGATAATAACACGTTTATGAACGCTCGTGAATTTCTAGAAGATTTCATTTTTAAATGGGCATAAAAAAAGTTTTAAATTTGAGATTGTTTGGAAAAATGTTTAATCGTAAATTTAAGGAAATTATAAAGATATATTGATCTGTGTAAGCCGTTTTTATCGTTGCTGCTTAAATCGGGCACAAATTTAAAAAAAAAATGGTTATATTAGGATCTTTTAATTGCAGCCCTATCTTCTGAATATCTGAATTCAGTATTTTGCTCGTGTTGTTTGCTTTCTTGCAACAGTAGTGATTCAAGAAGCAGTTGCCACTATATTTCTTACCTCTTACAATATCTGTAATTTTCTTTTAAACTAATTTTTTTACCTAAATTGCTCTTTCTAATAAATTATTTACACATTAAAACTTTTGGTTATATTATATGAAACAAAATAATTTAAACATGCATAACTTTAATGGATATGGGAGCTAAAAGTTATTTTTTCATTTTTTACTGCTTTAACAGAAGTTACGAGGCCTCATTTTTTGTGGGTCTTAAAATGAGCTAAGCATTTGTTTAATTCATATATTATCAAAAGAAAATGAATAAAAAACCTCATAGAATTTAATTCACATTTTTTTTGCTAAAACTTATTTTTTTTAATATAAAATACCATTTAAATATTTCACTTTTGAATATTTTATAGGCTGGAAATTAGAAAAAAAATTTAATGCATAACTTAAATGGATCTTCCAACTCATTTTTTACTTTTACAGTTTTATTTATTTCTATTGTTTTTATTTAATATTAAATCTTTAATATGACTCATATAAATATTCCAAAAATGCCCAACGGTCAAGTTTTTTTCCATTATTTCATCATAGTTTTTACTTTATTTAATATTATATATAGCTTATAAAAAAATATATTTGATAATTTAATTTTTTTTAATATTAATTTATATATATAAATTAATTTAGACACCTTACTAGTAAGTATTTTATATTCATAAATACTCAAATAAGCCTTTAATTAAACCTTAGAAATTAGCTTTAAGATGCATAACTTAAATGAATATGGGCTTTAAAATTAAAAATTTTTTTTCAACTTTTTTAATATTTTAAATTAATTTAGCTTTACTTTTTTTTAATTAAACCACTTAAATTTTATAAAGATACCATAAAGAGCATAAAACAGAGGTTATTTTATATATATACAACATATCTTGTTTGTTTGTTATTTGGGGATACAAATGTTTCGCTATAACAATAACAGTAATAAATTAAAAAGTTATTAATAACTGATGGAATAATTACAAATACAAAAGTTTTTAAATTTCATCAAATTTATGTTTTTTTGCTGAATTATTTTCTATTTAATAAAATAATCATCAATAACTAATAAATCATTAAAGTTTTTATATTCAAACTACCATATTTTATTGATAATTTTATACAAGAATTTAAATTATATTTTAAAGTATTTTTCATTTTTAGTAGATATTTAAAAAGATATTATCCATTTCTTGTATTTCATTGAACTCGTCTTTAATCGTTTTTTATAAAAGTAAACATAGAAGAAAAATATAACAATATAAAACTACAAGAAAACAATTATTTCAACAATTAAAATGTCGGTTTTTATCACCTAATAGTTCTTATAATTGATAATTATGAAAATATTTAAAAAGATTTTAGTCACTATTGAGACAGATTAAGAATATGAATACCAAAAGTAAATTGAATTTTGTAAGAAACTTCAGGGAATTTACGTTGTCCTGTGGTAAATTTGGATAATCTTCAAGCTTTTCAGATCAATTCCTAAAGTGTAATAAAAAAATTAAAAATGACAAACTATTATTGAACTACATTAACAACAATAAAATTGGTGTATAAACTTTTGTTTTTAAAAGTTTTAAAAATTACATTTTATCCTGATTTATCTATGAGCCTTTTTAGTACATGACGTACTATAGTTTTCTGAATTTTTGACATACATATTTTTATATGAAATTTTGATTTTTCGTTAATCATTCTCAGTTTCCCACTTATCTAAAACTGTTGGTAGTTTCTTATGATGTGCCACTTAAATAATATCCAGATTCTTTTTGTTTTTAATTCCTTTGAATCCTTGTAAGCTTTATATGTATAGGTGATTTTGTTAAAAGAACCTTAAAAAAACCTCTATAACCACCCACTTCTTGCAAAAAACACCTTTTAATTTGTTAATAGAATAAGATAATAAAGCTACCAAACTGCTAAGGAATACAAATTTAATTACAAAATAACCGCTAGTCTTTTTCTTCAGCACCCTCTAATTAAAAACAAATAAAAAAAAAACTAAAATACGTTCACCCCATTTCAAATCGCAATTCAAAATATTTTTTCAATATCCGCCTCATCTAAACTAAGTTGAAAGAGAGCGTCCTGTTAGCTTTCCTGACTCTATTTCAATCCAAACGAACGGACGTAGCGGACCGTGATCCTGTTTATTATCAGTCTGAGTATAAAACGGTTTTTTTTTGTGTCATCGAGAGGTCAGATAGGAATACAATGCCGTAATGAAAATACCCAGCGTTTATATTGGTTTAAACCTGGAAGGGCTGGGGACAGGGAAATTTTACGTAACTGCGTTAACTGCTGTCGATAACTTCTATGGTCAATAAAATATTGGTTATTATAAGCTGATTTTTCTTCTTTAAATCTTTTATGACAAATATGCAGAATATAAAAACGTTTTTTGAATTGTTTTTGTAACAAATAGTGTTTTTATAAAGTCACCTAAATATTAATAATTCTAGCAGTTTTTAAAGCATTAAAATATTATATGAACAAGTTTTATGACAAAGAACAATAAATTATATTATTTTATAAAAATTTAATAAATCCTTGTGTCCACCATAACCTGATTGATTAGTTTACTCCAAGAAATTTCTATTAGTTTTCTTCAGCGTAGTTTATTTAATTTTTTTTAAATATTTCACTATTGTTGTACTACTATGTTTTTGTTTCTAAACAAAATTTAAAATATTAATTATTTTTTATCTTTTTTATACTAATATCTTTTCATTTTTTATTACTACAGTGTAAAAACTACATCTTTTTACATTTATATGGAAATATTTTAAGGACAAAAATTATGAAAAAAAAAATGCATCATATAAATGATTTTAGTTACAGCCTTTATAGGGTGACTTTAATACAAAATGTTTTCTATTCAGCTAATAATCCATTTTATTAAAATGCATTGCATGTAGACTTTTATTTGCAAAAGTTTTTTCAATAATGAAATATATGGAAAAGCAAAAAATAGTTGCCTGACTTTTTTAATTTCAATTTTATCTATTTTCTTCAAGATTTGCTTAATAATTTTGTTTAATCCCCTTAATTATTAATTTTGTTAATATCTTCTTTTCTATCTTTCAGTAGAAACAAATCTCTTCTTATTTTATTATCCAGGATTTACCTATTCAATAATAAACCAGTGTTATTATGCATAACTTAACTAGATATGACAAACTTTTTACTATTAATGAATAGATTTTGTTACCAATTTACGCCCTATAATAAAAATTTACTTTTTAACGTCCGCTGTTAGCTAATATATGTTATATAATAAAATAAATTATTTTACAAGAATTTTAAAACAAAACACCTTTACAAAATACTCAATATTGTTATCTTTTTCAGGAACATACAAATATATTGATTTATTTATATTTTTCTTCTATAAATAATGATGAAAGATTCAACTTTTTCAATACAGTAAAGCTAAAGTAAAGTAACTATAAAAAATGAAAAGAAACGAATAATGTTATTTCCGTTATCTTGTTTTAAAAAAGTCAACAATAACTATTTAACCAATAAATAATTATTATTGTTATATTTCTGACAATTTAGAAAAATGTTCTTGATTTCCATATCTACTTTCACCAACAATTTATGCAATTTGTTTTCAAGAAATTTATCATTTTTTTTACAGTGTTTCAGAAAATGTATGTCTCTTCAATAATATATTACTACTACTATATATTACTACTTCAATAATACTTACTAATAAGTATTTTAAAACCTTTTGTTTTATGTTTAATTATTTAATTATAAAATCGCCTGGTAGCCTGCAGAATAATAATCCAAGAATTTGTACTTTAAATTTAATTAAATAAACATAAGTAAAACAAAAACTCTAAAGTATTTTGAATATAATGATACTAAATTTTTTGACTTACTTCCATTAAAATTAAAGAACTTAAATAATAAGAATCTTTTTGGAAGAAAAATCACGATTTTTTTAAAACAAAATTTTGAAGAATTTATGAGCATCCTCGATAGATAAGAGCAATAAAATAATAATAGGTATTTTCTTTTTTTGTAAATTTTAAGAAACTAATTACTTAGTCTATAAATAAGTAAAAGTGTTAGTTTGTGCTATAATGATATTTATGTGGGTATATAGGTTATGTTGTTTGTTGAGTTTAGGTATCTATTGTTATTACACGAATTTATTGTTTTTATTTTTCTTTTTCTTTTTTTTTAGTTTTACTAGAAAGTGCTTAAGTTAACAAATGGCTACAGCTAAATAGACTTTATAACACGCAATTTATGTTGCAAACACACAGATGTTATACATCTAGATATAGAACTACAGTCAAATATTGTAAACTATATTAAGCTTGATAAGTAAGCATAACCTAATTGGATATGATGAACAATTTGTTAAAAATATTCATTCATGCACTTCAAATACTTTAGGTAAAATATTAGGATTCAATTAATTATATATTTCTTTATCTTTTCTTACATAATCACATGTTGATTTTTCACATGAACCTCATATGCTTACATAAAAAAAAATCCAAAAAAACCTGGAAAAATTATTATTTTGTTTTTTTTTTGTTTGTTTATAAACTATTTTATTATTTATAGTATTTATTTCAATAAATGTATTAGTCATTCTGTTCACTTATATATTTTTCAATAATTATAAATAATGAACGCTTCATCCTTTTTATCTAATTTCATGTCAAGTATTTTAAGTAAGAATTTGCTTTCTATAAAAGTCTCTTACTGCTACTATTTTTAGAATATATAATTAAAAATTTAATTAAATGAGATTTAGTAGGCATAATTTAACTAGATATGTCGAAAACTTTATTACTTACTTATAAGATACATAGTAAGATATATGATAAATAGTTTAAGTGAAATATTATTCTTTTTATTCATCCTTTTAGTACTTTTTATGTCGTTTAATTAGCAAGGTTAAAAGAAAATAATAATTTAAAAAAACAGGATATAATGTTTTTTTCTTAATAAATTAAAAATAGTACTGCAAAATTGATTGCCAAAAATGAAATTAAATCTAAAATCAATATTAGTGTACATGACTTAGTCGGATAATATATATCTCTCGTCCTTTTTATCTAATTATGTTTAAGGTTTAATTATCAAATTGCTTAAATTTCTTAAGGACTTTTACTGCTAGTATTAAAAAGTTAATTATAATTTAATTTAATTAAATGAGATTTAGTAGGCATAATCTAATTGGATATGTCGAGAAATTTATTACTTATGTTTGAATTCTAATAGTAAGATATTTAATAAGTAGTTAATCTGAAATATTAGTATAAAAATGGCCATAAGTATCCATCCTCTATGTGTTATTAGTGCCGTTTAATCCAAAAGTAACAAGCAATAAAAAATCAAAAACTAAAAAAAATATATATAATATTTTTCTTTTAATAAATAAATTAAGAATAGCACTGCTATTATGGAAACAAATAATAGTATAATAAGATATTTTCTAAAAAGGAACTCTTTTCTTTACAAAATAAATGCCAATCTTGTTTTAAGAGTTATACATTTACATGAAATAACTCAATATTATCGGACTCAACACTTAGTTTAGAAACAATCAAAAAAATAAATTTTTAAAGTTTTTTACCATATTTACGATTACAGCTAGTTTTAAAGCAAAGTTCCCAGAGTTAATATTATCGAGCAAATTAAAACATGTAAATAATAAGGCTTACAACATTAAAATCATTAAAATTAAAATTATGATGACTGGTCATCGGAGTTCGTTTTTGCAGCTCGGTTTCCTCATTCTTTGTTAACATATACATATAAAAAATTAATTACATATATATTTTTTAAATGTATTAGATTTTCTTTTTTACTTATTTTTTTTTTAAATTTACATATTTTGTTAGCACTTAACTTATATATTTATGTTTTTGGTTATTTTTAGTCAGCAAGACTAAGAGCTGACTCCAACGTTAATCACATAAGAATGCATCACTCTTAAAACAAAATTGAATAGACTTAGGACTTGTTTAGACGTAGGCATAACTTAACTGGTTATGATGAATCTTTTATACGGATCTTATGAATGCTCACGATTAGGTACTAGTAAATAGTTTTGTTAAAACATTCATACATTGCCATCCTTTCATGCTTGCACATTCCATTAATGTCCTCAAATTCAAGTTTAACCAGCAAACCGAAATAAAATTGAAAACTTAAAAAAAAAGGCGAGCGTCGAAGAGAGCAAGAGAATGATGATGCCGCGGATCCACAAGTGTGAGGCGTCGCGGCGCCACACACACACACACTCACACTCACACATCCACAAAACGAAAAGAACGTTAATAAACAATGAAACCGAGAGTCGTCCGCTTAAAAATCTTAGCAGTTACTTAAAAATATCACTTAATTAGGCGTCCCTTTGGCTACTACCCCTACTTCGGGGGGGCGTGCCTGGTGGTGGGGAGAGACGCGGCGTCGGCGCCGTCCTGCACCCCCGCAGCGTCTTCTGCCAGTCGACGCCGGGCGTCCTCCTGCACTGGCGCTTTCTTGATACACCAAGAGCGCCTTAAGCCGATGTCTTAGCTCTACGCCTTCACTTTCCTGACATCCCTTGAACTGTGAGGACATGAAACACTCTGCGCAATTTACTGGTGTCCGTATTAGCAGCGGTGACTGGTTTAAGCCGACGGACTTGGACTTAGAGTTTTTCAATAACCGGCCGGCGGTGTCGAACTACCGTAGCTACTAGTGTTTTGGTTTTTTATTCGGGTTTAGTTTTTTTTTTTTTTTTGGTTTTGGGACTGTGTCAGTGAACTGTGGACAGTGACATCGGAGGACTTTAGATGTGGTGTGCGGTTTTACTTTTTTATTTTGTAGTTTTGGATTAACTGTGAATGAAGGTAATGATGTGTAGTGATGTGCCTAGGAACGTTTTGTGTTTTTTTTTTTATTTTCATTTATTTTCTTGTGTTTTCCTATTTTTTATTATACTTTATTTTTAAGTAATAAATAAATGTATATTTGATTGCACTTTCTACTTAAATTTATTTTTTCTTTATTTATCATTTTAACAACTAAATAATACAAATAAACCTTACAAATGATAAATAATTTTGCTTGCTACAATAAGTTTTCTAAAAGAATAATATTTTTTCTTTAACTTTAATTTAATACAACCTTTTACCGCAAATCTTATTTTACCATTTATTTCTAGTTTTTAAGTTGCTAAAAAATTTAATACAAGGACTATTTTGAAATCACAAAATACATTACGATATTTTTTTTAAATAACTAAACTTCATAATGAAAATGAATTAAATAAAAATGTAATATATAAAATTCCTTGCACTTGTGGTAAATTTTATTTCCAAAAATCATCCCTTAATTATGCGTACTATTTTAAAAAATGGTGATTTAGTTAAATAATTTATAACTCGATAAATGTGTGGGGTGGGTGGCGGGGTATGGGCAGTGTTCATGAAAAACGGTGTTTTTTGCAAAAAATTATTGATTAAAAAAAATTAAATTTATGTACTTATTCAGGTTACATAAAATTAACCATAATTTATATTACTTTATAATATTCTTTATTTCTATACAATTATACACAGCATGGAAAGTTTGGTATTTTGTTATCAAATTATTTTTTTTAAATTTATATAAATGATTTATAAAAAAATATATTTTGTGGAATTAGGGAAGCACTAATTTAAATAATTTTTGTATATGTCCTTATTAAGGCTCTATTTATTATTCTTCTCAATAAATGGTCTATTTTTGAGCCTTGGCTAATTTTACTTTAAATTCTGCCTCTTTATTCTTTATTAAATTTTCATTTTAATTCAGTTGTTAAAAATAAACAAATTATAGTTAATTCTTTCTAAAGCAAATATTTTTTGAATTTTATGTAATATTTAAATTAAAATATTACATAAAATTAACTATAATTTATATTATTTTAATTTTTTCATATAATTATACACAGCATAAAGAGTTTTGTATATTTTTTATTAAATTAATTTTCTTTCATGGAATTTTTTAAAATTTATTTAAATAATTATTAAAAATATATATTTTATGAAATTAGGGAAGCAGTAATTTAAGTAATTTTTGTATCTATCTTTATGAAGACTATATTTATTATTCCTCAAATTACGTGATCTATTTTTGAGCCTTGGCTAATTTTACTTAAAATTGTGCCTCTTTATTGTTTATTATATTTTAATTTTAATTCAATTGCTAAAAATAAATAAATTATAGTTATTTCTTTCTAAAGGAAATCTTTTTTTTGCAAATAAAATGTTTTTTAACAAACATATCCTTGACCCCCCACCCACCCCACAAATTTAACCAGTAAGAAATTATTCTGCAAAAATCACTGTTTTTCAGAACATTCCAAAAAATTAAAATAAATTATATTTATAAAAATAAATATATATACGTCTTAGTAAATATTTATATATATAATATATAAAAATTATATAAAATTTAGGTAAACAAACATCGTTATTACATTGGATATTATCGACGAAATAATTTCTTGTTCATGCGTAATATTTTGAAAAATGGTGATTTTGTTGAATAATTTATAACTGGATAAATGCGTGGGTGGGTGGGGGCGTAAGGGTATTGTTTATATAAAACGGCGTTTTTTGCAGAAAATAATTGATTTAGAGAAAAAAATTAACTTTATTAAATAATTCATTTATTCAGGTTACGTAATTTATAAGTGAAACCGGTAAACCATTACCAAAAAGGATTAATGAACATGAATTTTACATAAAACACGATGATTGTTAAAAATTCAACACAACACGCATTTGACAATTTTATTGTAATTTTAGAATGTATTTCTTATTTTAAGCAAAGAAACCCATTTCAAAATTACGCAAGTTAAAGGAAAGTACTTTTATATAGTTATATAAAGATAAATGCATAGCTACTTGTTCGGTTGATTTTAATAATACATAGATTCCTTGGCTAAAGAGAGAAGTGGGACAGGCCATTATTAAAATGAATTAATAATTAGAAACACATATTTTATTTATGTATTTTTTGTCATTAGATATAGTAGAATGGCACCTTTTAACAATTAAAAAAGTAGCTTTTGTATTTTCTTTTTGCTTTTCGAAACATTTTCCAAGTCCAGCAAGCGTTAATTTAAAAAAAGTCTTTGATTAAGTATTTTAAGAAGGCTTAAAAAAATGCAAGAAATACAAGCAATTTTATATATTTAATGTTATTATATTTTATTTATCTTAATAACAGTAGTATATGTAACTACTGAAACGTCATATTCAATAGATAGGTTTATTTTTTTAAAAAAACAAAGTTTGGTAGGATATATAAAAAAGGAAAGGAGCTTAAAGGTTTATAGATTAAACCTCAGCTGCTGGGTATATAAAAAAACTATTATATCTCAAATAAATCATTATATTTAAGAATTATTGGACTTTATTGTTTAAATTAACTATTGTTATTGTTAAACTTTTAAAGCAAAATTTTTTTTATAATAATTTATATTTATTTTATTAGTCCAAAATTTAAAGCCTGTGAGAAAATATAGTAAAGCAAATATGTACACTAATTCACTTGAATTAAAAACAACTTTTAAATTACTAGGATTAATATATCTTTCCAATAATTTGCTGATGTATTTTAACCATTGTAAAAAATTTAATTAAGTATGAAAAGAAAGCGGGAAAAAGAAACTACAAAATAATATTAAATTTAATGTTTGTTTTAAATGGTAAATCATAAGATTAATTAAAAAAACTTGATATTGGAAAGATTTTTATTTAAATGTAACTTATTTTTTTGCCATGGCACAATCAATTTTAGTAGTATTACTTTAAGTTTGAACATTAAGAAATAATTTTTATATTAAATATATCTCACTAGATGTATAATCTAAATAAATATATTAGATCAATATTTAATTGATGTATATAAGCATAAAAAATTATCTTAGTTCTATAACTTAAAACATGTTGTTTTATTTTTTATTTTGTAGCTTTGGATTAACTGTGAATGAAAGTAGACAGTGATGTTGCGATTTGCCTAGGAACGTTTTCTGTTTTTTATTTTATTTTTATATATTAAGTTTTGTTTTGTTTGTTTTGACTTTTATTTTATTCTTTAATAATGAATAAATGCACATTTTGCTATTATCTATTTTTTTAATCCGTAGGTTTTTGCCAATTCAATAATAAAACTTAATGGTCAAATCTTGATACAATGATACAAAAAATTAATAATTTTGGTAGCTAGAAAAATTTCATTAAAAGAATATTAATTTTTCTTCAATCTTAATATAATATATTTACGATATATTTCTTGAATTAATTTTATTTTAAATGTTTAATCCTACACTATCAGCTAAAAGTTAATATTGTTCCAAGAGTTTGAGGTACTTTTAACGGTAAATTCAATTAAAAATCTAGCAAACTTCGAAATTAACAAAATTTTGAAAGTCTTGGTTTGTTAGCTTTTTAAAAAATTATAAACTTATCACAGATCATCAACCAATAAGCCTGTATAAAAATAATTATTTGTATGCATAATTTAAGTGAATATGATACGTGTAAAATAATATTTTCAATTTACATTAAATGTTTATGATTTTTTTTTGTTTCTGTTTAGGATATTTTTTATCATGTCATCTTTGTCAAAAAAAAAATCCTTTACAAATGATGCGTAAAATAAATGAATATGAGAAACTTTCATAAGATTTTTTGCAATAATTTATATTTGTTTCATTATTTTATAACTTGAAGTAAATGCACTTAAATTAAAAACAACTCGGTAAATATTGATTAAATTTTTAAGTAAAGAAAACGAGAACAATAGGTCATCAAATTAAATTTTAAATGAACAATATCATATTGGAAATTGCAAAAAATTTAAATATTTCTTAACTTTTGTTTTCTTTGTCATAGCACTAATAAATTTTGGAAATACTTCCTGTTTAAGCATTAAGTAATAATTTTTATATAAAATGTGTCCCACTAGATGCATAATTTAAGTGAATATAATAATCCAAAAATAAGTTTAAATGATTTTCCTCTATATTTTTTTTAAATATCAAAAATAGTATTTATTTTTATCTACTTGCATATATCATACGAAAAATTGAATGTAAATATAATAAAAAATCACACAAATTATCTAATCACAGCTAAAAAATACCAAATAAATGGAAATTAAGAATAATAACTAAATTATTATAAAAAAAGTATAATTTTTTAAAACTTTCCTTTTCGTTATTACAATTTCTTGCATGCGTTATATAAATAAAATATATTTTAACCATATAAAAACCTTCAACAATATATTTAATGTACATATTACCTTCTATACACCACGACACCGAACGACATTCTGCTCCCCTTTGCAGACTACTCAGTTCGTATAATACATAAAACGCATTTTAAGAATTGTCCGTTGAGTCGAACAATAAAGAAATCCAAACCGGTAATGCTGAACAAGGATAAATGAAAACTTACTGGGGTAGATTCCCCAGGGCTGGATTTTGCCCTTTTATATAGTTTTTTTTTATATTAAATTGTTCGAGTTTCATAATATAGTTACAAAAAAAATTAAATGTTAAAATTTTTCAGGTAAATGAACCCATTAGTCATATTTAATAAAATATTAAAATAAATGTATATATTTACTTTTTAGGTGAAAACTAGCACACTTTATACATTTACAAAAAAAGTATAGCAAAAAATATTAATGAAATAAATTGAATAATACTATTTTACTCATAACAAATCTGCAATTTCAATTGTCAATTTGTTAAAAAAAAAACTAATATCGACAAAACAAAAGTGCAAATGTATTTATAAACGATTGATACCGTAAATAAACAAACAAATTGAATGATTTTAAACGGTTTTTAATAATGTGCCAATTTATTCAATCAATTTTTGCCGGAATTTATAAATAAAAATTAAATATTCTGTAAAATTAATTTATTTAGCGCGATCTCCTTTTTCAATTAATTTATGATACGCAATATATAAATATGTAAAAACCGGATTTATTTTATTTTAATTTGTGACTTTTTGTAGTAGGCTCATAAAGTTTTAGTTTTTTAATACTTACGTAGGTAAAGTTTTGGAAATATTTGGTAGATACGCGGTTTCTTTATATTGTATTTGTATTATCATCACTACAAAGTTTTTAGTTAAGTAGAAAACACTTTGAATTTTTACAATAATTATTAAAAATGATCTTAAGTGCTTTTTTCCAAAAAAAATACGCATTTTATATTGATATTTTTGGGATTTTTAATACTATACATTAGGGCCACATCCAATAAATTTAAAATTAATAATCGTATTATCGATTAATATATATGCCAATGTATTACGGACGAGTGTAGGTCAGCTTCGAATGATACACGTGTAAATTTCAAACCTAATTAAATGCGATATCTATTTATAAAATTAACTTCGCATGCTCCCCCAATTCGGTTTTTACCGTAAAACTGGGGGTTAATATTTGGAATGTCGCTGGTTTTAAATCATAATTACTATTTGATAGATTTAACCAATAAATATGTGGCTTATGGATAATTTTGAAAATTGACATTTTTTTTAAATATAATTGTTTCTTAAAGGGCAAATTGATAAACAAGTTATTGGTTGAACATAAACTAGGATTTTTGGACTTTTTTTTGTTCTAAGGATTTTTGGTAGTTTTAGCGCTATCTATAAAAAGGATCCATTTGTAATAAAACTTAGTCATTTGCGATCATTCACCAAGATGTCAGAAAAATTTTAATTTTTGGTAAATTTTTTTATTTTTTTAAATTCCAAAACTGCAATTAATTGATTCCTATCCAATTTACAGAACTAACCACCTTCCTGTCGAAAAAACCAAATAACATTTTTCAAAAAAGAATTTTTGGTAGTGCCAGCGTCATCTCTGTATAGGTGGCTCATACCAAAGTACTTTAGTCAAACTTCTTCACCATAATATCAGGTGAATTCGTTTTTTTTTTAGTTTTATAGACCGCAAAACTACGATTCACAATTTTATTGACAACCGCTATTTACTGGATAAAAATACTTTGACTCCATAATCAGTTTTTCTTGAATTTTTAATCCCATCAGTAGTAAAGAAAGTTACAAATAATGTTGGTAGTATCAGTACCATTTCTTGGTTCCATTCATCACAACAGTCCAGAATACTAGATACTGGGAAAGATAGCATATTTTGCTTATTTCTTTAAAAATTAAGAATTTTTATATTGGCATCAATTAAAGCGAGTGTACTTGCATCTTTCAATTCACTCCTTCATCAAAGTATCAGGAAAACTTTAACTTTTGGTACTTTTGAGCCTGCTAATGAGAAGCATTATTTATATTCATATAATTTGTTTATTTTCAAACTTCTAGCATTAATCTGCTTTTAATGAAAAATTAAATAGTCGATTTTGCTAATGGCTCTAAAATGATAATTATAAAACACGCAGCAAATAATTTTACGCATGTTAATTTATTGAAATTTCTAAAAAGTGTGCAATTATTAACTAATAAATATAAATAAATTACAGTATTTAATCAGAAATGGGTTTATGACTTAACATAAAAATTTTATTAAAAAACAGAGGCATATCTTTTTAGCCAAAAATATCTTAATATATTCTGAAAGTGACAAAAATAATCGTAGAAACGTGGATACAGATAAAACCTTAAAAATTTCATAGAAAATAATCGATATCAACCAAACAACGGTGAAATCAACCAAAGAATGGTGAATGCACTGGCAAAGTGACCATACGCTTTTTTATGTTTGTGAGCTCACACTTAGTACGCCTTTATTAAATTGACGCTCCTCCACCATCTTGTCGGGATAAAAGATCATAGAGCACACAATAAAATTATAGCGTCATATCCATTTAAGTTATGCATCGTTGTTGCCTTTTTTTTACATAAAAATAATTAAATAAAGATCACAGAAGGATGTATAAGATTCAGATAATCGGATATAGGTATACAATAAGTATACATGTTCCGACGTATATGTACGTATACATCCGCCGACAGTAATAATAATAGAGATGCAGTATAATTGTTTACTATCGTCGCCCCACGTGTTGATCACGTGATACTAGCGGCGTAACATTTAATGAACAACAGTGTGGTACACCGCAATTAACCATAATGTGTAATCCATTGACCAAATTACGTACACAGAGGGGCGGGGGTGTCACAGGGATTCTCCCATGCACCCCCTTGTGGGCTGATTGATATAGTCGAATTTATGTATGTTTGATGCATATATGTACATAATATGCACAACGGGCTAATGCTAAAAGTTTATTGAGTTAATTCTGATTATAAGTTTTATGGGTAAAAGTGTTGTGCAGTTATGGGTTGGTTATCAAAAAAGGTAAATTGTTGGGTAAGTTTATGATTTTGGCATTTTCTGGAATTTATTTAATATTGTGATATATTTGGCAGTACTTTTAAAAAGTATGATATAGTCCTGCTTAAGGAATAATTTATTGACTTATTTTGTTTTTTTTTCCAAAGAAAAGTGTTGGAATAGAATGTGTTTGAAATAGACAAATTATTAATTTTAAAATTATGTTGATTGTTTATTTTTATATAAGAAATTAAACCTATTAATAAATAGAGAAAAATATAACATAATGTCTCTGTTTTCCTTATAGGGTTTTCCTTTGTTTTTTTTTTTAATTTTGTAAAAAAAAATATAAATTGTTTGTTACTTCTTAAATAAATAATATCAATCTTCTCTCCAATTATTTAACTTCTTATTGTTTAATTTGTTAATTTTTTTAATTCTGCTTAGTTACTTAATGAGTTTACATCTTGGTTAATATTTTTTACTGAAAATGAATAAGGCATTTAATTTTTTTAAAGCCATTTTTATAAGGAAAAATAAAATAAAACTTTAAAATTTGATTTTTAAAGAGAATTTTAATTTTATTTTTAATTTGTAAATAGTATCACTTTTTAAATCACTGAAAAGAACACTTATTTTTTTTATTCAAAATAATATTATTTCTGCATTTTTTTTTTAATTTTAAATTTTCAAATTTTTGATTTTATAAAGCTATTTTTTGATTCTTAATATTCGTAGGTTTTTGTTATTTACAGAAATTAACTGTAATTTCTTTAAAATGTTGGAAAACATAAGTTGCATAATAAAAAAGAATCAAATAACCAACACAAAAATGTTAATTTTTTTTTATAGCTTTTAAGAGTTTATAGCTCACAAATAGGTGCACGCCTTTGGATTACTTTTTACTATTAGTATAAATGTAAAATATTTAGTATGCTTAATTAAGGATTTATGCCAAATATTAAAAAGTACAAGACAAATATAAGAGCTCTAAATAAATTTAAAAAGCAAAAACCAAACAAGATATTTTCATCTCTTATCATCATTCCTATAATAAACATGAATAAAAAAACTTTCTAGAAACATAATTATAGCTGATTTATTCACTAATTTTAGATATATCTACTAAACTTAATCAAAAATTTCCTTAAATATAAAAATTGTTATATAATAGTAAGACAACAAAAAAAGTATTTGTACAATTTTAACTACAATATAATTGTACAAACACTTCTTTTTGTGTCTGCCCTGAAGATACAAATATAATTTACGAAACGTCAGCTAGTCTAAATAAGATTGAATTTTTATTTTATAATAGTTAATAAAAAAATTGTATTTTTTTATATTTCTTAAATTAAACACTTTCAAGAGCTTTTTATTTTTAGGTTTGTTTTTTGCAAAGTTTTGGCAGCAAAAAATAGCTTGAATGCTCTGAAATTGTTTACTTATTAAGTAATTTTATAAGAAAACTAAAAAAAGAAAAAACCTCAGAAAAAATTTTAAAAATTATGCATTATTAAAAAAAAATTATAAAAGGGCTAGATTCAGAAACCCACATAAATGAATATTTATATTTTTTTAAAATTACTTCAAATAATTGGTATAAAAAAACTGCGTTAAATTTTTTGGAAGAATACATGTATTCCATCTAACAAAGGATTTTAAAAAAATTATTTTAAGTTTAAATTTTAGTAGGTCTCTTTCAACTAATTAAATTTAATAGGTATAAAAAAACGCTAAAAAATTAAAAGAAATCTAAAATTAATTAACAAAATGTAGGAAAAGCGAAAAAAAATTAATTGTCAAATTCAAGCAGGTAGTCGAAACTAAGATTTAGCGTCTTATTCATTTGTTTATAAATAGCTTAAATTATTTTTTATCTCTTTCAGACCGGGTATGATGGAATTTTTCTGTAAATTTCCTTTGGGCATCTATCACTTTTTCCCAGGCAGTTAATTATGTTTTTTTAATTTTGCATTTTCATTTATTAATTTTGTCATTCATTATTAATTTGTCTATTTTAAATGCTTTGTAAGTCTTTAGCCGCTTGTCATTTGTTCTCCATTACCCGGAAACGTGTGATAAAACTGCCTGGAAATAATTGTACCTTAAAAATTTTAAGAAATTCGTAAATAGATATCTAACCGAGTTTGCCTTTACTGCCTTGAAAAAATCACTCTTTTTTCATACATTTTTCAAAATTTATAAATGTATTATTTTAAAATTAGAAAAATTATATTGGTTATATAAGAAATTATATTTAATAATTCATAGACAAATTCATGAGAGCACTCTTTTAAATTTTTAATGAAATTTATACCATAACATTTAAAATTAATTTTCAATGATCCATTTTCTTTATTTTGAATTATAATTAATTAATTATAAGGACTATCAAAAAAATTTATATATACCTGAGTAAGTAATAAAAAATGGAACTATAAATTGCAAGATATATTTTGCGTTAATTAGAATAAGTTTCATTTTTGAAATCGCCTGTACAAATTAAATTTAATCACACAGAATGTGTGCCCTATCGATAGGTTCTATAGGACAGTATAGAACTCGCAAATTACATTAAAGCCCGTTAATGTCGGTAAAATTTGTCGTCTCGCGTATTGCTGACAATAATACATAATTGAATAAATACCGACACCGGTCACATGTCACATTTATACAACAAAACAAATTCCGTAACGTCATCGGCCAATTTGGCCAACGTTAAATTACGTGGCGCTGGTTAGGGTTGCTGCATATGGACCTGTTAAACGTTCGTTTCTATTAGTTATAATTAATAATTGATTATGGGATATGGTTAATTATTCGGTCAGTTTTTAATCGCTTTGGGGGTGGTTTAAGTGGTTTTAAAGTGTGGGTAGATTGACAGTATATAAGCCCCAGAGTTATTCTTTATCTATAGAGACAATGCATTGTTAGAACAGCCTCGAATCTTATCGACTTTATAGTTAAAAGTTAAAAAAAACTGAAGTGTACAAAATTGGGCTTTAAAGACTTAAAAACCTAATTCTTTAATATTCAAATTGACTTGCTTTATTATGAAAGCTGTTGAACCAATTTACGTTAGTTATGAAGCTCTATTACTCCATAATGCTTTACAAATTTTTGTACAGTTTTTTAATTTTTTTTATAAAAGCCTTTAAAAACCAAAAACACATATTAAAGATTAATTATGAGTAGCACCTCTTTTACAAATTATACATAATTTACACTATACTATAAAATTAATTTACCTTGATCAAAATTTTGTCTTTATCTCTCTTTATACGAAATTTAATTTTTTTGTAACTTAATTAAATCTACAAACTAAATTTTCAATTTTAACTAATGAAGCATTAAAATATTACACCTGTTAGTTAATACCCATATTCTCCTAGATTTTCGGTTGAGCTTCCTTAGCCAACACGTAAAATTATGGTGAAGGCGTCGGGAAAGTAGTATTTTATTTCTGTATGTCCCAATGCAAGAAGTGAAGATTTTTAAGCTCTATGTAGTTCTATTCTATTTTAAAATGTTTACTACACGATAAACAAATTTTATAATTTTTTATTATTTTATATTAAACTTTTAATAAAGCCATGAATGATGGCTGAAATTAAAATAATTTTTAGTTTCGTGTTTGTGACCCAATATCTTCAATATTGCGGAGGGTTGTTGGGTGGGGTCAGAAATAATAATTATTAAAACATAAAATATTATTTCTGACCCCACCCACCAACCCTCCGCAATATAAAAAAATTTTCATAAAATAATAAAAAATAATTTAACTTAACAAACTAAAATTACATAATCACTGACTGAAATTAAGAAAATAGCCATTTATAAGAATAATAATTGATTTATTTTACAAAGAATTTAATAAATAATTTCAAGTATACCTATATTTTTTCTCGTAATTTTTATAAAATTATTTTTTATACTAATTAAATTACTTTAGTTTTTCTTATGTTTAAGAACGTTTATGCTAACTAAAATTACTAATTAAGCAATTTACCATAGAAAAGGATAAAAAATTTAAAAAAACTAATAGCCATAAAAAAATATAAAATTAAATAAATAGAAATTGTTTCAAATAAAATTCAAATCATTATTTGTTGAACAAAAATATCGCTAAAGTTAACTACAATATTTAATAAGTCTACAAAAATATGTAAGAAATCAAAGACATGTATAAGATTTTTAACCAATTATTTATTCATAAATTTTGAGTTTGCGGCTTTTCAGGTGATTTTTACAAAGTTAAATATAAAATAAAAAAACAAAAATAACATCTATTACTAGAAAATAAATAAAAAATAGATGTCTAATAATAATGACTATAAAAACTAAATAACAATTACTTAAAATAATATATTTTTTTACAATTTTATAAATTGATATAAAATGATCTAAGTTAACGTTGAAATAATTTATTTAAAAAATGACTTGGAGCGAAGCCAATTTTATTTTTCTTTAAATTTTAGAAATTGTTTATTATCTACGATAATAAGAATTAAACTGATTTATTTTTAATAGTTATGGTATTTTAAATTGCAGATTATTCCCAAAAGCAAGAAGAAAGATTAATGAGTTAAATTATTCAAAAAAATATTCATTTATTTATAATTATGTTATTAAAATGCTAATGAATTTAAAGCACCAAAATTTACAAAAAAAATATGCAATGGTAATATATTAATTACCATCATCGCTACATGTAATTAAATATTCCTAATTTTATTTGTAGAATTCAAAGGAAAATAGAAAATATATTCGCATAAAAAGGAAATAGAAGACATTAAAAAGAAAACACGAAATTATTAAAAAGCATTGAATGAAATATTAATAGCACTGAAAAAATCAATAAATTAGTAAACCTTGAACAAAATAAACATTTAGTAAATCTACAAAAATATGTAAGAAATCAAAGCCATTGATAAGATTTTTTTATAAATGTAAGCAAATTTTAAGTATATAGGTGGACACATTTTATGATTGGTATTTGTCTCTTCACCCCCCTAAGAGAGAGGAAAGGCCACTTTCTTATTTTAATTAAACAAATGTGTTTTTATTTTAAAAATTAAATCTTCGTCACTTTAATAAAATAAAATTCTTACCACTTAATTTTTAATTATTTATGAACCATTATACCCAAGAAGTTGTATAAAATGACAGCCTTTGATTTCCACAAACTTTCTTATTATTTCTTGAAATGAGTTTTGTAGCTACTGTAACATTGTTGGTTTCACTAAGAAACAAGCAGAACAAATTCCATTTTTTATGTGCTCTGGAGTCGTAAATGCAGTAGCGATTACTTTATAAATGCCCAACAAAAAAATCAAGGGGGGGTCAAGTCTGGTGAACAAGCAGGCCAATTGGCAGGACCCAACAGTTAGTATGTTTAAAATATTTAAATTATTTATAGATTTAGATAAAAGATTTTTGATCGTAATTCCGTAAAAAGCAAAGCAATTTTAATTTTATTTCAAACCGACAGAAATTATTCATTTAACTGTTTTAAGTATATATCTTTTTGGGAAAATATCTACCAAAGCATTTAATAAGTAAATAAAATATATATTCACAAGTAACAAAATAAATATCTAACATTAACTACGAAAAAAAATTAATAGCAATTATTTAAAATGATATATTTTTAATAGTATAAAATTATATAAGTTAACCTCCAAAGAAATCATTTAAAAAATGGCATAAATCAAAGCCTCAAAAAAAACATTTTTATCTTATAGACTATACTAAACTTATATTATTTACGTTTTAAAGAACTACACAGATTTATTTATGACCGTTAGGGTAATAATTAAATAGTTAGGATCTAATCTTATTACTATTAGAGAATTCATTTCAGAATCTATAAATAATAACTCTCAAAGTGGTGTAGTTTATACAGACTTCTCAAAAGCTTTCGACTGTTTTGACCATTGTATTCCTACAATAAATCTCTCTGATCAATTTGGTGTTTTATCTCGTTTTTATCTCTTCCCATCTCACAAATTGCTCTTAATATTTTGTGTGCTTTGGACACAGCTCGTAAAATAGTAGCTCCTTCGGTTGTGTACCATAGGGCTCTATATTGGAACTTCTACTCTTCAACTCGTTCATAAATAATATTTCTTAGAATATTGAAGTTAACAGGTTGTTATACCGTGATGACAACCTGTTATACTTAAAATAAATTTTGGAAAAAAACATTAAATACCTGTTGTAACATTCAGATATGGCAGACGCGTAAAAATCCCTTTCACTTCCCGCGGTAAATACATAAGTTCGATAAAAATAACCTGCCAAATGAAAACATTAGGGGGCATATTAATGTTAATAAAGGCAAAAGGGTGGTAAAATACACGATATATGTATAGGGGTTGCGTGATGGTGCGTGCAGGGGGCGCTGTATGTGCACTTCCGTTCCGGATATGTCCACCGGTAATTGCAACTAATGCCCTTGTGGATTCGCGTATTATCGCCGCTAAACTGACGCTCGCTCCCTTGACATTTAAAAATATGATGAATTTTAGTTTAACAAAAAAAGCATTAACTTCTAACGAAATATAAGACCGTAAGCGGTCATCCAATATGTAGGCGTTGCATATGGGATAAAATTACAACTGAAACTTGTTCTTTGTTTTTTCATTCTTTTACGCCCTATATTAAGTTTTCGAGCATGTTAGACGTATTATAATGTTAACGTTTAATTCTAATATAAGGTTTTTTTTCAGCCAACGTATACATGGACTTACAAAAATGACTTCTCCCCCCTAAAGGTAAGTCTGTTTATTACTAGCAAAACTTAAACCAGACATCTTGAAGGGTGATTATGTGAAATTTTATCAAAAATGGCAACCTACTGTTTTATCGTTTTAAAAATTCCCCATGCGCACGAGGTTCCATGTGGGTAGTAGCGATACCGTTAATCGGGAAGAAAAGACGTTTCTGCTTGATAAAAATTGACAACGAAAGGAAACGGAAGTGTTATCGAACAAATAGTCTAATTATAAACTTGTATTTCTTATAAATTATGGTGCTTATCGTGTGACCGCAAAAGTTTTTATATTTTAATGCTGAGTAAAGCTCATAAAGAAATTGAAGTGAAAACTTTTTATTTGTATTAAGAAAACCATATTTTTTTTGCAAATAAGCATAACTTAAGTGAATACTGTTTACTTTTGTACTTCTTAAAATGATCATTTGCATTATTTTATTATGAAAAATTGCTTACTCATGCGATTGTTTTATATAACTTATATGTATTTTATGCAAATAACGTCTTATACCTATTAAATACGATATTATTAAATAAAATAAAAGTTATTGTTTGTTAGTATTTTTACTTTTTACTATTTAATGTCAATTTTATCTACCTGGCCTATGTTACACTTTAAATTTTTTTAAAGCAACAATTTTTCATTATAAAAGAGCATAACTTAAATGGATACCAATTATATTTTTGTTGTAATCTGTAAAATTTCCTTTTCATTATCCTTAAAAAAATTATATACATTAACTCCATCATTATTAAGGTTATCTCTCTCTTAATTTGCGAGTCACTTCATATTGCGACAAAGAGAATGGTATGCGACTCTCTGGTTCTTTTCGTTTTTAATTATATCCATTTAAGTTATGCTGAAGTTTATACGAATTACTTGGGATTTTAGATAAAAGATAAATACAAATTACTGCAGATTTATATGCCGTTTGAGAAAATATAACCATATCTCTAGTGACAGATGACCATGTCTCAATTACATTGGTTAAACATAGAACAACGTCATAGCAATCTTTATCTGAACCTCGTACGTCGTAAGAATTATTTGTCAAAAAATAATAATAATAATAATCAATATAACAGATTTAATATAAATTTAATTTAACCAATTACTATAAAACTTTATATGCCGACAGTCTTTAAATTTAAAGTAAAAAACCTCTCTATGGCAAGCTATAATTTTATAAAGGTTTTAAAGTTGTCATTTGCAAAAACTTTAAATATTTGTCAAGACTTTGTTTATATTTATTGTAATTATTTTATGTATTTTTTTTTGGTAAAAGCAATTATTTAACATAAGTACTCTTTTATTTATAAGTTAATTTTTAATGTAAGTTATTAATTTCTGTTTTAATAGCCGAGGATTAAGTGGAAGATTACTTGACAGGCTTTTTATACTGCCATGATTAACTAGACTTTGCTCTTTTTTGTAAACTAACGTTTATTATATAAAATATATTATTCATATTATTAAACTATTATATAAAAAACCACATCCCTTAGTTACTAACTATAACATAAATGAATAATATTTACATTTTCTTAAAAGCTTATAAAATTCTTCTTTTTTCAACGAAAATTGCATTGCAACATGCAACAGTTTTTTATTTTATTTTGTGGGTTTAATAATATTGACTTTTAAATTATTTTTTTGTCTATATTTCCCGAACCACCACATACGATTTATTTTATTAAGATACGATGATAATGTTTACTATTATTTTATACATAAATAATAATATAACCTAAAAATAATTGCTGCAATTCAATCTATATTAATTATCAAAAAAAAAAACGATTTTTGTAAGTAATTTAATTAAAATAATTAACTAATAAAAAAACATAACATCTTCGTATATAAAAACATTAATTTGATAGGGCTTATTCTTTTAAGTTTCTAATATTTAATGTATTCTTTTTATTATTTGGATTTAAAGTCTTATTTTAAATTGATATTTATAAAATCTCTAACTTTTCAACAAATTTTTAATTATTTGCAATTCGATAAATAATATTTTCCATAAGATATATTGCCTAAAAAGCCATATACTTAAATGGATACAATTTATATTTTATTCAAAACTGTTTTAATATAGATCTTTTTTTAATTTTTTTAAGATATTTTATAATTTCCCAACGTTAACTTTAATATCTGTTACCAAGCACTGAGTCAAAATTGGAAAAAATCTCTATCTATATTAAAGTATTTTACTTGGTCCTGGCTTTAACAATTAACCAATAAATTTATCCACTATTAAATCTTACTTAGATTTGAGCCCTATTACTAATTGTCTTTAAATAACAAGTTATTTTTCTTCTTTTTTTTTACCAAAACTTCTCTTGTTTTAGGAAATAACTCAACAATAAAAAGAAAAAAATTATTTATCATTAATTTGCATTAGAAAAAAGTAAAAATAAAAAAAATGTTCAGAAGTATACATAACTTACAGCAAATTAATTTTAAGTTTTAGGTAAATTGGAAATAGTATCCATTTCTATTATGCTTTTTACTCAGAAAAATCAACAGTACAAAAAACATATTTTATGGTCATTTTAGGCTCTTAAATGTACTAATTCAAAGTCCTAGTACTTTCCCATATGCGATAAAATAACTAGAGACGTAATATAAAATTGTGTTTGACTTATTAAAGTATATTATAATCAAGGGTTTAATATTTTATTTTAAAATTTTCCAGTAGTCTTTTACTTTACTTCATTTTCTCTATTTCTTAATCAATTTAAATAAAAAACATTATTTCACTATTTATTCTTTATGTATAAACTTTCAAAAAAATATCATAAATGATTAATTTGATTAAAGTTATTGTTTTGAATTTCTAGTATTTTATAAATGTTCTTCATTATTGAAATATAATGCGGTTTGTTTTAGCAAGTTCCTTTATAAAATTATTAATGTAGAATATCACGAAGAAAACAAATTATGCATTTTCAAATTTCAGGGATTCAATTAATTCCATTTCAAATATATTGCATAAAAAACAAAGCTTAAATAAATATTATTTAAATTTTTATCAATACTCTTTGAATATAAATATTTATGTATTTTTTAAGATATTTTATGAAAATTTGAGGTTAAATATAATTTTCTGTTAAAATAGTTGTTGTGTTAAATTGTTTTTTGTAATTATTGAGTAATTCTCTTTAGACTCAGAACTCAAGTGAAAATTTAATAATTGGGAAGGAATAAAAATAATATGAATCTCTAAGTTGATCCACTTACCCACCATTCCTAAAGCGCATTTGAAAAAGTAACTTGTCTCACTACATTTGAGCCTTTACTTAATTCTTTTTAATAGCTTAAGTTATTTTTTTTTTGTTTTTTTTTAATAAATTTATAAATAACGAGACCCCTCTAGTTTTACAAAATTACTCAATAATTTAAATTTAATTTATAAATAAAAAAGGTTTAAATCTTTAAAAAATCCAAAGATATGCAAGGTATTTATATCTAAACACTCTAAGTATTAAGTTAGAAATAATATCCATTTATGTTACGCCTTTTACCCAAGAAAATCAATAATACAAAAAACATATTTTATTGCTATTTTGGGTCGTATTTAAAATTCCTAGTTCTTTTACACATGCAATACATAACTTAGATAAAATATTAAATTATGTTCGACTCATTAAGGTAAAACATAAAAGCATTTTCAACCAAACGCGTATTCTCTTTAGATCTATCGACAAAAAAACACAGTATATTATCTTTATCTGCCTTTCGCATCAGCATTTTCCCCACATTTCTTATTGTTTGATATTGGATATCCACCAGAGACATTACCAGACCAAACACATCAATTATTAATGTATTGAGGCGACGGCGTACAGATATTCCGAGCAGATAACTTCTATTACGGTAAAGTACGTACAAAAAAAGTAACTTAGGAATATTAAGGTGCTTATCAACGTCTTGATCGGGCCACGCCTACAGTCACGCAAGGATCGGGGCCAATCGCGTCAGGTGAATGAAAAAGCGAACCAGACGAATGAAAGACTTGAAACGAGAGTTTCGGAAAAGTTTAATTAGTTTTTGAGAATCGATAGTGTTTAAGATCGGTTAGTAATTTTTGGTTTAATAAAGTATTAAAACAGAAGAACAAAATCTTAATTTAGCACTGAAATATCTTAAATAGAGAAACGCCAAATTGATGATAAGGTTTTCGTATCAAAGTCAACTTTCGGAAAAAATGTATAATGAAATGTAAAATGAAAAATAACGTAATTTTTTTGCTAAAAGCAAAGATAGATTTGTGACCTTTGGTACATGTGGCTTAGTAAATATATAACATAAATAGTTACAGTGACGCATCCGTGCGTCGTATGTTAAAAATTTGATCAGTTTTTGAGATATCATCCAAAACCAATTAGCAAATTTCGTTTAATAAAATATAAAAACAAGAGAACAAAATCACAATTTAACAGTGAAATTTTTTTGTACGCTAAATAGAAAATAATGTTTTCCTGTAAAAGGAAACGGGCGCATTACAAAATCCGTTTTTTATGGAGGATATTTACTCTGCTCTTTGAATATTGGCTAACAAAGTATAATTAAAATTGATTGCTCAAACGACATGGGTACATCGGCGGAGGAAAAAGTGCCTACGGAAACGCGGAATTGTTATCTCGGATCCATTATAGCATGAGAGAATTCATAATAGATTTTAATAGCACAGGATTTATAGCCCATGGACATTGGGTCTACAACCTTGCTTGTACGGTTGCGGATTTCTCTAGTTTTTTCATTGACGTGCATTTTTTAAAATTATTTAATCAAAAAATTATTAAATTTGCATATGCACATTGAACAGTAAAGTTAAAGTAACTTGAACGCTTTTTTATTTCGTTTTTATTTTTAGATATATATCGAACTTTCTCGTGTTCTATAGTCATATATTTAATTAGTGTTTTTTTTAAATTAAAATGCTATATTGGTTATGCTGAAGTTCTGGCTTCGACTTATGGTATAATCTCTTATAAGATAATAATTATAACCAACCTTATTAGCAAATCTAAAAAGAAACAAAAGTATAAAATTCGAAGGTTAAATGTGACAAGGAAGCCAATAAAAGCTGTAACAAGAGAGAAAATGAAAAAAAATGCAGTAGTAACACTAATATATAAAAATGGAAATCGTAATATTATTGAAAACTATTGGTCAGTTATTTTTTAAATTCCTTAACAAATATTTTATAATTATTTCTTTTTAAAGATATATCAGATAATATATATAATAAATTTTAAAAGGCATTCGATCTTATAAATCACCAAATTCTGCTCAAGCAGCTGTACTCAAAAAAGTAAATTGCTCGGCTATGGTTTCTCTGAACGAGCATGCTTATGTATGAAATTGTACCTGACCCCACAATAGGTTAATAAATTTGCAAGATCAATATCTGGAGGTTTTCCTGGAGTTTTTATAGTACCATAAGGTAGTAATTTAAGAACGTTGCTTTTTTAAAATCTTTATTAATAGCCTTCCGAGAAAGGTAAAACACTAGGAACGTGTTAGTTCTGCTGATGACTTTAAGAACTTTAAATGTACAAATTTAGAAACAGACTGCTAAAACTTGCAAGAAATCAAAAAGATTATATGTCGTTTAGGTTGGTAAATGCTTAATAGAAACTTTTATAGATAAGGAACTATTCCTGAACAAAACAGAGGTAAAGGATCTAGAAGTCGTTTTTAATTGCAATTTCAAATTTAATAGTAATTTTGAGAATATCACTAATAGCGCTTATCATGCACTTGGTTTTGTTATCAGCAATTTAAAGAATTTAAGAAACTTTAGAACTTTACAAATAAAAACTGTTCCTATAATATCAATATTCCAATTAATGTTCCTAAAGTTAACGCGTTAGAAGCACGTTTACTTTTTTTTTAAATTAAAATTTTAGTACCCATAAATTCAACTAACCCAAGACATACTTATAATTAAAATTTAAAACTAAGTGCGAAATATTAAAACGATTTCCCAAATTAACCATTAATAAAAAAATACTAAATAAATACTGCTCAGAAGTAAAATATATTACTAAATGCAATCTATATTCGGTATATATGTATAATAAATGCAATCTTATAGTAATTTTTAGTGTTGCTTTCCATGTTTCTAATTTTCCATATTTTTTTTTGCACATCATAATCATTATTTCACTTGAAATAATTTCTCTGTTATTATTTTAAAGCATGTTTTTATGTTTGTTTAATTCAATATTTCATCATTCTATAGGATTTTATTTAGACACATATTTTGTCTCTTTTTGGTTCTATTACGAGTCTTTTAATTATTTTTACTTTTCTTTTGCATTTTTTACCACTTAATAATAATTTAAATAAACTGACATATTCAAACCAAAAAATTCAACATTTAAAAAAATTATATGGGAATAATTTAGAAACAAACTTATATACTTAACAAACAATTTTAAATTTAAGAAAAACATGTAAATTATTGTAAGTTATACCCTTCATGGGGTAATTATAACAAAATATTTTCTATTTGACTATTAACATTTTTATTTAATGATTTTGACTTTTACCTTTAAAATCCCTTTCAGTAATAAAAATATAAGAAATATAGAAATTCATGAATTTTCTTAATTATCTTTTTTTTTTCAATCTTTTTTTAAAACTTTTGTAATAATTATATTTGTATCTTCTTTACTTTTATGATTCAGAATTTATATCGTTAAATAAAAATCTTTACTAAAAACCCAGTAATATGCATAACTTAACTGGATATGACAAATATTTTACCACCAATGAATAGATTTTGTCCAAATAATAATAATAATAATAATAATAATAATAATAATAATAATAATAATAATAATAATAATAATAATAATAATAATAATAATAATAATAATAATATTAGTAATAATAATGATTACAACAGATGCATTAGATAACATGCTTTATATAGAAGCATCTGTTTGATCTACAAAAATAGAGTTAAGAAAATATACATTTATTATTATGACTAAATAAAAATATTATTGCAAGTATGTATAAAACATTAAAAAGAAAATAATAATAATATTATATTTACGGCATATGTTAATAAAAGTACTATTTAACATAAACTATTAGCTATTACAAAATACCCATTATTGTTATTTGTTTAGAAATTGAGAAATACAAATGGTTATTTATGTACATTTTCCCCCTTTAACATTAATATTTCATTAAAGATTCACCTTAACTAATAAAATAAATGAAAAGATTTATAATTTTTAATCCTAATTTTCTATCCTTAAAATATCGTATATAGATTTTATAATTTTAATTAAAAAGCAAGAAACTGGTATAATTATAAAAAAATTTCACGTATCTTCATAACTTGTGCAATAAATAGATAAAAATATAAGTAATTTTTTTTCATAATAAAAAAATTGACTTAGATAACAAAATCCTAAATATTGAAAATGAAATAACAATGTTAAAATAAAATTAGGAAAATAAATTAATAAAATATAAAAGTCTTATTAAATATCCTTTAAATAAACTGTTAATACCAATAAATTTAAATATCTCAAAAAATCGTTATAATTATATAAAAATATTTTAAAAATTAATGGACAACTTGAAAATATTTATTAACTTAATAAATGAATTTCCTAAATTAACTATTTGCAAGAAAAATAGAGAATTATTCTTAATTAATAATAACGAGTTAACATAAGGTATATATAGCGAAATAACAGAAGGGTAAAATCGAAAAAGTAAATGAATCCTAAGTTATACTGGAAATACGTTTTTAAGCTAAAACTTACCAATAATGACTAAATATAAATGAAAAAACTATAAAATAAATGAAAAATATTAAATATAATCATAGGCTAATATTAAATAATCATAGGCTAATATTGCTTTGAGATAAACAACGTCATTAGATCATAAAAGACTATAAAAAGTTTCAAATCTATAATTTTTTACTTTTCTCTGATTTGGAAATAGAAAAGTTTTAATAGAAACATTTGTCTAAAAAAAACATAAAAAGGAGGATGCTCCTAGTTAAATTAAAAGTGAAAAGGAGAAAATCCAAAAAACCTAAGCTGGTTTATGTTTGATTTAGCAAAGAACTTAAAAACAGATAACTTCTTTTTTCCTTAATTTTAAATTCATTAACCAGTTAAAATTTGAAAAATCTAGTAAAATTGTCAAAATGTTATTAATTCATTTGTATTTTGTCATTTTAACAGTTTGATCTATCTAGAACTATAAAAACGACAAATAAATACACTTAAGAAATAGAATATTATACAATTTGTTTTTAAGTGTTTATTTTATAACTTTTATAATAGAACTTGGACTACTCATTGTACTTTCCATTATACTTTTTTGATATTTTTCTCAGTATACTTTTTAGCAAAAAAAAATTAATTGTAATAAAAACGGTAAATTTATTCCTTATAACTTTTTATCTCTGACCTAGTCTAATCTTCATTTAAATATACGTAAATTTATACTTTTTAAAAAAAACACATTATTTACTTTAAGGCATCTATTATCGTAATATTCAAGCTATTAATGTATATACAGCATTTTAAAATTCAATATTTACATAACCCGCTATTTAATGCACTTTTTCACTTAATACACCTAAAAAAAAAGACAAACAACAAATGAAAGCGCGTTACCCACCGGCGACGCTTATGTAAAGATTCATTTCATTTACATTAATGTCGATTTTTTAAACAAGATACGGGTGGGTAATGTAGATTTAATGATAGTTAAACTACCTGTCCTTATTTGAAAAAACAGCCTTTTCTTTGTTATTTGTTTAGAAAATAATAGCATGATGCCATGACAAGATTTGATTTGCGGATGTAATCTTTGTACCGGCCAATAACAATCGGCCGGAAGTTAGGTGTGTATGCTGCTTCTTCTTTTATTTGTTCGCGAGCTATTTTGTTTGTTGCTAAGTACCGCCTATGTAAAGCTTTTTGTTAATTTAAGGTGCGGAGTTTCAAGGCCCTATTTACTTATAGAGAACTAGGAATTATATAAGATACAGCAGAAAATTGAACTGTGTATACTTTTCTTATCGAAAATTATTTATATATATATAAAATTCTCTTCAAGACTTTTTCTTTTATCAATTTTTTTTAATTTTATACACAGAAAAATAACTTTCTAACTTTTTATTAGAAAGTATATAAAAAATCACTTCTTCCCAAAAATTATATAGTGGCTTTTTTTTATTAATAAAAAGAATTAATAAATTATATAGGCATAACTTAAATAGATACGATTCCAATTTTTTAAAAGTTTGAATCAGAAAGGAGATTTTGAAAGTTAAAACATACCTAATATATTAACTTTTCATTTATTTTGCAATAAATTAATTATAATATTTAATTATATTTTCCCTTATATCCCAGCTTATATCCTTCAACTTTTATCCTCTATATTCTTACAAAATTTACATACTCTTTTAATTTAGTATTTCCTTGCAGAAAATATTCTGTTTGCATTTTTCCTTAAAAAAAATTTTTATTTATTTTAAAATTTTTGTAATACTTTAATTTTCGAAAAGGCTGCTGGACGCTGTTATTGGAAAAACTACTAGAATTTTTCATTTATACTTAACAAATTAATTATTAAACAGAAAATTAAAAAATGCCTAGTTTCTTTTTAATTAATAAAACATACTGCTATGTGAAGCATTTTGTTAATTTAAGGTGCGTACTTTCAAAGCTCTATTTACTTATATAGAACTAGGAATTATATAACACAGAGCAGGAAATTGAACGAAAATTAAGAGAAAAGGCATTTTTTCTATATAATAAGTTTTTTACAACGTCAAAAAAATTATATTTTTTGGTAAGGTTTATCAAACTACATAGATAAAGAAATCTGTATAATTTATTTTTATAATTTCTATGTTTGTTAAGTAATTAATATTACTGACTTAATATTGTCCTAGTAAGAAACTTATAATATTATCACCTGACACTAGCTTTTTTTATCAATAAAAGCAATTAATAAATTATATAAACATAGCTCAAATGGATATGATTACAATTTTTTATTTTTCTAAACGCCATCTTTAAAAAAACTGCTAAAATTTTCCATTTGTACTTAATAAATTAAGCAGAAAATAAGAAAACGTCTCGTTTTGTCATTCAGGCTTCTATTTTCGATGCATTTTATCCTTTTTGCTCCTATCTAGGAAATCCATAGAATTTATTAGCATCCTTTTATTAATAAATTTTTGACTCCTACTTTTTGAACCTAAAATAATTTGTCATCACACTAAAACAAGAAACTGCCAAAAAATCACCGATTTGTAAAAAAAAATCGTCGAAAAACTCTCATCATGCTGAAATAAAAGCCGGCGTTCGTTTTTCAGGAAACTCCCCCAGTTTAAAAATTGAAAACTTCTGTAAACTTTAATTAGTTTTTAGTTGTTTATTTTCACGTTTGTTTGCCGATAGGAAAAAAAATTCCAAAATGCACTACGGACTAGTGATGGAAACTTTACTCGACTTGAGCACCGTTAGGCCCTTTGAGTTTTCTACTGATTTAATTTACTTCGGTAAGAATTTTAAGAGGAAAATCAGGGTTTTAAATTGAATAAGTTGAAATCCTCATAATTTTTACTTTACAAATGGGTTTTTCTGAAAAAGAAACTTTTATTTGTTTTCCTATAAATTCCCCCTTAAATTTTCAATTAACCTTTAACGAACCCTCTGGTAAACTCGGACTTTCCCATCAAGAAATCTGAACGCGTGAATAACAAATCTTAAAGTTGATCCACTTGTAATTAAACTGCGTCCAAAGACGATAAATTACTTGATAACTTGGCAAATTGTTAAGGACCGTAGTGGCTATTCAATAAAATTAATCATACAGATACAATTACAAACTTTGGAGACGAGCCGTTTCCTTTTAAATCTACTTCAGATTAATTAGCATTTTAAGTCGAGGGTCTTGATAAAAACACACAAACTTTTTTTAGTCCGTTCCTGTATTTCTTCTAGACATTCGTCATAAGCGCCAGGTACATTTGCAAGGTTTTCTTTTGTTAAGAAAGCTCAAAAGGAAGGTTGTCATTTTTTTTGTGCATGTTGCACCTTGATATCCGGATATTAAGGTATAAGGATGACCTGCTATTGAGAAAACTTCGAGCTTATTATTCTTCAGTTAATCTTATAAATGTGGGTGCAAGAAAGCATTGAGTCTTGTATGTTTTTGGTCCTTAAGTTGGTTTACAAATAAATTAATATTTTTTTGGGTGGGCGGTAAACATAACTTATAGGGATTAAATGTGTCAGGAGTACTTCATAAGAAGCGATTAGGTTTTTTTATTGTGTTCTCAGTTTTTTTTTGGTTTTATTTTTTTTTGTAAAGAGTTTTAATTGAGTTGATGCTTTAATAGATAGATAGCAATATTGTAGTAATAGTTTAAAAACACAAAGTCTATTTAAAATATAGATTTTTAGTTAATTAAACATATTCTTTTTCTTAAACATCTTATTAGACTCTCATGCTTTTAAACAATTCATTACTTATACTATTATTATGAGTTTTTAATTTTTTAACTGAAGTACACAAAATTTATGTAGTGTGCCTTTAATTAATTATGTATTTGAGCCTTTTTCAAAAAAATAACTGATAATTTCTGAGAAGCGTATATATTTTTTATATTGTGTATTTATTTTTATATTGTTATTTATATTTAAATAATATTTTTTTGTGCAAAACGCATTATATCTTTATTGTAACTATTTAGAACAAAATTAAAAATTAATTCTGTTTTTAACAAAAAATGTCTTTGATTATTAATGCACCATAACATCTTAATACGATATTTATAGTTAATACTTTACACATAATATAACCTAATAATTTACCTTTAATTAATTATAATTTAGCTATTATTTTTTACCCTTATATTTTAGTGTTTGTATTTAAAAATGCATAACTTGAGTGGGTAGGATTTATTATTTCTTATAGATTTTTAATAGTTTGAATGAAGGTTGCCCTTAATTATTTGTTTCAATTATACTAATTAAAAAAAATTAATTGTAAAAACCTTTAATTTTTAATCCACTTTGGTTTGCCATTTATCATTGTATTAATGTGCTTATATTTAATAATGCATAACTTAAATGGACATGATTTATGATTTTAATTTTTTTGTAGATTTTTACTATAAAATAAATATTTAAAAATCAGTGAGAGGTCGAGCTTCAATTTTATTAAGATTGCATTAAATTATTAATAATTATACTGTAATTAAGAAAAATATATATAAAGAAAAAATTGCTTTTTTTATTTTGGCATAGTACAGGCTATATCAATATAAATTTTTATCTTAGA
Source organism: Anthonomus grandis grandis (assembly GCF_022605725.1). Classification (NCBI taxonomy): domain Eukaryota; kingdom Metazoa; phylum Arthropoda; class Insecta; order Coleoptera; family Curculionidae; genus Anthonomus; species Anthonomus grandis. The sequence goes on along the minus strand of NC_065550.1, from coordinate 26,003,976 downwards.
AGAAATGTATACGATGATAAATGACTTAATTAATATGGTTATCTTTCAGACATAATAAAAGTTTTGTTTTGGTGAATTTGTATGTAGTTTACTTTAAATTAATTATAATTTTGGTTACAATTTTTAAGAAAAATTTATTTTGCAAATTTTAAATTCCTTTAATTATTAAGCATTTTAGTGTTTAAAAATGCATAATTTTAATAAATACAATTTAATGCGTTTAATTTTTTATGGATTTTAAATAGTTTTAGGTATTAAAAATTAAATAAGAGCTTTTGAAGAAAGGTTACCTATCATTATACTACTTATAATTACAAAATAAAATAAAAATTTTATCTTTATTAAAAAAATTCTTTTTTTTTATTCTCAATTAATTCTTGTATTTTACTGGTGCCCATTTATTCATAACTTGAATAAACATATTTCATTTTCATTAGTTTTTTTTTATAAAATTTTAATGAATTTAAGTTCTTAAAAAGTAATTTTAACAGAAAGTTTTTAGTAAAGGCAATTTTATTTTTATCCAAATAGAAATCTATACAACAATAAATGACTAAATTAATATGATTAGCCTTTAATTAAATATAATTTCGTTAAAGAAAAGAACCTAATATTTGATACTTCTGCTATCTTGGTACCAATGTATACATAACTTATATGGACACGATTTAATGTTTATATTTTTCTAAGCTTTATAATTTAAGAAAAAAATACATTCTAACAAAATAGTTAAAGAGTGATGTCAAATAGTCATGTTGTGAGACTGTGACTTTTTGTTTTATTTGTTTTCGACATTTTTGTATGTTGGTCTCTTTGAGAAGCATAGATAAGATTTTTGGGTTTGAAAATAGTCAGAATTAAATAGGATTAATAATGTCAACTAAAAATTTTAAGTTTAATTCTTGAGCCTCTTTAAAAATAAAATATTAAATGTTTCTTCTTAACGTATTTCTCTAATGACTTTAAAGCTCTAAGGAGACCGAATTATGTTCTAAGTCATGTATCAAATTCTCGGTTTTCTTTTATTTGAACCTTTAAGTGTTAGTTTAATTTTAATTTTGGTGTTTTTTACTCCATTAATCTTTATTAAAAATTATATTTTAAAAACTTTTTTTTATGATTCTGAAATACACTGCGAAAGATTCATGTTTGCATTCTGAATTATTATGGAGTTGGTTTGGGATATGAAGTCAGAAGAGAATCAAATACTGTGTCTTTTTAGATTACTAAAGAGATTCTAAAAAACTTTTTTATTCTATAATATATATTTTAAGAAAGCAATAATAAAACTTATATATTAATATTATTTGTTAGATGTTGCTTCATATATGTTATACTATTTTTGTTTTAATTTTTTATTTAATTTTTATACAAGGACTTCACTTATAGCTTTAATGGTGATGATTGTAATATGCATGTGCTCGAAACATTTAAATAACCATTTCTTTTTTGTTTGCCCTTTGTACCTAAAAGTAAGCCCTACATACTGGTCAAATGTAGAGTCTCTTACGCGGACTTGGTTATTGAAATTCGCCAGGTAGCTACTGTTGATCGTTACACTCAGAGCATTTCTGCGAAATGGATGAACGATTGTGGTTTTGATTTATTGCAAAAGTGAAGTACTAATACTTTTAGTATTCAATTGTTTATGAATTAAATATTTCTTTATCTTTTTTTGTTATCCTACCTATTCAAATCAATAAGTTTAAAATTGAATCACCCTAATTCCATCCCTGTATTTCAAAACCCCAATGAGGCTTATGACACGGGCGTCGCTGCATCGATAAGAAAATAATCAAACCGTACCGCGCTGATGGTATGTGCATTCGGCGAAACTCATAAGGTAAGGGGGTAAACCGCGTCGTAAGGGGGTTAAAGTCAGTACATCTGCCGTCCCTATCCCTTAAAAGAAATTACCACCTGGCGGTTGCCACGGTCTGTAAACAAGGGCTCGGTATATATCGCGACTTCGCCAGCAGATGTCTGATGATCGTTCTTATAATATGATGTGTGTGTGTATATGTTTGCATTGCAAGAGGCATATGCCACCGTCGTAATTAGAACAGTATCGCCTGCGAAGGTATAACTGTAACACCTGGGCTTGCGTAATTTGGTGGGTGCACTCTTGAGGGCACTTGTGGATTTTATCGGGTGAAAATAAATAATGTTGTACGGTTATTAAAGTATCTTTTATAAGGAGGTTTCTTTTAGGTTTTTTTTTTAAATGTTTCTTTATTGTTTGGTCAAAAAAAAAATAATCAGAAATCTAAAAAGGTGCTCATACCATAGGTCTTTACATCAACTTTATATCCTAAACCATTTCCACAATAATTCAGAATGCTAACATTTAGATCTTTTACAGTGTGTCTCAATATTACCAAAAAGTCATCTAAGATATTTTGTTATACCATATAATTCTTAGTGAAAATGAATGACGTAAAAAACAGTACAAAATAAAAAGTGAAGCTAATATTTAAAAATCCAAATAAAAGAAGGAAACTGACAATTTCATAGATGATGACTTAGAGGATAATTTAATATTCTCAAAGCATTTAAGTTCGTTTAAAAAATATGTTAATTTTTTGTTTTAAAAGAATAAACTTAAATTTTTGCCAACACAGAATAAAAATAAAAACTTTTTTTTTAACGAAATCATATTTGGTTAAAAGTTAATCATACTAATTGATTCATTTATCATTGCATAGATTTCTACTAAGATAAACATTTATATTGACATAAGCTTTACTATAAATTTTCTGTTAAAATGCATAAAAATTAAATAAAAAAACAACTTAAAATATGTCCATTTAAATTATGCTTAAATAAGCACATAGTATAACACAATAATTAATTTCGAATTAAAAAAGGCAATTTTTTTGGAAGAATTTTTTTAAAACAATCTTAAAAAAACTAAAGCTACCTAAAAAAAACTAAAGTCAGCCAACTTTTGAAGATTTAAAATTCCACTAAAATTAAACAAATTAAAAATACAAGCTTTTGCCTTATGGTTAAAATTATGTGCAATCAAGTGTGTTAATAATGTGAAAAGTTTTGAAAAAAATATGTGTAAATTAATTGATTTAAAGGTTTCTTTTTGAAGCTTCTTGTAAATTGGGAATACAATTTTTGTCTGTTCATTTTTTAACCGGATTTTACTAAAATTTACATGAAATCGAATTACGATGTGCGAGTAAGCATGTGCCCAGCAAGTTGCGATAATAAATTTATTTTATGAATTTATTATAACGAGTATGAAATTTTAGAACAATCAAGAAGTATATTTTAAAAAATTCAGTTATAAATTTAGTTAGTATAGTTCAATTTTTTTTCCAAAATTTTTTTTTTGCATGATTGGAGCAGCATATATTTAAAATTTAAATATTTTTTAATCTTTTAAACATTAAAATTTTATTAACTTTTTTTTATTTTCCTTTTTCCTTTATGCTGTTTTGTGATATATTCTGGTATAAATAGTAAAAGAAATAAAAAAACTCAAATTTAATTAAGAAAAATTGTTTTAATTTTATGTCTAAATTTTTGGCATCAGATTTGACATTTCATTTGTTATTTGTAATTGATTACAAAAACCTAAAAGATTATTATTGTTTTATTATTATTTCATTAAAAACCTTTTTTTTAATAAAATTGCCTAGCTTAATGTTTTCTATTAATTTTCTATAGCTCTGCTTTTTTCCTATAGTTCCCTAATAACTTTTTTTTATCTTTTTGAGCAAATTTCTTTATTTCAGTAATTTTTCTTAACGAGGATATTCATACCATTTTTTAATATTTTTTATAATATAATACCTTTCTATTTTGTGTTTAAAAAACATTTTAGAAGGTGGCTTAAAATTTTATTATGGATGGAATAAGGGTAATTTAATTTGTAAGTAAAGACTTAAGGTTTAAGTTTTATTTCATTTTTAGAATATTTAATTAAAACGTCTATAAAGTTACAATTTAAAACAATCGAGCAGTTTTTTTACTTTAATTTTTAATAATTTAATCATAAATATAAATTATTATTTAATTATTTTTATAAAGCCAGTATAGAATTTAAATTGAAATATTTTTTGTTGTTTTAAATAGCTTAAATTATTTTTTTATCTTAGTGAATTCATTCACTTGTTTATTTAATATTTTTCTATTTCTTTCATGCAAGTATTTACATTTTTGTGTACGTTCCAGACAGTAAAAGAAATATAAATTTAATTTTTGAATTCCGTTAACTAATTTTGTTTTTTTTTAAATAAAAAAAAACAAAAAAATAAGTAGGTGCGTAAAAAATATTCTTTTAATATAAATTTGAAGTTCCTTTTTAATATCAGAATAAAAACTACGTTAATCACATTTTTATGTTAAATTTTAAATACTACATTAAAAATTTTATTTGTCATTTAAATTTGTACTTAAATAAAAGTTGTTAAATTTCTTGTACAAAAACCTTAAGTATTATTAACATTTCATAACAAGTTTTTTTATTCAATTAAAATTGCCTGGCTGAGCTTTTCTGCTAATTCTTTTTTACTATATTTACTGTTTTTTTCATAATTTTTTTTTAATATCAAATACAAAACAGACAAGGCATAAGATGATAAAACCTACAGAGCTATATTTTTTGTAAATGACATACACTTCTCTTTTGAGTTAAAAAATATTGAAATAGGGTGGTTTATAATTTTTCCTATTATTTGTAGGTATTATAAAAAATCTATATAACAGCTTATGTTAACCATATAACCTACAGAGCAACATTAACGATAAAATACGATGAACTTAAACATTACATAATTTAAATGTCATGCCACTGGTTAATAACATTTTTTTTCAATGCGAACTACAATGCAGAGACTCGTTCTAATTCGCAGGGAATCGAAAGTCACTAGTTAGAAAAGTTTCCAAACGGAAACGCTAAATTTACAATAAATTTCTTTTATTTGTTTAAAAACATTTAAAGTCGATGCTTGCCGCAATAATAATAACAGTCATCCTGGCGTATTTCCTGCTTCAATGACCGGAAGCTTACATCTTTTAACCGAGATTTTTGCGTATTTAATCATTAATATTAAAATATTCTTTTATGGGTTAACCCATTGTGTGTTAAAGTGGACATAAAGTTTCATTATTACCTCATTTCTTCATAAATTATAATTTAACAGATGCATAATTTAAGTGGATATGATTGACATTCTTTTTAGCCGTCTTTATTTTTGGAAGAATATTTTATTATAAAATGCCCTTTAAAGAAGTACATTACTAATAATCAATAATCCTTAAAAAAAAAATTAATAAAATGTAATTATTAAGCTAAATATAATTAATATTATAATTATTATTTTTTTTATCATATATTGAATTAACTAGACTTGAATTAGCATCACTTAATGAACCCAAAATCAAAAATTCAAACGGGTTAGATCCGACGATCCAGAGAGCTATTGAGTATTGCAATTTTAGTAAAGAATTTTCGACTTTCTTTTGACTAATTGACTAACTTTAATTTTAAACTAATAAGACATTTAGCCAAAGCATAATTAAAGGGCATATGATTAATATTTTTTTGCTTGCAGGCGTTTAACGTAATATATTTTTTTTTATTTAAGGCGAATATGGGAGGTATTTTAAAGATACTATCTGAGTACTTAACTTTAAAATTATTGAGTTTTATCCTTATAAAACACTTATAATAACACTTAAACTCTTTTAATCATGAACCATTATTAAATTATTTTAACTAAAATGAGCAATACTTAATTCCAGTGGTCCAGAGGGCCATTTAGCTCTGCACTTTTATCCCTATACCTTTGTGTCTCCTGAATGTTTCCTTCAAAAACTTTTATGAAAGAAAATCCATTTTAAGTCACTTAATATTGATTAAAGCTCAATTGAGTCAAGAATTATATAAACTTTCAAAAAAGGTTATTCAAAACCAGATCGATCAAACCTCTTGTGCGGTCCCGGTGACATTTAAACCACATACGCCCACAAAACTTCGGCGTGATCGCATTTATCTTTATTGTGCGTCTCGCTTACAAAAGACGCTCAATAAATAAGATTAAAACTATCAGTGTCCATTGGTACTTTTGATCGATCGTGATGTTTTTGGGCAATCCGATATCTTCTTTAGATTCGCCACCTTTTCAAAGCAAAGAAATTAAAATGGCATCTGCACCGCTGCCAAATGGCAATACGTATCAAATTTCCTTCTTTCTTATTTCTGTTTTGATAATTATTGGTCGGATTAGGTTTTGTTAACGGTCAAAGAGATCTTTTGAAAGTGGTCAGACCCGCATAAAAGCAGATGCTAATCTTTTCTTAAAATGTTTTCTATTATAAAGCCATCCAGGTTTAATTAGTAAAAAAGCATGTTTAAAAATATTTTGTTTTAAAATGTCTTTTATCTGAAAATAGCCCCATTGTTCTTATTATGTACTCACATATTCATAAAATGCTCTTTTCTCTACTAGCGCGCGCGACAGGAGCGCCCTTAGAGAATATGCCGGTAAAGCTCATAACTAGTGGAGTGCTCGTCAGCTATAATGGCCACAAGTAGCTCACACATGCTTTTATGTTCTTTCTCATGTAAAACGTGTGGTTTTCTACAAAATTTGTCTTGTTTACCCATTTTACTGCCGTTCGCCAAACAATTTTCACGTTTTTTTAGCGGATTTCCTGTTGGTTTTATAAAATGAAAAATTATACAAGGCTTTTCAGAAAACGCTGCGAGAATATTTTAAAAATGCCCAATTAATTTATTCAGTATTTATAAGTGAATATATGGTTGAAAGGTATATAATTAATCTTTATATGGCACGTGTTTCACCCTTAAGTCCAACGTGGAAAAAGATTGATTAAAAAATGCTGATCGTATCCATTTAAGTAATGCATTAACTGTATGTGCAAATTTTGTAACTTTAAAAAGATTTATATTTAAATAAATAGCTTATAAGTTTTATAATTATTTCCGTAAAAACACTATTATTTTTATGAGTTTTAACGCAATAATCGTGTGTAAGTGGCATACGTTGTGCTCCTGGCTATAGAAACATCGGATTTGCTAATATTTTCTTGAACATGCGCTAATTAAAGGTGAAACGAACTGGGTTTCGCCCTTAACTGGGGATCATCACAGTAACTATTATTTTTTCAATATGACCATGTAATTATAATATTACCGCAACAATTTAAAAGGAACGGTAGTAGAGAAAAGAATTTTATAATAAATTATGATTATTAAGATTTTCAGTTTAGATTTAGCTTAATAAATACGCTTTCATTAAAGTTTTTATTGGCATTTTGTTACTAGTTATCAGCCATTTATAATCGGTATGAATGGTTTAAAAAAATTATACTATATAAAGTCAAAGTTGGGCAAATATTAAATAAAGAATGTCAATCGTGTCCATTTAAGTTATGCATTACCTACATGTGCTAATTCTTTTATTGTAGAAAAGTTTATAATCAAATAAACAGTTTATATATTTAATAATTATTTTGTAAAAACATATTTATTTTTATATATTTTAAAGCAATAATCCGTAAGTGGACGTGTTTCGTCACTGGCTAGAGAATTATTAGATTTACTATTAAAATAGGAGAAATTATGTATTAGTTAAGGATAAAATGCATATAAAAAGTAATAAAAAGATTAGAATAAGGGAAAAGGATATAATTTTTTTAGGAACTTATGCCGTAATATGTCTTTTACGTTTCATTTAAGATAAATCCAGTAAGTTTTCAGTGAAAGTTTTTTCCTTTTATACAAATAATTCTAAAACTGTTTTTAAAATAGTGAATCTGATATTTACGGTAAATTTTCCAAAGAACCTAATTATTTTATTAGAGCTCCAAAATGTCTTAGAAATTTTTTGAGGGTGATTTTTCTTTATTGCTTCTAAATGGAACTTAATAAATATTATCAAAAGATGCATTTTTTCCTAATAATGCTATTATTTCTCTGCTGCCAAAGTATTATGTAACTTAAAAAATGTAAAACCGATAGAATTTTTTTATCAATAATTTTTCAAAAAATAGCATCAGCAAAACTATTTTAATACAAATTCCTGGAAGAAAATTTTAAGATTGATTTACAGGCATTTGGATTTTCGTGTTAAATTAGTATTGTAGTTTTTTATTCCAAAAAAAAAGATTAGGAGCAGCTGAGGACTATTTTAAATTTCTTAAAGCAATTTAGAGCAATCTATATTAGTTTTACTAATATAGATTGCTCGATCTATATTAGCCATTTAAGGTTAATTTATAACAACTTGCATTAACTCTAACTAATACGAACAAAAAAAAAAATACTTAGAGGGAAAGGTCATTTTGCGCTTCTTAGAGAAATTTTAGAGCCATTTGAAGCAACTTGTATTATTTTAAATTGATGAAATAAAAAAATACTTAGAGTTGTTGAAGAATATTTAAGCTCAAAAATTAAAAGAAAATTAAATTATTTTTATTTAAAGGCATTTCTTACTATATATAATACCTTAGAATCATTTAAGATATCTGTAGCTGCAATTCATGTAGAATCAATAATAAATAATATGGTTTATTTTGATGTCTAAAGCAACACGTAATTCCTGGTTCCAAGTTCTTGGAATTAAAAATTAGGCTTATATGTCTATTGATGTAATTTTGAAAAAAAATTATTTTAATTTAGCCTTAGAGGTATTAGGAAAATCAAAATTTCAGTATAACCCAAAATTATTAGGGACAATAATCATGTCATAAAACTAGATAAAATAACTATTATTTCAGCAATATAATTTTATAAAAAACTATGGTTGATATGATTTTTAATATTTATATTTATCTTAATAAATACGCTACTATGAAACTTTTTAATGACATTTTTATTATAATAATGGACCTTCTACAATTATTATAAATGCTGCTAGAAGTTATTCTTATAAGGTCAAACGTGGACAAAGACTGATTAGAAAATGTCAATCGTTTTCATTTAAATTATGCATTAACTGTTTTAGCAAATCTTTAAATTTCAAAGGAATTTTTAATTTAGTAAATAGCTTATCAATATTATAATTAACTCTTTGAAAGCAATACAATTTTATACATTTTAAAGCAATTGGCACCAGTGGCACGTGTTTGGCCCCGAACTAGAAAATCATTAGACTTATTATTATTTTTCGATCTTGTCATGCACTAATTAAAGGTAAAAGGACTTTGTTCTCAATTGTAATACAGATTTTTTAAGCTAAATTATTTTAATCTCAAATGCAAATTCTAAGGAAGTACGTCAAAATTTAAAAAAAAATTGAACTTTCTTTAAATAAAATATCATTGTTAAAGCCGCACGTGTTTGATATTTTTTTAGGGTATCCTCAGATCTAGTAGGTATTGTTTTAATGGTATTGCTAGCTATAGATAAAATACGTATAAAAAATTTATAAAAAAATTAGAATAAGGCAATAGTATAAGTTTTCTATGAAAACCTTTTTTTTCTGCTCTGCAAATAGTCCTAAGCTTAATCCTATCCTAATTATAGTAAATTTTCTTTTAAATTTTATTATTTCACTAAAGCTTTAAGATGCCATTAATTTTTTAGAGACAATTTTTCCTTATTGATTCTAAATGAAACTCAATAGGTATTCCTCAAAAATTTTTATTTTTTTCAAAAAAAGTACTTTTTCTGATAATGTAACTAAAGAAATATTAGAGCGGTAGTAATATTTTTTTCTTTTATCAAAAATTTTCCAGAAAGGAAGAAAATGATATTGATACAAATCTCAGAAAAAAGAAATTACTTACAGGTAATTGGAATCTCCTTGTATTAACCCAATTTTCCAAATTAAAAAAAATTATTAGGAGTATTTGGGAACTATTTGAAGCTTCTTGGAGTAACTTAAAGTAATCAAAGTTGGTTTTACTTACACGTATTTAAGGTAATTTTGGAATAATTTCCATTAAGCCAAATTACTGCAAACAATAAAAAATACTTAAAGGCTAGTGGAAATTAAGGTATTTATAAGGGTAATTCATGTCATTGATTAGAAATTCAGTTTCTGGTTTTAAAGAAAAGCTTCTAAAGAAAAAAAAAACTTATATGTGTGTCATTGTAATTTTAAAAAATATTTAATTTTTAATCTTTCATTAGAGGTATTGAGAAATTCAGAATTTTAGTGAAACCTAAATTATTTAGAGATCATCAGACATACTTAAATAGGAGTTTTTTAAAGCATTAAAAAAAACTAGTAAATAAAGGTAAAATTTAATTTAACTAGAGTCGGCTTGGATCGACTTTGAGCCTTTTGGTACCATTTTAGAGCAATTAAGTTAGAAGTCGTTCAATTAAGATGTATTTAATGTAAACCTTAATTATCTTGTGAGCATTAAGCCAGATTAATAGAGCAAAGAAAATATTAAGAGGCCGTGGAGAATAATTTTAAAATTTCTAAACTAAAATTAAAGGAATTAAGGATCTTTTATAGACAACTAAAAAAATATGTAATTCAGGATCCTTATTCCCCTTTCTGAAATAATAAGTTATTCTTATGGGTCTGTACATAACTTAAATGTATTTAGAATAGCAGCTACTTGGTGCTACTGAGTTAGAGGTTGCATCCCTTTAGAGCAATTTATAGTAATCTAAGTTCCTGGAAAAAAAATCTACCTAAAGGCATTAAGCAATGAGCTTAAATTAAATTTTCAGAATAAGAGCTACAAATTTTCATATTTTTCTAAGATGCATAATATATTTTTAAAAGTCTCTAAAAGCGCAGGTAATAACAGACTTGCCCGAAATTAACCATTTAACCCTCAATGAATAATCTGATCTAGCACATGATCATACGCTACACGCTACACGAGAAACGTACACACATCCATAGACAGAAGGAAACAGAATCTGCAATTCGGTGTAACGCGATCTACATATTCTTCGGTCAATTACCATTTCAGTTCGCACTATTACCCACTTAATACGTGTAAATCATCTCATTATCCCCGTGCCTGCCGTTTATAGTTAAAATTAATCTGCAATAGACTCTAACCATTTGACGAATTAATTATCAGAATTTATTGGTTTAACCAATAACAATATCAGCAGCTAATTGAGCGCTAACGTAAACAATCAATAAAATTAGTTTGAAATAATGGTGTTGGGCGTTGGGATGATGATGGGACATTTGAATGGGTGTGTGGTTTCAAAGGGTTGTATTATATAATGTATTGTTTATCCATGTGAAAGGGGATACGTGTAGGTTTTTGTCAGTTTTTTATAAGCAAGGTAATTTTTTTCAACAATTTTTTATTTCATTTATATTAAAAGAAGTTGGTGGTATAACCATTTGAATTATGCATTGGATAAGAAAATATTTTTATTTTTTCTTGACGACAAAACAAGCCAAAAGTAGAGATATAACCAATTAATTTAGGTGTGAAAAAAATAAATGTAATTTTTACAAAATAACCTTTAATTTTTTTTTAACTTTGCCTCTTCAGCCTATTACTAATTACAAGCAAGAGTCTTAAAAGGTATAACAAATATATCTCTATTTTTCCGAAGATTGTATAAGCCAGAACGCGGAGTAATATAACAAATGACAAATTTTTACAAAATAATTTAGAAATTTAATATCACATCCATATAAATTGTACATAAGAAACATGATTTTTTTTTTTTAAATGTGATTTTCAGTAATTTAAAAACAATTAAAAAAATTTAAAAACACTTTAAATTTGAAGAAAATATGGGGCTTTCTGTCAAGTACTTAATTTATAAAACTGGCATCATATCCATTTAAATTATACACGAGGGAATTTTTTTCAAAATATTTTCATTTTGGTACGATGGTGACTTTTACATTAAAAAAGCTCTTGCGTTAATATACCAATTATATCAGGAAAATACAATTTCGAAATGATCGAAGCAATAATAAAAAAATTAAATGGTGATATATTTCTATTCTCATCTCAGTCTAAAGTATCTTAAGCAATGAAAATTTATATTTTTCTCATGTATGTATGTAAACTATATCAGAAAAATGCAATTTTTAGATTATCCAGACAGTTTTTCATATTTTTTCTTATTTTTGACTAAAATATTCTTCTAATAAAATTGATAAAAAACACATATTTTTTAACTTAGAAATGTTTTGCTTAATATTGTAAACAAGGACACAATAAGAATAAACTTTTTTTATTTTAAGGTATTTTATCTGTTGTTACCGATCTCAGATTGTTTCATTTTCATAATATTAATTTAAACAAAAATAATTTTGTCATATTACTGCTTTAATTTTATCACGTAAAAACTGAAATCTAAATAGTTTCATGAATAAACATATTCATGTATAAACTGCAGATGCAAAACTATACCGAACCAAAACCATTCTAACCCGGGCAGCTGTATTACTCCTTTTCACATAACTTAAGCAAAAATAATCTTAACCCTTCGCATTTCAACCCCAACATTCAAATTCTTTGATTTATTTACCTGCTTCTTATAAAAGTTGAAAACAACTTTACAAAGAAAACCTTCTTTAACCCTAAACAGGATACTTTTAGATGTGGTTTTGGATATTTCAAGTATTTGTGCTCAAAGGTTTCGCAAAAGAAAGGGGTCTTGAGGTTTTCTTAACAGATGTAAAATCTCAGTTTCTAGAGCGGCATTTTTGAAATTTTTGATTAATGAACGAGTCACTTCGTGACATTTTTACGAAAAAAAAACTTTTCTCAGCGAGATAATCTGGTAGTCAATAAAAAAGTCTAACAATATACGCATATGGTTACTTTTAAGCCGCTCTACTTGAGTTTTAATTACCAACTTCCCCTATGGATGTAATAAAACTCGGATATAAAAGTAACAAAGAAAACGCCATGCTACACACTGTACGTACTGGTATATATTTTTATTATCTTCTATCTTTGGAGGGTTAAAGTTGCATATTTGATCGCATATTGGGGTGTTATGATTGAAGCATCAAAGGAAAAATATAGATGCAAATCTAAATGGAAATTATGTTTTTCCTTGATGGTTTTCATTGTCTTATAATTTAAAAATAGTTGTAGTTATGGTTAAGTTTTTTTGATTTTAGCACTATCCTTAAAATAATATGTTCGTAAATATACAGTATTTAAAATAAGCAATATAAATACTAAATTAATTGTAATATATGTCATATATTTATAATTAAGCAGAAGAACTACGAGTAATTTGAATATTGCTACATTTCTAACCCAAGAAAAAAAAATTACTTTTTGTACCAAAAGCTAAGAATGCCATACTACATTATTTTTTTTTTATTTTTCTTAAAATCCAAAAATATGTTAATAAAAAAACCGAAAGCAGAATGTCCTTAAAATAGTTTAAAAATAAAGACCTCAAATATATTGAAACGTAAGGCAATATTAAATTACACTAATTAAAAACGTTATGAACTATAACTTGATTATAATAAAAAGATCAAATATAAAATGTTTAAGCATAACCTAATTGGACACGAATGCTATTTATTCTTTTAGTTTGGTTAATTTTAAATTTATGAGTTTAACTTTAAGTATTAGGCATCTTGTTCTAATGACTAAGTAAAATGTTTTATAAAATTAGTGGAATGATTTTGTTTCTGCAATGAAAAATTAAATATCTTTTTTTTTATTAATATACAATAATTCTTTAATAAAGTTACTGCAAAATAGCATGTTTAACGATTTGCTAAAAGTTTTACTCCTATACACAGCATTTTTCTTAGAACTTTACGTAGAAGTCAGTAATGAGCTCAAGAATAAAAATGCTTTACTGGTCAAGTTGGACTTTAAATACAAATAACTCAAAAACTTTAAATTAAATAACTGTGAGTCTTTTTTAAGGTTTCTAGAGAATAGGTGTCTTAATGACTTACTGAAAATTTCACCTTAATACACATAACAGTTTTCCCAAAATGCCACTTGAAAGCCAGTAATGGGTTTCAGAATGAAAATGCTTTACTGGGCACGTTGGACTTTAAACGTAAATAATTCAAAAAGTGTTAATTAAATCAATTTCAGTCTTTAACTATATTTCTAGGAAATTATTTTCTTACCGATTTACCGAAAGTTTTATACCAATACACAAAGTAATTTTTTCAAAATTTTACCCTAATGCCGCATCAGTGTTCAAGCAGTTCAGTGTTAAGCTCAAAAATGAAAATGATTTATTAGGCATGTTGACCTTTGAACTTAAGGAACTCAAAAAATGTTTGTTAAATAATTTTAAGTCCTGAATGAAGTTTATAGAGGAGCACTTTTTAAACGATTTGCTATTCTCATTTAGATTCTTAAAGCAATTTCGCAAAATTCGTATATTGAAAATTAAGTATTATGAAATTTTACGTACCCCTAGTTATATTGTCCCTCTTAGTAACCTTATAAAATTATAATTTTATCAGCTATACTAAAACATAAAAAAATACTACTTAAAAGAAAAATTAAACATTTTACGAACGGTAACTTCATTCAAATGAAAAGACAAAATATATTTAAGCATATCTTAATTGGACACGAATGATATTTATTTGTGCTTTTAGTTTGGTTAATTTTAAGTTCATTAGTTTAGTTTTATTTATAAATTGTTCCTAGCTAAAACTATAATAATATAAGTAAATAATATAATATAAGATAAAACTGCTTAAAGCAATTTCGCAAAATTCGTAAATTGAAAATTGACTAATATGAAATTTCACGTACTTCTAGTTATTTTGTCACTCTTAGTAATCTTATTAAATTATAATTTTATGAGCCATACTAAAATATTAAAAATAGAAATACTACTTAAAAGTAAAATTAAAAGTTTTACGAACGGTAACTTCATTCAAATAAAAAGACAAAATATATTTAAGCATAACTTAATTGGACACGAATGATATTTATTCATGCTTTTAGTTTGGTTAATTTTAAGTTCATTGATTTAATTTTATTTATAGATTGTTCCTAGTTAAGTGATAAGACTGCTTAAAGCAATTTCGCAAAATTCGTAAATAGAGAATTGAGTAAGATGAAATTTCGCGTACCCCTAAGTATTTTGTCACTCTTACTAGTAATCTTATAAAATTATAATTATATGAGCCATGCTATAACATTAAAAATAAAAATACTACTTAAAAGTAAAATTAAAAATTTTACGAACGGTAACTTCATTCAAATAAAAAGACAAAATATATTTAAGCATAACTTAATTGGACACGAATGGTATTTAAGTATGCTTTTAGTTTGGTTAATTTTAAGTTTATTAGTTTAATTTTATTTATAAATTGTTCGTAGTTAAGTGATAAAACTGCTTAAAGCAATTTCGCAAAATTTGTAAATTGAAAATTGACTAATATGAAATTTCACTTACCCCTAGTTATTTTGTCACTCTTAATGATCTTATAAAATTATAATTATATGAGCCATGCTATAACATTAAAAATATAAATACTACTTAAAAGTAAAATAAAAAATTTACGAACGGTAACTTCATTCAATTAAAAAGACAAAATATATTTAAGCATAACTTAATTGGACACGAATGATATATATTAATGCTTTTAGTTTGGTTAATTTTAAGTTCATTCGTCTAATTTTATTTATAAAATGTTCCTAGTTAAGTGATAAAACTTAATTTTTGGTTTTTTAAAAATCAGAATTCTTGTTAATTAATGCAGCTGGATCTAAATACAGTTGATATTGAGTTGATTTCAAGAAAATAAAATGTTTCTCAAATTTAATAAGACACATAATTCTGTTATGACATTTACAAGAAATAAAAACTTTATTAAGGTATTTTATTATGACGAATATCATGAATTACCCAGAAAGTATAGGTGTAAACGTCTAGGTGTGAACTTTCAGGTAAACTTAAGGCCTAGTAATATTTATAATATATTAACAAATAAATCCTATACAATTTTGGGATTTATAATTGGGAACACAATTTTAGACAGGTCAATAGTATAGTCAGATTGTATAACTTCTTGGTGAGACTCCATTTCGAGTATGCTTCTGTTATATTAGTACCACAGGCAAAAGTTAATACAGACCTTACTTAAAAGGTACAGGAAAGATTTTTGCCGTACTTATATGTTAGAAGATATAATGTTTATCAATACTTGATGTCTTACAGCAGCATGGTTGAGAGTTTTCGATTTGAGATCTTTATAGCAACAATAAAAATATTTTATTAATTACAAAGATATTTTATTCATTAATTATCTAAAATTCCTAGTTCCTAAGATTATTTTATAGTTAAATTACAAAGAGTTGTTTTTAGCTAGTGCGGTTGATTACTCTCCAATAAACATTATAATGAGAAAATGCATTCTATTTTTGATCAACAATAATGTTAACCTTGTTGAAATTGGCGTTCAAAGAATTAGGTACGTAGGATAGGTAATTGCTTTTGTTTCCGTTGCATTTGTTATTTTTAAATTTTTGGAGTTACATTTATAATTTTTTTTATTTATTATTATTTTTTGTCAATATGTAATGTGTAACTTCCTTCCATTTATATGTGAAATATGTTTATTGGAAGTAAATAAATTAATTAATTATTCATTACAGAACTCAAAACGCAGATAAATTTTATATTCATTTTACTCATTTGTCGCAGGTATAGGATGGCTCTATGATTAACTCTCTGAAATTTTTTAACTAAATTTTTTTCTTTTAAAAGGGTATTAGGGAAAGGTATAAGGGAAACGATGCATTCTACCTACTGACTGAGTTTTTTTAAATATCATTTTAATTAAAAGATTTTTTTTGTAGTTTTCATTGCAATGCTAATGTTATTTTACGATGTATTTTATTTCGTACTTTGTATACTTATTATTTCATTGACACCTCCTAATTGACAATAGTTCGCTAGCTACCACTTCTATTTTTAAATTATTAATTTTGCTCTTTTATCTGTTGTTACAAAATAGCTATAATTGATTATCACCAACAAATGACTAAAATTCAAAACAAACCCTACCACGACAGCGCTAATATGTAAACAAGGGTACAAAACCGGGAAAACGCGATGCACCACGCATCCATATTCATAATATGCGAAAAAATATTTCGCGGACGGTCCACCTGAGCTGCAGTTTTTAATGGAACCAGAAAAGTATTTTAAAAAATAATTTGGTCGGCGCTTCGTTTTTTTTTTTTTTCGTTTTTTTTTTGATAAAATGCAAATTCGCTGCAAAAAGCGCAAAAACGGGTTTGGGACGGGCAACGTCCGCTAATGTAAGTCCGTCCCGGGCTCGTGTTATATACGAGCGACATCCATCACGGGGTCCTGTCAAAATTCCAACAATATGTGTGCAACGGCGAGATGCGCCGGTCGAATTGTATTTCATCTGGGGTCCGAAATTGCATCCAGAATATTTTATAACCTGTGCCGATTGTTCCTACTTCGAAATTTTCAGTGCGACGCCGAAATAATTAAACTATTCAAATTTATCGTCAGATTTTCCATAATGGCGATCCTGTTCGTCGATTCGATACTGACAAATTTGCTAACGGCTACGTTTTCGCACGAATACGCTTTTTTTTTCGCTTTTTTCTCTGGTAATTATTGATGCTTATTTCACGTTTATACTTTCATATCGAATACTATAGTAAATTCGTTTGTTGCTGGTTTAAATATAGTAGCAATTTTTTTGCTATGTTTAACAATATAATTTTATTAACAATATATAACTTGATAATATATTGACAATTTTAGTTGACTTTAAGTATCTCCGATTTTTAATATTTGTGAATATGAAATAGTAGGCTAACCTTTAGACTATTTTAAGTAAGAAAATATAAGGATGATAATTTTTTCGTTCGTAAGAAACTAATTAAAGAGGAAAAATAAATAAAGACAATGTGTACCTACAATGATCTTTTTTAGGTAGTTGCTAAGAGAAAATGCATTGTTATTAATTTTTCTGAAATCCAATTGATCCAATCGGTTCCAACCAGTTGCTGAAAAAATCATGAATTGTTCTATTCCAGGCAGTTGAAGATCAAACAAACCCAACTGCCTAAGAGAAAGCATAATTTGTTTGGATGTTTCTTTAACTGTGTGAAAGAAAAAAAAATCAATCTATTCCAGGAGCTTGCTGGGATAAAACATTTTTTTTTTCAACAGTCTGGAAGAAACAAATGTTTGGTCTATTCAGGCAAAAAAATATGCAATTAAAATAAATTTTGTATTTCTCTCAGGCATTTGAAGAAATGAACAAATTTGAGTTTGATTAGGAAAAATATGTAAATTTTTGTTTCTTGCACAGTTGAAGCAGTTTTTTTAAATCGTTAAATTATTTTCTCATTTTAATTTTTTTTCTAGGCAATTAAACTAATTTTCAATTTTATTTAGACAGTTAATTTTTAGTTTTTTAGGCGCAGTTAAAAAACAGTAATTTTTTATCTAGGCAGTTAAAACGATTTTTTGGTTCCTCCAGGCAGTTGCGTTTTTTTTTTTATTTCTTTGAATATGAAAAAGTTTTAAGTTTCTAGGCAGCAAAATATTTGTTTTGTTGCCTGCAAGTTATTTTTGTCTTTTTCCAGGCAGAAAAACTTTTTTGGTTGTTTTTTGATTGTTTTTTATTTAATTGAAGTTATTAAATTTTTATTTTTGTAAAAACATTCGAAATCATTTTTCATTTATGTATTTAATTTTTATTTAGCACTATTCTAGACAGAAGTATTATTTTTATTAATAAAATCAAAGGTTTGATTGAGTCGTATTGATATGGGTTGATATAGATTCTGTATACTCTTTTAACCTATTCTCTTCAAAGTACTCTTTCTACTTAAATTTCAAAATATTATAAAATCGGAGATTGTCAACAAGAACCAATTGAGTTCAAAAAATGAAACCTTAATCTTTTTTTATATTTGATATTGAAAATCATTGACGTATAATATAGTTATTATAGTTGTAAGTTCTAAGTAAATTTTCCTTATTTTATTTCAACTTCAGTTATACTTCTGCAATCTAAATGACTTTAAATATATTAAAAAAGAAACAGTTTAGTCATCCAAACACGTGCAATGAAAGACAAAAAGTCAATTTATTCCACTCTTGCAATCTCCTAAAACTACACATAGTATTGTTGACAAAACAGAAAAAAGTTACAGTATGGTTAGTTATTATTTAAATCTAAACTAACAATTGTTAAAACATTATAAAACTGGCTTGCTACTTGCTTCCTTACTACGGAATTACATTATTTTTTCATCTGTTTTTTTATCAATTATTGAAATTCAAAAATACCTTAAATTGTTTATTATAACATGACTCCATGCAAGTTCACATCCAAAAATTACACCTCAATTAATTTAAGTAATTCTTTTCCACTTCAGTTTCACTTATACCCCTGCAATCTAAATTACTTTCAGGTGCATCCAACTTTACCCACCTCAATAGAACTTACCAAAAAGTACGAACTGAAATAGCATGCGTACATATAAGGGCTATTAATAAGTAATATTTCTGTAAATGTACAAAGGAGTTTTAATTTAAAAAAATATATGAACCAGTTAATTGTTTTTAGTATTTTAGTTTTTGCTGGATATGGGACCAAGTAAAGCTCCAAGCTTTTAAGATTTTTCTTTACGCCAACATTTCGGCCTATATTAGACCTTGTTTAGGTCACTATAACTCAACAATCACAATTAAAAACTAAGAGTTGAAATTGATTAATTAAAATGTCTAAAATGGTTAACTAAAGTGTTAAATATAGAATTTAATAATTAAAATGTGGAAATATTCAAATATATTTCCAAAATTAATCCATATCAAATAAAGCTGAAAGACTAAAAACAATCATGCATAACTTGATAAGACACGAACGTCATTTATTTACTATTTTATTAGGGTTTGCTACCTTCAATCGATTATTTTATTTCATTCGCTCTAAATTATTAAATAATAATCTAAATTTTTAAATTATTTTTGTCGTCAGCTGAATTTAGTTATTCTGCTGATATTCCAAATTTAAAAAAAAAATCACATTTGAATAAAAAATTAATTTTATTTTCGTTTATTTTTTAATTTAAATTAATTAAAGGATCAAAAATTCTTACATTGTGAGATTAATTAAAGTCAAAATATACTTTCTATATGCATGATATATGGGAAGTTAGACATGTATGCTTTATTTTAAAAAAATATATTTACTTTTTTATAAACATTAAATTATATATATGTAATTTTATAAAGGTGCTTTAATAATTGCTTTGTTTGTTAAACATACTTTACTTTTTACAATAAATACAGATGTTAAATTAATTCAGGATCCACAAAAAATAATTCAAACAAACAAAAAAAATATTCCTACCCTTTACGTGGTCACATATCTCGAAAAAAGATAATAACCACCCTGATACTACGCAAAATACCCACGTATAAAGGGAAATAACGCAGGAGTGTCTGGAAGGCCGGGCATAAGAAAATGACGGAAGTGTTCCTGCGGAAATACGCGGTAGCACACGGAAGTCGCTAAGTAGCGAACACAATGAGCAAATCCGGTAGCGTGAACGCGACACCGGCCCCCACAGACATGGGAAAACCGCTTTTTAAAGATTTTTATCTCGTCACGCAATCTTTAATAATTAAATTCTTAAGGATTAAATGAACTGGAACATCAATACAAAGTCAAGACTCCTGAACTATTTGACTCCCGACAGGTTCAGGAGCTATTAATCTAAAGATTTGAGTTATCTGATGTACCAAAAGATCATTACAAGTGGAAATCGAGACAATAGAACAGTAGGCAAAGGAGATGACAAAGGTCCTAAACTTAGCAGCTCTAAGGAATCCGTGTCTATAGATCAACTTTATTGATATTGATAAAGTTTGGTTAGAATATTTGCTTGATAACGCTTGGGGCTGTTTGAGGGTTAATCTGTCACAAGTAGTTTGCGAATTAAGAAACTTTAGTTTTCCACTATTATTAACACTCTAAAACACACAAAATTAACTTGAAAAAAAAGCGTGACTTAGGTTCAAGGCCTCACCGGAAAATTTGTTTTAAAACACCCTTGCCTGGCAGGCTCAAACATCCAATACCTATTATTACGATACCTTTTAATGTTTTTATAATTGACTAAAATGCATACCTGCTAGAAAACCAACTATAGAAAAACCCGACGCGATGTTTTCCTTTTATCAATAATCTTATTGCGTGCAGGGTGCAACGGATGTCATTTTTTAGAATTGAAAACCCTATTTTTTAAAATAGAACATTTTTTTAATAAAATCGTGAAATTTCATTAAGCGAGCACTTAACTATCAAAGAAACACGCCCCAAAAACAGAACACAAAAGAAGGAACGAAAGAAAATTTAATAAGAGCGATAACTTTGGCGGAGTTTACAAGATATGGCGTGATAAGAAGTTACTGGAAGGTGCCACTTGTTGAACTTTCTTAAAGAGTTGGCTTAAAGGCGAGGGTGTCGACAAGGGTAAATTTCAAGATAAGACGTTTGCGAGCAACAGTTTTAGAAGGGGTGGACTTTTCTTACTAATTAAATGTTGAGAATTATTAAAATTACACGTTGTCTTTTATGGGTATTTAAACTTAATAGTTTTTTTTGCTTTAAAAAAAGATGATTGCAACATAATTAAAACTAAATATTATTGACACCATGCTTATAATTTGCATCTTCTTCAGATAGGTTTCATAGAAATATGTGTTTAATATTCATACTTATAAAGATATACTTATAACAGAGAAATACAATCTAAGGGTATAATAAATGTTTTTTATTTAATTTTTTTAACTAAAGAAATTTTAAAATCATCTAGATGCATAACTAAATAGTATACGGTTGCTGTAACAGAAAGTTATATTTATATACAATAATACGTGCTATAAGTTCTATGTATCATTTTATTAATTTAGTTACTTGTTGCAGATGAGAGCTTTTATTAATTATTAAAATTCGAAAATACCTTGAATTATTTATTATCACATTAATGGAAGTAATTTGTTTTCACTTTAAATTCACTTATACTTCTGTAATTTCTAAAATCTAAAAATAAGTATTTTTGTTAAGTTTAAGGGTTGTACTACATATATCCTAGGAACCATGCTAAAAATTTTGAATTTATATATTAGTATTATTAAAATTAGTAAAAGCAACTTTGTGAAATTAAGTGCAAGACAAAATTGAGTCAAAAATTAAAACAAAAAATGCAAAGACAAGCTGATATGGATTAAATCACAGGTCTGTAAAATGAGTTTTAAGATCTAGGAATTGTACAATTAAAGGCACCAAAGGGAATAAAACTGACAAGGACAAAAAATTAATTCTAAAGAAGCTAAAAAAACTGATGTAGTTTGAAGAAGAAGAAACAGGAAAAGAAAAAGAAGAAGAAGAAAAGGATGAAATGATAAAAACTTGACTCACAGATACTTAAATTTTTTGATAAAATACTGCAAATAAAATTTGATCGATACTGGGCTTGACATACCAAGAACTTCAGGTATTAGGTAAATTTTCTATCGATTTTTCTCCTTATTTTTCTTCAAGAGAAATCAATGTTTCAAACATCTTAAGAGGATTAATTTGGTTCTTAAAATTCAAGATCAACAAAATTAACACATCACTAAATTATTTCAAATTATTTTTGGAAATTCAGATAAAAATTAAAAAATTTATTTGAAACGTTGTGAAGCGTCAACACTAGCCTTTTTAAAAATTTACATTTATGAGCTACAGTGAATTATAGTGTTTATTATGGAACTTTAATCATGAAATTTGACAAGTATGATGGGTGTATAAGGAAGATCCTGCATATGATATTATTTGGCATTAATTTGGATCAAAATGAGATAATCGATCGTAATTTTAATACCCGTTTCATATTGTTATTTTTTCCTTACCTTCTTCAGAAATATTAACTTTTATTAATACCCTTATTAAGTTAGAATAAGACTATACTTAATTAAGCATTAAAATATTTGATCAACATTATGAAATAAAGAATATTTTTCAAAATACCGTCGTGGTGCGTTAATTTAGCTGCCCAGTATAGTATAATTGGGTAGTATTAGAAATTCATGTCATAAAAACACTTTGGAAAATGGAATTTACATTTTCTTGAAAGAGTCCGAGACAGCAAAATAAACAAAAAGAAATTTAAGTTTTAACGTAGTTGGAAGATGTAATGCTTAAATATTTATGTAAATGATAAACTTGGTTGGAAGTTACATAAACTTGAAAAGTTGGAATTGGAGCAAATTATGAAAACTTCCATAACTAAAACTATCAAATTTGAGCCTATTCTAATAATCCAAGGTGTGCCAAAGCATGAAAAGAAATATATTATATAGGGCTTGAAATGACAAGAATAAAGAAGATTCAAATTAAGTCTAAACATTTTATTAAATAAATTCTTTGCATAGCCTTCTAAAGATTTCAATTAAATGGACTTTGAAATTATATGGATAGATTATAGATGCAAGAAGAATTATTTTTATGCTTGACATATTGCAGCTAAGAGGTAATACAAATAAGGCAGTAAAAAGAAGGTTAACGATTTTGCGCTTACGCGTTATAAGCTTGATAATACTCGTAATGGAGCTTGCAGCTTTTCAAGTCCTCCTTTCAAATTTACCAAATGATTCCTCTAATACTCATTCTACCAAAATTTCTTAAACTAAATTAATTTTTATTACATTAAATACCTAATAGAATTAGAAACTGTAGGAAAAAATTAAATTACTTTAAATTTCTGTAAAATATAAAAAATGATTGAAAACGCCTGGGAAATATGAAAAATTGTTTGTTATCCCTAATAGACATAAAAAATACAACAAATGCCAGGAATAAATAAACAATTTTTTCACGTCTCTCAAATACAAAAATTATTCATATGCCTAGAGTAAGCTACTGAAATAAATGAATAAAAAGTTATTCCAAAAACGCGAAATAAATAATATACGAGGGTGGTCCCAGAAGTACCCGGCCTGACCTAGAGATATCGTTAGTAGTTTGAAAAATATCAGTGTATTAGAAAGTATACAATCTATAAAGCATATGTTTCAAGTTTAAAGACGCCACGTTGTTTAGTATTTGTTTAGCAGCCATCAATAGTGAACGTTTTCAGTTAATTTGTGAAAATGGAGAAAATTGGTCATCGTTATGTGATATAATACTTTTATTTGAAAGGCCTCAGCCCAACCAATATAAAAGTTGAACTTCATTCTACTCTGGGTGAGTCTGCTCCTTTGTTAACAACAGTAAAATATTGGGTAGCAGAGTTTAAACGAGGCCGTACGAGCTGCCAAGACAAGCATCGCAGTGGTCGGCCAAATGAGCTGACGACTCCAGAAATTTTAAAGAAAATTGACAAAGTGGTTCTGAATGATCGTCGACTAAAAGTGCGCGAGCTAGCGGACATAGTAGGCATTTCAAAAAGTGCGGTACATCGCATATTAATTGAAAATTTTGACATGAGAGAGCTGTGTGCGAGATGGGTGCCGCGTTTGCTCACACTCGAGCAAAAACAGTATTGTGAAGATGTTTCAATTGAGTGTTTGGCGAAAGTTAATAGCAACAAAGCAAAATTTTTACGTCGTTTCATAACCATGGATGAAATATGGGTCCATCACTTCACATCTGAGACAAAAGAACAATCAAAACAATAAACTCAAAAGGGAGAACCGGCTCCAAAGAAGGCGAAAACCGTTTCATCTGCAGGCAAGGTAATGGCGTCGGTTTTTTGGGATGCGCGAGGGATAATTTTCATTGACTATCTTGGAAAAGGTAAAACTATCAACGGCGAGTAATATGCAAACTTATTGCAACGTTTGAGCGAAGAAATCAAGCAAAAACAGCCGCAATTGGTTAAGAAGAAAGTGTTGTTTCATCAAGACAATGCACCAGCTCACAAATCCGTTATTGCAATGGCCAAAATTAACGAATTAAAGTTTGAATTGCTACCTCATGCACCCTATTCGCCAGATTTAGCCCCCACAGATTATTTTCTGTTTCCAAACTTAAAAAACTGGCTCAGTGGTCAAAGATTTTCCAACGATGAAGAAGTGATGTCTGCAGTTAATGGCTATTTCGAGGCGCAAGACAGTTCATATTATAAAAAAAGTATCGAACTTATAAAACATCGCTGGGAAAAGTGTATAGAGCTGAAAGGAGATTATGTTAAAAATAAATACATTTTTTTCCAAAATTTTCGGGTTTTCTTTCTTGGGTCAGGTACTTCTGGGACACCCTCGTAAATGCCTAGAATTTAATAGGAAAATAATTCAAATAGCTCCAAAACTGCAAAAGCCTGTATTTTACTAAACAAAATATTTAAAATAAATGGCAAATAACAAAATATTAGACTCATTTTTTTAGCCTGTAATAAAATAAAATAGGTTTCTAAAACTGGTGTAGAAGAAAATTAAAATAACTTTAGATTCCTGAAAAACATATAAAATTTTAAAAAATTGACATGTGAGCTCTTGGGGGTGAGGGGATAACGTCAGAAAAATGCAATTTCCGTCAATGAATACCCCTTTTAATATTAAATTTGACGTGCTCGGCCGTTTTTGGCTAAACAATTTATTTTCGGAATTTGGAATATGTGCAAAGGAAATTTTTGAAGTACCTGGCATTTAAAGAGGACCTAGTTTATTCTTTTAGAGGAACAGGCAGTGAAGAACTACTACAAAAATTTTACTTTCAAAGTCTACTCAAGCGCAGACAATTATGCTCAATCTCGTTTTTGTATAAGTTGATAGGTGGTGTCAATGCTGTTCCTCTTTGTTGAGCAGAATTGATTTTTTTTTGAATTTTTGCTATTCAACGTAATTTTTTCTACCTACTATAAGCTGATACTAACTTGATTCAAGCATCAGGAGTCTGCTCAGTATTCAATAAGGTTGCAACCCAAATTGATCTGAGTTGGCCTTACTCGAGATTCATTCGAACAGTTATAAATATTTATTTACTGTTTCTTTGTCATTGCGTGCTATACAATTTAGTTATCTAACTTATATAATTATACTGGCATAGTACTTTAGACTAATTATTTTTCTTGATTAATTCATGTATTGTTGTACCATTAATGGCTTACTGTTGGGCTGTTTTCTAAATAAGTAATCATGTAACAGTTAGCCTGCTTCTAATAACTTATTTGCTCATAACAACTTTATAAGAATCATCTGCAGCACAATATCTATAGAACAAAATCTCTATAAAGACTCCTAACTTCTTTAGCAACATTAAGGCCCAAACAGTATCTAATCAAAATTACACGACTATCAATATCATCAACCTCGGAAACGGAAAGAGCAACAAAACAAACAATCGGTGGTTTCCTTCAAGACGCCCTTCAGCCGATTTAATCAAATATAACAAACGGCACAGACCGTGGAGAAGGTCCTTGATGATGACGTCACCGGACGCAACACAACCTTGAGACCGTTTTCTTACATACTTCCGTGACGTCACACTTACTTGAGACGTCTAGAAGGGAGGGCAGGAGGAACGCGTGCCACGTGACGTAAACGATGGGCAGATGTTCGTTCTCCACGTTTTCAATTCGTAGGGCCCATTAACATGACAAAGGGCATTAAGATTACGCTATCCCGTTGCGTATGATATTATATAGTATGTACAAGTTTTATAGTGAATTGTATAAAGAGGTTTTTGATTATAGGTGCAGTAAGAGAGAGAGAGAGAGAGCGAGAGAGGGACTCGACGGCTTCTTTTGTTTGAGATTGAGGGTCAAAAAACGGGGTCCCGTGTATGACACGCGTCCTCTCGTACGCTGGTAGACTGTTCTTTGTTTGGTTTAAAGGATATAAATTCTTGATAAAAAAAATAAACGAATTACAGGGGCGGAGAACTATTTTCCTCAATTTTATTTAGACGTTTGCATAGGAAACTCAATTAATTAGTAACACGACT
Organism: Anthonomus grandis grandis; assembly: GCF_022605725.1. Lineage (NCBI taxonomy): Eukaryota > Metazoa > Arthropoda > Insecta > Coleoptera > Curculionidae > Anthonomus > Anthonomus grandis. The sequence goes on along the minus strand of NC_065550.1, from coordinate 25,977,103 downwards.
CTAAGAAAATTAAGATGAGGAAGGAATATCAGTGTTACAAAGCAGTCAATCCTTAATTCGTTTTTTAAATACTTCGGATTAAACATAGAAATCCGAAATTTGATATTTATTAATATACATATATCGACACATTATATGAAATATCTTCTAAATATTTCTTATGGGTATGAAAAGGAATTATTAACGGATGTTTTCTACGTATATTAATATTGGGTATATCTATTCTATTAACAATTTTGTTAGCTAAGTATGGTAGAGTGTTGTATTTTCATAGTTTGGAAAAAAGAACATAATAAATAGAAAATTTGCTCTCTATGCCGTATTTCAAATATACTTGGCAAACATGAGTTCTGTAACTTTTGAATTCTTTGAATATTTGAAAAGTCTAAACAGCATCCATAGATATTATCACCGACATTTATCGGTGAAAGCACTAAACTTGCGTATGACATTTTTTCGGTATTTTAATGCAGATCGTGCCTATGTAGATATAACAACCTTAATGCTAAATAAGAATGATTCTAAGTTTAAACGTTACATGCTCTTTCTACCTCGTTTTACAGTCAATGATGAACTTTTAAAACTTTATAATAAAATTATGAAATATTTATCAAGAAATACTCTTTTTACCTAAAATCCCTCTTGTGGCACGATTTTTAAAAATTGGTATGTTAAAAAACTGTTTTTTTTTTTAGTTCATTTTCTTTTAATGTAAGTGCCTGGATTTTTTTTTTAAATAAATACCATAGAAGAGTACATTTTTTATTTTAATTTCCTTGCAAAAAAAATAAAATAAAAAAAAATTACTAAAAATTCTTACAGGGTATATTAAAAATAGTTATTAATATCGTTTAAAATGTATAACATATTGGGTAAAACTATATGGGTTTCAAAACTGCATAATAGAAACTAACTGTTGCATCCATTTAAGTTATGCATTTATTTATTAATTAATTATTAGAATGCTATTAATTTAAGGATTTCTAGGACCAAACTTTGATTTTGTAAAATGTTAAATTTAATTTATTCAACTACAATCTAATTATTTTGTATATATTTTTTTAAATGTAAAACCCACAAATTGACCATAACTCACTAAATCGATTGGACACGTATTTCAGCATTTCTAAAAGAAATTTATTAAATTTCAAAAAAAAAAATGTTTTTTGAAGAAGATGATTTTTTTATAAAAATCACAAAGTGGCCATAACTCCAAAACCATTCAAAATACAGTTTTAAAAATTGGTACATGTTATTCTCAATTAAACTGATTAGATACCTATTTTAGCGTTTTTTCAAAAACAAATTCAAAAATTATATTTTGTATGGAACATGACTTTTTTTAATGAAAATCCAGAAAATGGTCTAAACTAAAAAACTACTTAAAATATAGTTTTGAAAAAACACATTTTCCTCAATTAAATTGATTAGACAAAATTAATTTGTTAATATTACATGTGCCATTTTATTTATTTTTTCATATATATATTAATCTAGTTTACTCTTTACATGAGTTTTTTTAAATTAAATGTGCCATTCTAATTTTTTTTTTAATACATTTTAACTATTATGAATAACGGAAATGGAATTTTTAACTATTCGCGATTTTTTTTTGACAATTTTTTAGTATTATAACGGAGGTAAATTTGTTTAAAAAAATTTTAGACGATTATTTAAAATAAAAATAATTAATTTTTTTAATTAATTAATTAGAGGATTAAAATCATAGGTCTCTAAAGAGTTTTTTATATCAATATTTAGTGAAAATGTAATAAATTTAGAGTATCATTTAAATTATAAAATATTTATGAAAAAAACTACTTTTTTACGTAAAACCCTGTGACGGGTTTTAAAAATTCGTAAGTTAAAAATTGCTCTTTTTGAGTTTGATTTTCGTTGAATGTTGCTGGAATGTTGCTGGGATTTTTTTCAAATTCACTTTAAATTAAC